>NC_056731.1:1985807391-1986044891 GCF_019279795.1 Protopterus annectens | reverse complement strand
CTCTGGAACAGGCATACTTATGCGAAAGTGCTTTTTCGGTGAAAAGCAGTTTCGTGTAAATATGCCCCACCGATAATCATTCGGTGAAAAATGTTTTCGGGAATCTGTATGGATAAGATATATATATATATATATATATATATATATATGAGTTCCATACACTAGATTGAATTTTCACTAATTCAAAATAGTGCATGGAATGCTCACTGCAGCGAAAGTGCACTTAATCGAAAGTGCACTTATGCGAAGTTCAGTACAAAGAACGACTGTTGTACTGAACTTCCGTGCAGTACTCACAGACCTCAGGGTTAGGGCATGGGTCATGATAAGGGGACAGCCCATAGGGCTATCCCCTTACCATGACCCGTGCCCTAACCCTGAGGTCCGTGACAATTGCAGCGCAGTGAAGAACATAGCAATGTCCTCCACTATGGTGCAGTAGTCACGAACCTTAGGGTTTGGGCATGGGTTACGGTAAGGGGATAGCATTACTAACTATCCCCTTACCCTATCCTGTGCCCTAACCATAAGGTGTGTGACTATTGCACCATAGTGGAGGACATAGCTTGTTTTTTATGTCCTTCACTGTGCGGCAGTGTTTTCGGTGAAGTGCACTTACGCAAAAGTTCACTTTCATTAAAGTGAACTTTTGCAGAAGTGAGGCTTCCTATTCCAAGTTCTAAGTAGTGAACTTTCATTCTTGTAATACGAATCCACACACATATATCTATATATATATATATATATATATATATATATATATGTGTGTGTGTGTGTGTGTGTGTGTGCAGACATCACTGACATATATATATATATATATATATATATATATATATATATATATATATAGAGAGAGAGAGAGATATTATATATATATATTTCGTATTAGTTTGTAATCTGTAGACTGGAATGTGCTGGTTCACAAACTACAGTACATTACAATGTACTGTACATATGTTCACAAGGCCACTGTCGCATTTGTGATCATTACAGTGAAATGCATATGGTATAAGGTGTAGTCTCAGGGCCAAGAAAGGTGTGTACACCTCAGATGGCTTAGTGGTATGTCCCATGCCTATAGTGTGCATGGCCCAGGGTTTGACACCTGGGATGCTTTACAAATGTTTATACTGCAGAGTAAGGCTCATTTATCCAGTTGTAAGCATGTTTAACAGTGTTTGTGTGGCATTATAGCAGCGGTTAAACACAGATAAACAAACGTTGTGACGTATACCCTGTGAGCGCAAACACGGCCACATCCTCTAACTACTCCAGATATATACCTGTCAGTGACATCACATCTCACTATGTGCTGTCATGACATTACATTCTCTGTTGACTGTACTCTCCTGCACACATGGGTTTATATGGGTGATTCGAATGTTTATTATACAGACAATTACTACCTATATCTGCAAGCTGTGGTTAAGGCATACTTTTGCACATGATAAACATCCCTGCCTTTATCAGGATTGTAACCTCGAATGCACAGATACTATGCAGATGATGTAACCATTACACTGTTCTCATTAATGTTGCTTTTGCCTATTTCCTGTTTAGATGCTTTCAATGTGCAAGCTAGGTTAAGCAAAGGGAGGTAGCCCCCTAACTCACTGAGCTTCACGTACTCATGACATAACATGTAACAAATGTACTGTGAGACAATACATTACATTCCTAACTACATTAGGCATAGCCCCTCACTGACACACTTCAAGGGAAACCTTGTTGTGTCAATGGGTAACAGACTATACACCCCTGGGATCATATTTTCCTGAACCATACAGCCAGGGTGGGTGAGCCTGTTCAGTTTGATAGCTGCAAGACCTGTTGGGGGAATTGAATGGTGTTGAATTGCCACATTAACATGCCCTCTTAGATTAGTAAGTGCCCCTATCACCCTCCACAACCCCAGTCTTCCACAGCTTCCTGCAACTCTGCATGGAATTGCTTCATTGGCTATGTTTGACAGAGGCTCAGTTACTTCATCAATAGTGCAGGTAAGGCCAACACACTGTTGCTATGCTTCTAATTGCCCTTGTGCAGATAGATAGTAAGCTATCTGTGCACCTTTAATGTGCAGGCCATCACAGCCATAATATGCAAATAAACAGACATTCAGATCACAATATACAGTATGAACTCACCATGTAGTCAGGGAACAGTTGAGTACAGCACGGACATACAGAACACTGATACTTAGTCACTCCAAATGCCTATCTTGGAAGCTAGAAGACTTGTATATGGTTAAGGATTTCTATTGCTTATCACTAAGTTACATACAGGGGAGATGACAATCAAGCACAGGTGGAGAACATGCATGCAATGATACAATACTGGCCTATGTGTCTGCCTTACACTTTGAAATACTGGCCAAGGCTATTGGCGCCCCCATAGTGTCTTATTTAGGAGAGTCCTGAAGGTGAATATCAGCTCAGTAAACAGCACAATACCAGATTCAATGTGGTTTATGCTACTCAGCACCAGGGGTTGTGATCACAACATGCATGCACTCACAGCACTCCTCAGGATGGACAACATCAACATCTGTGCATTAACTGCAATCTGTCTTAAGACTCCCGATAGCACACCAGCACTACCAGACTACAACCCACACCACACATTTCAGCCACGGAACATGGAATGACAGACATGGAGGGGCTGTATCCATATTCATCAGGGATACCTACACCTCCAGGTTATTGGGGCAGCATGATACCTCTGTGATCATCCATGTGCAGCTAACATCAGCCACAATTACAATGTTGAATGTGGCCTGCTACGGATCACCCTCCATGACCCAGGACCTCAACTCCACCTACCTGGAGACAGTGGAGAACACGACAGTCCTAACACACACCCTGGCATTGGTCGATGTCAACTACCATACCATTAACTGGGACACGTACTTCGGTACTCACTTCCGGGACCAGCGCTTCCTGGAATGTATCACCTCATATGCCCTGTATCAGGTGGTAACCTCCCTAACGTGGGGTGGAAGCTACTAGATGTGGTCATCACCAACATGGGCAACAGGTGCACCACAGTGGAGGTTTATCGGTCACTGGTTAGATCTGAACATGAACTATTCACTGTTTCCACACCCTAGCATCTCCCCCACCCACAGATACCACAGTATATACCTTTCCTACAGCTACATTTACACTAATAGTGACAGGGTGTGGGGTTTCACAGACCCCACGCTAAGGGGAAAGACTGCTCCAGATACAGACAGATTTAAAAATGCAGTCTATAGGCACCTACACAGATGTCTGGATAGTGCCATCACTGGTAAACCAAGACTCACTCCTGCTAGATAAGGACACCAATCTGGTGGACCTCTGCAATAAACAGGCTATACTACAGACGTAGGACAGTGTTCCAGACACACAGCAAATGCCCCGAAGGGCTGACATCCGTGACCACTATTAGTATGATACGTAGGTCCCTCATGACATCATCCAAGGCTAACATAAGCAGGAGAATACACAAGGATTTGAAAGATAACCACAAAGCCTTCTTTGGCTATGTCAAGGATCTACGTGGTGACACACAGATTTGCACTGTGCCAGTGAAATATAGCACAAAATATGCTGATGTTACTGATATTGCTAACATCCTTGCAGATACATGCGGTGCATACTTAACCTCCTAAAGAGCCCACAACACTACCTGTAAGGTACAGTATCCCAACCATCAGAGATGCACAGGTGAAAATGGCCCTGTCTAACAGCAAAACACAGCATCAATGGAGGCAGATGTTGACCCAGACTGCATCTTGAAACTGTACATGACAACCTGCCCCCAACCTAATTATGCATTCCTACCTCAGTCTCTCCGCAGGCTACATGCCCATACGATGGTGCGTGGCAATGGTTATTCCATCCATCACAGGGAAATCACAACTGACCATGGTAACTACCACCCCATAAGCCTGACTAGCCTGGTCTGCAATGGTATGGTTCGCATCCTCATGGCACTCATTAACAATGACATTGGTAACCGTCAGACACGTGACCCAACCCAGGTCAGCTTGGTTGACTGCAGTTCATGCCTACTGAACCTGTATTACATCTTACGTACAGTCGCCAACATGTTAGACGACAAGGAAGGTGGTTCACACATACTATCTGAACCTCACCAATGCTTTTGACACCATGCCCCACTCAGGTATTATTGATAAACACACCAGCCTGTACATTCACCCATACATCACAGGTTGGGTTGCCAACAGGTTTATACACACAACCCACATGGTATGACTAGCGGTCTCCAGGTCCAACTCTTGAACAGTCACGACTGGTGTCCCACAGTACTCAGTCCTGGGAGCCCTACTGTTTGGCATATACGTCTCAGATGTACAGGCAAACACAGGTAGACTATGGCATAACATGTTTGGCAATGACTGAAAACTGGGAGCCATGACTGATAGTCCAGCTGACACGGAAATCCCTCAGGGGGCCTCACAGAGAACGTCACAGGGTGCCGCTGACACAGCCTCCAGCCAAGTGCCAGTAACTGCATGGTCATTCCATAGTGGAATTGGCACCCACATATTAACACATGAGCGGCGGCCTCTTTAATACAGGCGAGGTAATGGGGTATCTGGGGACTAAGGTAGATAGTGATCTCCCCTGTGACAATCATAACTCCACAGTAGTTAGGACATCCTTCTATGTAGGCCATTTGACTACTAATGGATTCCCATCTAGACATACTGGGGTTATAGTGCCTCTTTACTCATCACTCATCAGTCCCATCATAGGGTATAATAATCCATGTGGGATGTACCTCAGACTACATGTCCAACAGCTAGGGGGTCCGCAAATGTACCTCACCAAGGGGAATACTGGCCTCCAACATATGGCCTATGCAGCCAGACTGGATACACTCCTGCTTTACTCAGTGGCATCTCGTTTACCCAGAGATGATCTCCGCTGACCAACATAGCCATGTCAAACTCTGGCTTGATGGATATGCTCCACCTATGGGAATCCATGTCACAGTGAGCCACACACTGTAGTGAGCTGACCTTGCCACAACATTAACCGGAAGATGCTGGAGGGACAGCTTCCTGTCACAGACGCTCCCCATACTTTGGAACAACATCCCTATCTACATTTTACAGAGCCCCTCACTAACACTCTGCAAGAGAAACCTTGAAGGTTTGATAGGGAATGGTAGATGCACCCCAAGGATCCTACTATTGGCTCTGCTCCACAGAGGGATGGTTAATGACTCAATGGGATGGCAAATGCTGACACATTTTGGCTGGGCTTATGTATGGCCTCTGGCAGTTGGCCAAGTACCTACCTATGAATCTATACATACAGTATCTGTATATGCTGATAGCTTAGTTTACTGTTCAGGTGTTGACTTACCTTGTGCCACTAGTTGTTGTGTGTGCAATAGTTGAGGGCTGCCTACGTTGGATGCACACAGTAGACTGCTTATACATGACAATGTACAGGTAGTCTTGTGTGTGTGCCATCCATTTTTACTGTGTGTGCAAGTGGAGAAGGGTGTCAGTCCCTAGGTGCCTACACTGTCAGTGTGTGTGCTATACATTCTCTCTTTGCCAAGGCATGGGCATACTAGGCACACCTCTGTCTGCCTACTAGGGCTGGCTCAGGATGTTCATGGTCTGAGTACTTCTGTGCCTGTGGGGCCCTTGGCAATGGTGGTGGGCTGTGAGGGCCTTCACCATTCTGTCCCTGCTGCAGCTGTTTCCGCAGGATCATACTGTGTAGCATGGCACACACTATGAAGATGTGGGCACATGTGCCTGGAGAGTACTGCAAGGTTCCACCAGATATGTCCAAGCAACAGAACCATGATTTAAGCATTCCAAACACACGCTCTATGATGATTCTGATTTGTGCGTGTGCCTCATTATGGCATTCCTGCATGGGTGTGTGTGCATTTCTGATGGGAGTCATCATCCACGGCTCCAGTGCATAGCCAGCATCCCCCACAAGGTGGCCATTTGGGATGTCCCCCCTGGTAAATAACCTATACAGCTGTGAGGGATGTCAGATGTGGAAGTCGTGATAGCTTCCAGGGCTGCCAGCGCACACATCCATGATAATCCCCTGTGCATTGCACACGACCTGGCAGTTGATGGAGGGGTATCCCTTGCGGTTTATTTAGTGCCTTCCCTGCTCACCGGGTGGTGACTTGATGTGTATGTGTGTGCAGTCTATTGCACCTCGTACCTCCAGGTATTCTGCCACATGGTGGAAGAGACGCATATTGCTGGCCAACTCCTCCTGCATTCGGGGGCAGTATATGTACTCATTGGCATGTATTAACATGGCATCCAGGAACTGGTGTAGTACTCTGGATGCTGATGCCTGTGAGAACCCCATGATATCCCCAGTTGGTCTTTGAAAGGTACCTGTAGCTAGTATTCCCAGGCTTACACATACCTTCGTATCCATTGGGATAGGTTCCCCTCTGTTTGTTCTGGCTGTGAGGCATGGCCGGCACAGCTCCACAAGATGCTGTAGGGTGTCCCTGTCCACCCTGTAATGCTCTACTATTTCCAGATCATGTTGCCCCTGGTAGGTTAGCCTGGGTCTGAACACTCTCCTCCTCCTCTGGTGCCTGTTGTGGTCATGTGCATCATCCTCCACACCACCTTCAGACTCCAACACATGATAGATCAAAGCTATGGCAGCCCCTAACATGTACATAATAAAAGTTCCCCATCTGTATACACCACTGGTGCAGAGTGTATGGGAATACACACATGTGTGAGGTGCTTTCAAACTTTATAGTATTGTGCTATGTATGCTGCTGATGTATGTGGGTGTGTATGAACTATTCCAGCTGCTGCGTGTCTTAATTATGGGTTTTTCAATGGGTACTGCAAGTGTGGGGCCTTTACTGTGGAGATCTACTTGCCTGCCTTGATTACTCTGTTGCCCTTTAAATCACGTTTAGACCTGGATCCCCTCCCATTATCAGGCATGCATACACCTGCCGTCTTTCTTGTTTTGTACATTCCCTACCCAGTCATGATGAGTTGTGCCTTGTAGCTGATATACTGCATATCGCCTTTGTTCTGCTTTGGCACTTTGCTGTTTTCTTTGCAGTACAGCCCCTCCCCTTCCCTGTTCTGCAGGTAGCTGCTTGCAGCCTTGTTTGCTGTTGTCAATTGCCCACTGTAGGCACCTAGGTGTTAATTAGCCATGTGTACTCCAATTTCACTGCTGCAGCATTTCCTAATTTCTTTCCTGTATCCTTCCTTCTTCAGCTGCAATGTGCAACGCGCATACCCATATACCGGGTTTACGTGCGTTTTCATCTCCGTTCACATGCATACTCAGTTACCTTTTGTACTCTCCACTAAGCATAGCTATGAACAATTCAACACACCCCTATCCTTCAGCTTTGCCTTGCTAGGGGCAGACCAGTTTAGCAATGCTACAATGTGCTTACAGCAATGGCGACACACCCCTCTCTTGATGTCATTTTTATCTCAAGGGCTTACCTCGGTGTTATAACGCTACGCTGTTTTGTGCATCCTTACACCAGTGGGAAATCTGTGATTCACTATTACTCCTCTCATTTGCATGGCATTGCTTACTAATTCCTAGCTACTGCACATAACACTGTCACTGCCCCTTAGCAACCCTTGCACCATGATTATGGTGTAGCATGCCTGCCATTGATTGTTATGGGGAAATCGTGATATGTGTTTCATTGCAGTTTTATTCTATATTTTTGTATATTCCTTGTGATCCCCTTTGCGCACCGATGCCCTGCACTTTAACTTCGCATTAGTGTGGGCATAATATTAAATGTTCTTTTTCATATTTTGTGCATGTTGTTTTATGCCACTGGCTACATATTTAGCCATTGGCATATATTAACAGATAATGTGTGAGTTTGATCCGCTGTCATGGCTCCGATTTTATGTTTGAAAAATGTAAACCGTTTTTTTCGGTTTACATTTCTGCATGCTTACACTATGCCTGCACCACTTCCTGAATTGCTATATACCTTCATTTGCATGCTACACTGCTGTGCATGGGGTGATTAGCATACAGGCACCGGGAGCTGTGCGGGCATAGCATATGCAGGTACTGCACGTGGAAACAACTCGTACCTGAATCGCTCGGCGGACATATTTGGTGTTAGATCACCAACACTACGCCTGCACCTGGTGCAAGCTTCATGAATCCCGGGGATAGTTGGGATTGTGAGAAAAGAAGTATTAAACTATGTAAATAATATAATGACAGAACAAATCTTGCATACTGCCACTGACTTCCTTTATGAATATTCCCAGGGCAGTGCATTTTGTAGACTAATTCCATCCAAACTGCATATAGAGTTTTATTTATGTTAAATTCACTACAGAGTACTACATTAAATCAGATATTTTTTTTTTCTGTAATTGTAAATTCTTACACTCTAAAACCACAGTTTCATGGACTCCATTCTCTGAGACAATCTACTCTTTGAAAAGACCTTCAGGGCAGAGAATTTGCATCATTAATTGAAAAACATCCACAATTGCAGAAGCAACCAAAGTACCTCATATTTCAATAGCATTTAAATATTTTATTCATTATTCCAGAGTTTTATGCATATCATGGTATTTAGATAACAAATACATATAGAGTGAATGTGCTGCATCTTGTTCACATCATTTTTAATCACTTTTAGAACTATATCCAGATAATGAAAAAAAAAGGTGCTAAATGCTTGTTGTATGACCCTTTTGATGCCTGAGATATTTGAAAACTTACAGTAAGCTCTGAGTTTTAGTGACCTGATATGGATTTGTTTACAGTTATGAAGTGTATATTATTCACCTCAAACTTAATTTAGTGCCGGCATAGGAGCAGTTATTCTGATAGTATGGTAAGTAAAACATTCCTAGTTTCATGATGTCATTTGGAAGAAAAAGTGTGTAAATGTTATTATTATATCACTATGCCATTCTTAAGTAGTTTGCATTATGATGATTAATACCACGGAATACTGAGTAATGCCTGTGTTTTTCACTGTTTGGCTTCGTTGCAAGTATGAATAACAATAACAGAAATACTGGATAAAAATACAGCATTCTTAAGTATGCCTTTTGCCTTTGGTGCTACTTTCAGTTACAGGCTTATTTGCAAAGGAGGTACTTAGAATAATATTATTGTTATTAACAGATCTACAGACTGACGGACAGTATATTTGTTAACATATATTAGTTAGATTAGAGACATTTACAAATGAAGAGCTGGTTAAGCCACATTCAGATTTAATGATTAAGTTAGTGTTATCAGAGATAATGTATAGCTTTAGCTTTGCTGTGATGCCACTGAAATTGTTATGTGAAACCTGTGAAATGGTGACTTTCTGAACATCAATGTGTCAAAGGGATGGAAAAAAATGTCCGAAAGTAAAAAGGGCAAAAAATCGTTTTTATCTGTTTTTTTGCATGGAGGGTAGGTAAGCCCCCCTGCACACCTTGATATAGGAATTATATGATCATAGGAAGGTACTAGGCTATTAGCCCTGAGGACCTTACAAGATTAGCTGAAGAATTTAGCCCATGTTCCAACAAGTCAACACCCTATGCCACTGTCCAGCAGGGACATAGGTGGAATCCCAGGGGTGTATTTTCTGTTCCCCATCCAGTTATCCAGTTTGCACTTAAAAAGGTTTAATGAGGTCCTCTGCTTTACATGGAGAGGGAGTCTATTCTACAAAAGGGGGAGTCTCTGGGACACAAATCTGTCCCCCAACAAGTTCTATTGATGTCACAGACCAGGTTGAGGTCTCTCTTGTGGGTTACTCAAGTGGGGCTTGACTTGCGGATATGCAGCAGTCCCATCAGGGTGGGTTCTGAGATTGCTTTGTATGTCAGACAGAGGTCACCTCTGAGGAGTCTGTAGGAGACTGATTAGAGGGACAGGGCTTTTAGCCTATCTGTGTAGGGTAGATGTCTGAGGCCCTGGATTTTCTGGGTGAGGAATCTCTGTGGTCTCTCTAGCTGCTGCATGTGCTTTGTGAGGTACATGCCGAAAGGGGCATTGTATTCAATAATCAGTCTTATAAGGGAAGAATACAGGGATGTTATGACCACCTTGTCCATAGATGAGATACCTTTAGTAATGAGCTGGGCAAAGTAGAAAGCTTTCCGTACAATGGAGGCAAAATGGTGGTCAAAAGTCAGCTTGCTATCAACTTGGGTTCCCAAGTCCCTTATGACTGATTGCTTTTTAGTGCCTTATTATCAATGTGATAATTTGTTGGAACGTCATTCTCCCCAAAAGGGATGATGCAGTTTTTGGCATTCAATTTGAGGCCATGTTTCTGGCATCAGTCATTTGTTTGGGTGAGATCGTCTTGGAGGCTGTCTTAATCACTATATATATAGGAGACAAGTCCTCCACACCTATATAAACCAACTCCACCATTCCTGTACCTCAAAAATGGGAGAAATATTTCTAAACAAATGAATCATTTCCAGTGCACAATCAGAAATCGCACAAGCAATATGTTCCCATAGGAAGTATAATATGCTGTTTTTTTTTTTGTTTTTTTTGTGTGTTGCTACTAATTCTTGAGCAGATTCACCTTGAACATGCTTAGGGAAGTCATTCTGTGAACTAGGAAGATAGTACTTACTTGATTACAGATGAAGGGGGCACTCAGAAACAAAAGGATCTTTAATGGCATTACTGACAGAACATTTATTTTGTGAGAAGCAAAAAAATGACTGAATGGCAGTAGATAGATGGATGAACTGCTACCCCTGTAGTAATCTGAAGTGAGCTGTGACAACAGTATTACTGTAATACTGTAATACTGTGACAATAGTATTACAGTGATTTTAAGGCTCTGTAGAAACTGTAGTAGTCAATATCATGAGTAGCATGTTGTGTATGGAAATCATTGAGTCTATATATATTCTTATTATATTGTCTATCATTTTAATTCAGGGTGAGGGAGACTAATACACTGTGTACTGTTTAAATTGGGCTGGGGTTGGCTGACCATTTTATGTGGTTCTGTAATAAGTATATTTAAAACTGCTCTACAGATAGTGGCTATGAGGTCTGAGTGGCCACATATGATTTGTATGATATGTAGATGAATTGATTCATCTTTGCACAGTTGTTCCCAGAATAAGTGTCCAAACTGTTCTTAAGAATATATAGACTAGTGCTTCCTTTAATGTAATTCAGTAGTCTATTCCATGCATCAGCTGCTGTCTCAGAGAACCAAGTAGTACACTTCTCATTCCTACAGAATCTTCTGCATAGGTTGTCTCATGATTCTCTACTACTTTTAATAATCTCAAACATTCCCAGAGGCAGTTGTCATCAAATGCTCTATATACCTGAGTAAGATCTCCTGTGATATATCTGTTATTTCCTATTCAAGTTTGAGTCTAACATAACTAACAATGATGTCAGCATTTCTGATTTCCTAGACTTTATAAATCAACATATAGTTCTATAACCATTACTAACCAATTGGATGATATGATTAGAAAACTTCAATACCCAGGTCCTTAAATAAAACTATAGTTTCAATCACTGTGTGCTGTATTAAATATTTACCTTTCAATTTATGTGCCCCAAATCTTATTTGCTTAGTTTTTGGTATATTTTTTAGCATATTATTCTCCTGTGCGTAAATAGTCAATTTAGTTAAGTTCTTTTGCAGACATGCCCTATCTGTATATATCAGTTTACCCAATTTCAAGTCACCAGCATGCAAACTGTAGAATACCTCAGATGAAAAAGATAAGTATGAAAGATGCAATCTAAACAAATATGGGCTTAGGTCAGTGCCCTGTAGGGCACCCTGACTGTATCCAAGATTTTCACCTGTCCAAGTGATACTTGCCATGTCCTATTTGTAAGCCATGCAGCTATCCATCTTATCAAGATACATTGATACCTAGCTGGTCTAATTTATTGATCAGTCTTTTGTGTATGGCCTTATCAAATCATGAAGTTAATTCTATATAAATTACATCACAACACAAATTTTTATTCATAGCTGTTAGTATATTGTTCTAGAATGTCATGTTACAGGTGGTGATGGATCTGTTTTCATGATATGCATGCTAAAATATGGATCAAGTCCCGACTCCCAACCTTTCCAATTCTGACAATAACTTGTAGAATAGTGTGTTGTACCTTTAAGAAGCATTTCAAGGACAGCACATGAATATAAATAACAAGCATGTGCTAGCTTCAGTGCCATTTTGGGAGTGCAGCCAAAGAGTGAGCATGTATGAGTGTGATAGCTATTTTATTTACAAGTTTACCTAAGTTAAAGTTATTAACCCTCAATCCTGATGTGTTTGTACATAATAAAGCTGCTTGAACAGAACCCACAGAAGTTTGTCTGTCTTATTCTGACAAGATGAGTGACATGGTGTCAGAATTGGGATTCCAGAGACTGCATTTCAGAGCAACAAGGTGCAGAGTTAACAGTGAAGGTAAACTAAAAGAACCGAGCACAAAAAAGATCAGAAACGAACTAAAGGCAAAGAAAACCTGCACGAAAAATGTATTTTATTAAAAAGATAAAACGGAACATTACAAGGGCACAGAACACTGTATGAAGCAAGCAAGAGACATAAAAGGTTTATTGATTAAATAGAATGTTTAAAATTAAGATATTTGATAAAACGATTATCAGAAAAGCATGGGAGGTTTGGAATTACCTTGGAATTACAAAACAAGCATGTTTAGAGTTAAACAAGCACAAGAAAAGTATAATGGGCATGAAAAGAGATGAAATGAGCAAAACAGATATAATAAAGGGACAAAAGGGCACATTAAGCATAAATAAAGCAAGGCCACTGCATGTTTTTTGACAAGATACTGTGTTTTGGCATAAACTACTGTTCGCATTCATTGAAGCTATTCTGGGCATAACTAGAGTTATTTGAAGTATTTCAAAGTGTATAAAAGTGCTTTCATTGTTACATTTTTACTGTGTATTTATTCCGAAGAGTTTATTGTGTGCAATGTGCAACTATTTCGTAAAGTGTAGCCAAAATACAGCCATTTTGAAAAGTTTCTTTTGCTGGGTGTGTCTATTTGCAGAGTGCCGCCATTACAGAGTGTTTCTTGCACTGTACAGAGTTATTTAGCAAAGTACAGCCATTTTGAAAAGTTTCAGTCTGCTGTGTACTGTTTATTTGCAAAGTGCAATTACTTCAAAATGTTTTTTACTCTGTGCTTCTTCTGCCCAGTTTATTCAGACAGTGCAGTCATTTTGAAATGTTTCTTACACTAACAAGAGGAGATTTCTTATAGTACAGTGATTTCAAGAGCATTCTTGTGCCCAGGAGACTTATTTTGCAAAGTTCAGTTATTCAGCTGCTTACTGTGTTACTGGGCATAGTTACAAGTACTGGCATACATTTCTGGCACATATATATATATATATATATATATATATATATATATATATATATATATATATATATATATATGAGTGTGTGTGTGTGTGTGTGTGTGTTTGTGCATACTTGCAAAAGCCTTTATTAGTATGTATTAATATGGCAGAGGCATTTCTCAGACCAGGTCCACTTGTATTTGATCAGAATATTGCAGAAAATTGGAGAATATCTGAACAAGAGTATGATATTTTTATATAAGCAGCTTATTCTGACAAAGATGCATTCACCAGGGCATTCATTTTGCTAAACTTAGCTGGGTCAGAGGCCATTGAAATAGAGTGTTCATTTGTATATGCACCAGCACTATATGAAGGAGAAGGGGAAACCCATCACATTGCTGTACAGACTGAATCAAGGGAAGACCCCCAATGTTTGAAACACAAATTCAGGGAAATGTGCAACCCCCCAGACAAATGTTACATTAAAGAGGCAATTGTTTTACACAAGAGATCAAAAGCAAGGAGAAACTTTTGCAGCTTATATTACTGACCTGAGAAATAAAGCTAAAATGTGTAGGTTTGGTGACTTAAAAGATGTGTTGATAAAGGACAGGCTTGTGTGTGGTATTAATAGTGCTGCAAAAAGAAAGATTTTGCTTCGTGACAGTGATTTAATGCTGAGCAAAGCTGTTGAGTCTTGTCAAATCCATGAAGTTACAGAAAGGCACACAAGTATGCTTGCAAGTGATGAGCATGGTTTCAACAGGCTCCAGAGCAAATGTAGACAGCATGCAACACATGGCTAGCAGAAGCAGGCCTAAGCACATGGCAGTTGTAACTAAGTGTGGCAGGTAAAACCCATAGTTTTCCAGCAAGTTCTAAGACTAGTTAAGTGAGAAGGACATGCTCAGTGTAGTACAAGGGTGAGTCAGCAAAACCCAAATCAAACTTTATTGTTAACTATTGTAATTGTGGTCCTAATCATGAGTCTAAAAGAGAAAAGTGCTTAGCATTTGGTCAGCAATGCCACAAGTGTAAAAAAATGGATCAATTTTCAAAAGTTTTGCAAATCAAGTAGACCTCATACAGTTATAAAGAAGGGTCAATTAAAAAAGCAAGTTGATCATATAGAGAGTTATAACCCTACTTTCTACATAGATGGTGTATCAGTAATTGGTGAAAAGGCTGATGCAGTAAATTTGTTTGCAAATAATGAAGTGTTTTGTACTGTGCAGATCGATGATAAATCTACCAAGCTCAAAGTAGACACTGGTTCAAAGTGCACTGTGATGTCAGCAGACACATTTGCTAAGGTGAGAGCTGGTGAGCAACTTAATGTGACCAGTTGTATGAAATTTCTTGCTTATGGAGGTGAAGAAATTCAAATCAAAGGCTCAGCTGTACTTTCATGTTATTTGGTTAGGAACTGCTTCAGCTTACTATTCTATGTTTTCCAAAGACCTGTGCAGTCATTGCTGGGTCTCAGAGACAGTTTGAGAATTAATCTACTTTCCTTTACCAAAGAAGTTCATCATATAAGCACATGTCTAAGTCCAGTTTTACTGAAACTATTTTCTCAGAGTATGCTGATGGTAGTTAGGCTAACTTCCAGTTGTGTATTCTATGAAGTTGGACCCGGAGATCAGTTTAGTGGTCAGACCAACAAGAAAAGTTCTGACAGCTATGCAGAATAAAGTCAAAGCTCAGCTGGCAAAAATGGTGCAGCAAGGTGTAATTTGTCTAGTTACAGAACCAACTAAATGGGCATCATACATGGTAGCGGCCCACAAAAAAGGCTCAGACAAATTCAGAATATGGATTGAAGCAAGAGATTTGAACAAAGCATTAAAGAGACTGCATCATCCTATACATACAGTCAAGAAAGTTGCAGCCCTAATACCAAATGCTATTGTTTTTTCTGTCTTGGATGCGAAAAGTTTATTTTGGCAAGTGATGCTTGATCACAAATCATCACTACTGACGACTTTCAGTCCTTCATTTGGAAGATATAAATTCCTCAGGATGCCATTTGGAATAAATTCTGAAGTGAAGTCTTTCAAAGTGCAATGGAGTAAATTTTTTCAGGTTATCCGTGTGCCATAATAGTAGATGATTTATTGATTGGAGGCAATGGTGAAGCAGAGCATGACAGAAACCTTAGGAAAGATTTAGACAGAGCACGTGAAATGAACCTGAAGCTCAATCCTCTGAAGTGCAAATTCACTCTACCAGAAGTTACATATGTAGATCATTTACTTACTAACACTGACTTGTGAACAGACCTGTCCAAGCAAGCAGCCATTCTGGAGATGCCAGCACCAGATAATGTTCAGGCTCTACAACGTTTCCTTGGTATGGTCAACTATATAGGTAAGTTTATATCAGACTACAGTGAGTTGACAGTGCCTTTAAGATTGCTACCAGGTAAAAATGTTGCATGGTCTTGGTTTGAACAGCACCAGAGAGCATTTGAAGACCTTGAGCAGAAAACTGCCACCCCACCTACATTAAGATACTATGATGTCAATAAACCAGTAACCCTTTCGTGTGATGCTTCAAAATTTGGTCTTGGCGCAGTTATTCTTCAAGAGGGTAGAACAGTAACCTATGTATCTAGAACTCTTATCTAAACTGAAATGCAATATGCTCAAACTAAGAAAAAGCATTTGCAATAGTATTTGTATGTTCAAAGTTTCTAGATTATATATATGGTCAAGCTATTCAGATTGAAACTGATCACCAACCTCTACGTACTATTTTAATGAAGCCAATGCATTCAGCTCCAGCGAGATTACAGAGAATGATGCTTAGACTGCAAAAGTACAACTTCAAAATGGTCTATACAAAAAGCAAACTTCTTTATCTGGCTGATACCTTATCTAGATCACCCAGAAATACAATGGAACAGCTTAATGCAGAGAAATTTCGACTTTGATGTCATGGAAGTGTGTAGTTTTTCTACCACAAGACTTGATGAGCTGAGAGATAATACAAAGACTGACCCAGTTATCCAAAAGCTCAACGACTACATTAATGTTGGATGGCTGCCAAAACAATCTAGTGTACTGCCAGAAGTGCAAACTTATTTTCCTTACAGAGATGAAATAAGATGAAAGATGATATATCCAGATTTTGCATCATGGTCACCCAGGTTCTGAATCTACTAAAAGAAGGGCAAGAGGACTAGTATTTTGGCTTTCTCTATGGCAAAAGATATTGATACAGTGCTTTCTTCTTGTTTAGTATGCAGTAATACTAAACTGCATTTGCAAAAAGATCCACTTCAGCTAAGTCAAGTTAATGGTCAACAGTAGCCACTGATATATTTGAGTGGAACAATCAGCATTACTTAGTATTGGTAGACTCTTATTAGAACTGGTTTGAGATGGATTTACTACCTAACCTAACGTCCACTGCTATTACCAAGTTGGCACATCATTTCTCAGTCCATTTTAGTCCATACAAAGTTATTTCTGACAATGTTACCCAATTTTTCAGTTGTTTCAGAAATTTGCAAAAGAATAGGACTTTGTACGTGTTACTAGTAGTCCAGAATACTCACAGTCAAATGGACTAGCTAAACGTGCAGTACAGAGTGCAAACCAATTCCTAGAAAAGTTAAAGCAGGATAATACTGATGTCTTTTTGAATTTACTGAATCTCAGAAATATACCCCGTGTCAATATACTTGCCTCGCCTGGTCAGAGACTTCTATCTAGGCAAACCAGAACAACCTTGCCTATCAGTTCCAGTTTGTTGAGGTCTAAAGCAAAAGACAACAGAACAATCAAAGCCCACCTATTTAGAAAGCATTCTTTCCAGAAGTCCAGCTATGATAAATTGAACAGATTTCTTTGTCCATTGAAAGAAGGAGAGACAGTGAGGATACAAATGGCAAAACATTTCAATTGGATTGGTCAAGTAACAGGTATATGTGTAGAGTCGAGATCTTACTTTGTGGAATCTGAGGGTATAGAGTACAGGAGAAATCGCAGACATCTTCTTCCTGTATCAGAATTGATATTGCAGTACTGTTCCTGTGATACAGACTCTAGATCTCAGGCAATATTCCTGTTGCAGAACGTGTCTTGATTTCTACTTCTATTTCTGATATTGCTCCTGATCTCCCCAAAGTTGAACCTTCAGCAGAGACAGTCCAAGTTGCTAGACCTAGTTCTAATTATTATGTCACACAATGTGGTCATATTTCCATACCTATTGTGAAATACACAGCAACCTGGACATAATTGTCTATATGTATTTAGTTCTGTATAATTGCATGTCAAAGAATTATTTTGTATCAAATGTATGTCAATTAATTTTGTCAATAATGCATGACTCATTTCTCAAAGAGGGAGGATGTAGAATAGTGTGTTGTACCTTTAAGAAGCATTTCAAGAACAGCACGTGCATATAAATAGCAAGCGCATGCTAGCTTCAGTGTCATTTTGAGAGTGCAACCAGACAGTGAGCATGCATCAGTGTGATAGCCAGTTTGTTTACAAGTTTACCAAAGTTGAGGGGCCACAGCCTGAATGGCTAACTGAAAGGAGCAGTATTTTAGAGCTCCATATAACTAGTTAAATAAGACAGGCAAAAATATTCATTTCTTTCTTCAAAGTATAAAATCTTATAGCTAAAGGTCGAATTTACATAATTAGAAACTTTGGTGAAGTTTTACAAATAATTTCCTGTCAAAAAGCTTGGGGATATATTCGCTTGTTAAAATGAGCAACTCAAGCAATTCTCACCAGGATGCTGCCTTAAAGAAGGAACTACAACAGACGGCATATACCCCGCAGGAGTTGTGTTTGGAGATGGATGATTTTAAAGAGAACCTAGAAAATCTTAAAACAAGCAGTCAAAAACAGGCTGACACCCTCAAGGAAATGCTACAAGAACACCAGACAAGGATAACAGGAATAGAGGTTTCTCTAAATGACTTTGAAAGCAGACGTAAGGAAGAGGAAACACGGAAAGAACTGCTTCTTAAACAAAACACATGGTTGGTTAATAAAGTAGATGACTTGGAAAATAGAGAGAGGAGAAATAACATCAGGATTTTCGGATTACCTGAAAACACAGAAGGTAAGGATATTTCCTTTTTATCAAGCTGGATCCCTGACTTTTTAAATTTAAAAGAAGGACTTTCCTTTGGCATTGAGAGGGCACACAGAGCTCCTGGGAAACCTGCCACTAACTCAAACTCTCCTCCGAGGTCAATAATTATCAAATTTCTTTTATACTTGGACAAGGAACTGATTTTAAGATCTACTTGGAGGAAGGCACCTCTAAAATATAAACAGAGCCTGATAAGATTTGATAACGACTATTCATTTAGAATAGTGGAACAAAGGAAAAAAGCGTGGCCAATGATAAAGTTTCTGAAACAAAATAACATCAAGGCACAACTTGCATATCCAGCTAAGATAAGAATACTGTATGCCAACGAGATGAGGACTTTTATTGACTTAGAGGAAGCCTCTTCATTTACTAAAACTAATAATATGATTACTTTACCAGAAGATATGGATTGGATGTCACCTTCTCTTAAGAGACCAAAAGAAACAAATGTCTGGACAGACGTCAAAAAGAAGAAGCAAAATACTGATACTGTTACAGCCATATCTCTCAAAGCATCTACTATGATATGAATTGTTTTAACATTACATTGAAGGACCAAGTTTACTGCTTGGAATTTTAAAACAAAGGTAACTAACTACTGGAATCTTTATATTTTTTGAAAATAGATGACACATGAGAGTTTTCACATTACCTCAGGTATGTAAAACAGGGTACTTTTCTTTCACAGAAGGAGGGTTATATAGCACATAAAATATTTATAATGTAAATCAACATACATAGTATATGTGTATGTTCTCTTAATTTTCTCTTTTCTTTCTCTCTCTTCTCTCTTTTCTCATTGTTATTTTAACTGCATCTCGTCTCCCTTTCTAAATTCTCTCCTATTTACTACATTAATGTAGTCTGTATATATTTAATAACTCACTATCTATACATAGATAAATAATAGTCTAAAATAATCTAGTTTTAAGGCAGACTAATTGGAATAGTGAACTTAATTGTTATTACAATATTTATTAGATTAATAATAGTCACTGTTATGCTTATTGGGATTGGGGACATGTTTGTGATTAACTCTGAAATGTTCCATTCATGTACATATGTCCTTTGAATTATTTCCTTTTAATATTTACAAATATGTATAAAAAAGGAGGGAAAAATGTACTGTTGGCTAAGAGAAGTGAAGCTTTCTTCACATTCTATTTGTGTTGCCATAGTAACAGTAAACAATTGCTGCAGTTTCTAAGGACACTGTGAACCTGTGAAGTGCATTTAGCCTCACAGATAACAAATAATAAGAAAAAGTAATGTTATTTAGTTATTAAAATGAAAAACAACCTAAGCAAGGTAAAATAAATACATAACAGGACTATTTGTAATATTATATGATTTATCCTCTTAGGATTACATATTCCTGGAAACACAACTGAAATGTTCCCAAACTACATGTGCACTTAAATGTAGCTGCTTGATTATAGCAATAACCCACGCCTGGGTGTGGGTAATGCTAAATTTACCCACGGTTGGCCTGGTTTGGTCCCGAGGGCGAAGCCCAAGGGACCAAACAAAGCCGTGGGTAAATTTAGCATTACCCACACCAGAAGGTTATTGCTATTATACCATGACATTATTTAAGAAAAGAAACTGTTACTTTTCTTAAATAATGGCATAGTATAATGCCTGTTTACTGCCCTTCCGCAGATGTCTGGCATCCGCGGCAGTTCTGATGTACTGCACGCCTGCGCAGTACATCAGAGCTGTGGGCAAAAGCAACGGAGAAAGCAAGATCTCCGTTGCTTTTTTTTAGTGTCTCACTATGTTAAATGAGTTTAACATAGCAAGACAGTTTTAAAATAAGCAACGGACATCTCCGCTGTCTCGCTATGTTAAACCCATTTAACATAGCGAGACAGTGTTTTAAAAAAACGAGTTATACTAATGGAAAAAAGTCCGGGCGACCGGACCTTTTTCCATTAGTATAACTCGATTTACAACGGGCACGCTGGCCAATCAGTGTGCACGTTTTGGGGGGGTCATGGTATAATAAGAAGTATTACTCAGTTTAACATGCTGATTTCACAAGCTGTCTGCACTCTAAAAGTTACATTTTATATGTTACTTTAAATTGTCAGTCTCTACTCCACATGAAAGGATACATATTACTTTTTGCAACATGTTATCTTTGCAGTTACCTCACACTCTGTACAAACTCACTTGGCAACTGATAGCTATTCATTTAAAATATCAGTTTAAATATTAAATGTACCCTTGAAATGGTATTGCCATTTTGACAAAATATAATCTGAACTGTAAAATGAATGACTTGAAAGAAGTAATGCATAGGATTTCAAAGACAGTTCTTGTCACTACAGTAAAAATAAAAATATATATTCACAAGGAAGTATTGAAATGTTTTAGTCTTCCAGTTAAAATAGCTTACTGTCAACATTATGCGATATCAGAAAGTTTGAAGAGCTAAGAAATTACTATTCTTTGTCTTTATAATGGTTATTAGACAGATGTTAGACTCTGCTTTGTTTAATGAATTGTGACATATGTTTATGAGGAAAAGTTGACTCAGTTACTCACATTGGACTACACATTCCTGGAAACTCAACTGAAATGTCCCCAAATTACTTGTGAATTTAAATGAAACTGCCTGATTAATAAGCATAACTTCCTTTAACAACCTGAATCCATAAGCTATCTGCTCTATATATGCTACATTATATATGTCACTTGCATATGACAGTCTCTAGAGCACAAGAAAAAAATATTTTTGCAACATGCTATATTTGCACTAACCATACATTCTAAACTAACTCAATTGGCAACTGACAAGTTATTTATTTGAGACATCAGTCTAAATTTTAATTGTGCCCTTGAAATATTGTTGCCGTTTTGACAAAACAAAACCTGAACTGAAAAAGGAATGATTTGAAGAAGTGAAGTATTGTACAGATTTCAAAGACAGCTACTGATACTACAATATAAGTATAAATGTATACATGCAAGGAAAAATTTGCTTTACACTTTTAGTTAAAATATCTTACTGTTAACTTTTTGCTTTATCAGAAAATTTAAAGAGCTAGGAAATTATTTCTAATTTGTCTTTATAATGTTTACTTACTTCATTTATAATGTTTACTTACTTAATTTTAATTAGTGTTTACTTACTTATTTACTTAATTTTCATACTATTTGATATCATTGCTGGAGCCTTCCTGTGTCCTGACAGAGTGCTCTTCAAACTATCTGGAGATATACAGAGCTGAGTATATTTTTCTGGCACTGATAATTGTTGTTTGACTAATTTTATATCATTGCTGGCTGACTTCAGAGTTGTGCACTGTTATTTTTGCTTCACTGTATAGTTTTTCAGATGTCTGCTGAAGGTGTTGGTTTTCCCATACCCACCCTCCCTATTCCTGTGTTGTTTTTTTTTAAATTTGGAGGCTTTTGCAGTTGCCCATCCCCACTGTAGATTTGATCTGCCCCCCCCCCCCCCAGTCCCATCTCTTTACCTCATTCTACCTAATAGGCTCATTCTGCACTTGTTTTAGTCATTTTTAATTTAATTGCATTTTTTAAACTGTTTGGTCTAACATTGCTACATACTCAATTGTGCTAGCTTGCACTGCATTTGAATTGTTTTTACTGCTGTTTTAGCTACTTTTCTGTATATATATATATATATATATATATATATATATATATATATATATAAACAAAAAAAATACCTTTTCTGTAACTAGTGTAGTCCAGATTCAGATTTGCTGTATCCAAGACTGTATGTAAGGTACTGAGCTCCCCCCCCCCCCAATCATTCTGTGTTGAAGGGAGAACTTCTAGCTTATCAGTGGAAGTGATAAGCACTAGGTAACCTATCACATAAGGGGTGGTTCTGGCCCAGAAATTGTAGTTATTGGCCGTTTGGGCAGTTTTTCCATCTCTCTCAACTTTCTAATCTAAAAGCCTGCATTTGCACTTGTTTCTCCCCTTTCCTGTAACTAGTTTAGTCCAGATACAGATTCTTAGTTTTAGCACTTGAATTTGCTTATTCGTGATCAGCACTTGTTCAGAACTTGTAAGCACTAAATAACCTACTGATTACTACAGCACCCAACCTTCCTCATTACCTAGAGGAAAACAGTTTTGGTATTTACTTTCCTCACTTGCTTAGAGGAAAACAGCTCTTGTACTCACTTTCCTCACTTATCTAGAGGGAAATAGTTTTTTATTCAGGCATGTCCAAGGGTCAGCTCCCAGTGTTCTCTCCTGTCTATCTGATGAATCTGGGCATCTTGGGACAATGTAGAAATTGCCTCATGTACACAGACAACCCTCTCCTCCTACCATCCAACACTACAACCTGTGAGAAATGGACTTATCTAGCCAAACTGGAGGTAAAGCTCTCTCCAATCAAGACTGAACTTGACAGTCAAGAGGAGAAGGTAAACACTTGCACCACACCACATTCATCACATAGTCTCACTAAATCTGCACCACCAAAATCCACACATAGAAACACAAAAACATTCACGGAGGCTCTCAATAATAATCTGCTCAAGCAACAGAGACCTCCAAAGCAGAAATGCAAGCAACCTCCACCCACCAACACAACCCAAATGACACATAGCCCGCAGACTCAGTGTGCCACTCAACCACAGCCAATAAGGCAAAACAACGTACCCAACACACTAGTCATAGGTGACTCTATAGTCAGGTACACTGATGTCCCACTCACCAGGCTAAACAAGGAGAAGGTTACTGTCAGCTGCCTGCCAGGTGCCAGGATCCGCCACATATCTCATGCATTCACGTCACTCCACAAGTACAAATATGACTCTGTCATTGTCCATGTTGGTGTGAATGACCTGAGACGTACCTCCCTGGACTACATGAAAATAGACATGGAAGAGCTCTCCGATCTTGTAGCCCAGGCAGGTATGACCGTAGCCCTGAGTAGCATTCTGCCATCACCCAGAATGATGCCACAGTACAAGGACAAAATTATTGACTTCAACAATTGGCTAAGCTTCTGGTGTCATTCTAAAGGGATCCAGTATCTGTCTGCCTGGGAAGACATGGTCGACAGACCACGATGCTTTGCCAGAGATGGTCTGCACCTGTCACCCCTGGGATTCTGGATAATGGCTAAGGTTCTTGCCGCACCTATAGTGCCTTTTTTAGGAAAGGTTCAAATGACAAATTCACCAACATAACAGGAATAGGCAAGCAAAAACTGAGGGTGATGCTACTCAATGCTAGAAGTCTAAATCTCAAAATACACTCACTCGAGGCACTCCTTAAAATGGAGAACATTGATATCTGTGTAGTGACTGAGACCTAGTTCAAGGCTCCAGAGAGCACCCCTGCACTACCAGGCTATAACTCATACCACACTTTTTGGCCATGTAACCTGGACCAGAACACCAAAGGCAGAGGTGTGTCCATATCCATTAAAGATGTCCACACCTACATGCTAGTTGCTCAGCATAATGCATCCAAGGTTATCCAAGTGCAACTAACTCTGGGCAAAACTGCAATCCAAATTGTAGCTTGCTACAGATCACCCACCATGCCCCAGGATTCCCACTCCTCTTTTCTTGATGTACTGGAAAATATTAGGGTTCAACCAAACACCCTAATAATGGGTGATTTCAACTACCACACCATTAACTGGAAAAACTACTCATGTATCAACTCCTTCACTCAACGCTTTCTGGAATTCATAAACTCCAATGCCCTGGATCAACTTATCCATACCCCCACCAGGGGCAACAATATCCTAGATGTAGTCATTACCAGCATGAGTGACTGGTGTTCCATACCTGAAGTCAACACCTCATTGGTCCGATCCGACCATAAGCTAATTATCCTAGATATCAAAATCCTGCCCCCATCCCCATTAAGGAAACCAAGGTAAAAAATGTCTCCAAAGCCAACTTCATGCTTCTTAAGACAGAAGTGGTGAACTTCATGACACCCATGCAGATGGACAATACAGTTACGACTACTGAATCCTACACAATTGCACTTTATAAGCACTTACATGAGTGCATGGATCGTGCTATCCCAAACAGAACCAAGATGCTATCCTCCAAAAAAAGGAAGTCAATCTGGTGGTCCCATGCCATAAACAAACTGTACAACAGAAGGAAGAAACTGTTGCAAAAGAGAGTAAAATCCCATGAGTGGAGGAGCTCCCTGGTCAGCCTCAGTAAGAAGCTGCGATCTCTGATAAAATCCTCCAAAGCTAGTTATGAAAACAAAATCGCCACTGATTCTAAAGACATCCACCAATCATTCCATAGCTATGTCAAGAATCTCAATGGAAACACTCAGATTTGCTCTGAGTTACAGCACAATGGCACTAAATATACAGATATTGCCAACATTCTAGCAGACAGGTTCAGTGCTAACTTTACCCCCCCACCCCCTAAAGAGCCCATCTCTATACTGGAAGAATTCAAAGTTCCTGTAATCACGGCTGCACAGGTAAAAAACACACTCTCCAAAGTCAAGAACACAGCATCCATGGGACCAGACAACATCCCAGGTTGTGTTCTACATGAACTACAGAACGAACTGGCAACCCACCTAAGTACCATGTTCACCTCAGGCTTTGTGCCTGCTGAATGGCGCACAGTGACTTTTATCCCACTCCACAATGGGGGAGCCACCACGGACCCCAGGAACTACCGCCCCATTAGCCTGACTAGCCTGGTTTGCAAGGCCATGGAATGTATCATCATGGAACTTATAAACAAAGACATTGGTAATCTCCAAACTGTGGACCCCAACCAGTTCGGGTTTGTAAAAGGCAGATCATGTCTCCTAAACCTGATAGACTTCTTTGAAGTAGTCACCAAAAACATAGACAAGGAAAAAGTGGTTCACACAGCCTATCTAGATCTTGCCAAGGCTTACAACACCATCCCCCACTCTGGAATTATAGATAAACTCACTAAACTGGGTATAAATCCCTATGTCACAAGATGGATTGCCAACTGGCTCACTGACAGAACCCACACTGTGAAAGTAGCAGACTCCAAATCTGACTTCAGAGCAGTGACAAGTGGAGTACCACAGGGTTCAGTCTTGGGTCCTCTCCTGTTTGGTATCTACTTCTCTGAAGTACAGGCTAAGACAGAAGGTCTTTGGCTAATGAAGTCTGCAGATGACTGCAAACTAGGAGCCATAATCAAAACTCCTAAAGATGTGAACATCCTACAAAAGGGCCTCAATGAGACAGATGCCTGGTGTCAAGGCCATGGCCTCAAGCTCAATGCCACAAAGTGCATTGTCAACCCCTTTGGTAAAAACTCTGCACCCATGAACTACAACATAGGTGGTAGTATACTTAACACCGAAAGTGTGATAAGAGACCTTGGGACACAGGTGGACAGCAGTCTCTACTCTGATAATCACATTGCCACAGTAGTCAGGAAATCCTTCTATGTGGCACACCTCATCACAAAAGGTTTCTCATCCAGGAAAAAAGAAGTAATTGTTCCCCTGTACTCATCACTCATTAGATCCATTATAGAGTACAATGCCCCTTTTGGTATGTACCTCACAAGACATTTACAACAACTGGAAAGGCCACAAAAATACCTCACAAAGAGGATTACTGGTCTCAAACAGATGCCCTATGCAGACCGTCTCAAAAAACTCCAGCTTTACTCCGTCGCATATCACCTACTCAGAGGTGATCTCTGCCTAACATACAAAGCTATGTCAAACCCAGAGCTGTTGGACATGCTCCACTTAAAGAAATCCCAATCCCTCCGAGCTACACACTCTAGAGACCTAAACCTTGTCACCACAATAAACAGAACATGCCGAAGGGATAGATTCCTGTCCCAGAGACTTCCCATACTCTGGAATAAACTACCTATCTATATCAAACAAAGCTCCTCATTAGCACTCTTCAAGAAAAATCTTGATGATTTGATGGGAAATAGGAATTTCACCCTGGGGATCACCTCTGTGGCTCTGCTTGACAGTGGCACAGGAAAATCATTTTCTTGGGTGGCAAAAGCCAGGGTACCTTTTTGGCTGGGCTTGTATAGGCCCCAGGGCCAATAGCCTAGTACCTACCTATGAACATATGAACTAAAGTGATGTTAGCCACTGACTTGTTTAATGGATTGTGAGTCATGTACAAGATGGACTACTGAATGTTATTTCTGTTTACCTATACTTGCTGAATTTCTTTTATTAGTACTGACTTAAAACAAGGGAAAGAAAGGGAAAGGAAATCTTTGCTTTTGGTCAAGGGAGGAGAGGCTTTAGAGTATTCTAACTGCCTTGAGAACTCTCTAAGATGCTCTAAATACTATTTGATTAATACTTACCGAAGGTAAGTCTTGATTACCATATAGGTACCTTCACATTCATTCTAGACCTGATGTGATTATCCATTCTGGAAGCAGGAGGTGCCCTATGCAGGATGGGAATTGTCAGGGTGATCATAGTTCATTCTTAGACTCTGCTTTGTAAATCTATATATAAAAGCACTACACACTAGAATGTAGGGTGCCTCTACTCAGAGTCAGGATACCACTGATAAGCCATGTCTTTTCATAAGTGTAAGCTGAAGTTGGTGAGCTGAAGAGTGGGAAAGTAAAGCAAGACAGTACACCTGCAGTAAATTCATATTTTATTGGTAATCACTCATTGTCTCCTGCAGAGTCCTTTTAGTCAAATTATTTTAGTAATAATCTATTTTTGTTGGCTTATTTAGTGTATGCTCCTCTGTTGCATTTAATTTATCCAAAATGACATATCTGACATGTTTGGGATCTCTTAGGAGTAACTAAATATTTGATATTTTCTAAGTCAACATAATAATTGTTAACACACTGTTACACTACTAACATTCCATCCTGATATATAAAATACTATAGAACAATAATAGAATAATATAGAATTTCATAGCTCTTTTAAGAAAATTCTCCATATAATATATTTAACATATGGAGCTCAGTTGATATTGTTGGTTAAAGGTATGAGTGATAAGCCAATAGATCTATCTTTATCTATTGGATTGGGAATGACTTTCATTCCATGTTTAATGGGAAATTCATATTTACTTGTATTTGATACTTTAGAATTAATGTTTTATAGAAATAATTTTTTAAAGCCTGACAAGAATTTACGCTACTTGTATTTAAAGAAGAAAGAACATTAAATTACACTCCCAAGTTTACACGCATAAAAATAACATTCAGTGTTATCAGAGAATACGGTATAACTACTATAATCAAAATAAAAAAAAGAAGCAAAAAGTTTCTTCCAACAATAACTTGAAATGGATTTAACATTCTTATCATTAAATACGAATGGATTAAATAATGCAAATAAAAGCTCAAACTTGCTAAAATATTTAAAACTAAATAAGGCACAGGTAGTATTTCTTCAGGAAATGCATTTTAAGACTAATGATAGCTTTATTTGGAACCCTAAGGACTATACAGTCTTAACTCAATCCTCCTATAGAACAAAGACAAAAGGAGTATCAATTCTCTGGAAGAAAAACATAATCGCTCCAAAAGTTATTTATAAATATGAAGACAAAGAAGATCTACTAGCATTTGTTATAATTAAATTTAATAGAATATGGACCTTAGCTAATTTATATTGGTTCCCAGGAATTGGAGCAGGAACGGTAAAAAAAAACTAGATTTTATTTCCAACAATTATAAAGGAAATCTTATACTGGGAGGAGACTTTAATTGTACCTTAGAAGCTTCTGAAACCACCAAAAAGTCTTTTCGCATAGCAACTATTTCAAAATCCTTAAAACGATGGATTGATTCCTTTCATTTAATAGACACTTTTAAAGAAAAAGATGATAAAGCCTTATTATTTTCCCATAAAGACCATAGATTTGGAACACAAACCAGAATAGACAAATTATTTGTAGTTCAAGATTTACAAACAAAATTCCTCAACTTTCTCAATAGTTCCATGACCCTTCTCAGATCATGACTCTCTGATAATGAAGCTCCCAATAGAGTTAAAACCTTTAATCCTCTCAACTAGAATTCCATCATATACCATGAAAATTAAAGAATTCAGACCCTGGATGTTGTCAGAACTACAGTTATTTCTTGAAATTAATAATACAAGAGAAATCAGTAGAGTCATGGTTTGGGACTCATTAAAAGCATATTTATATGGTAAGACCCTTAGCTGGTACAAAAATAAAGTTAGAGAGTGGGACACTGAATCATTAGACTTGCAAACCAGACTCGTGACAGCAAAATCTAAAAAAAGTCAGAATTGTCTAGATATCAAAAAGGAAATAGAGGAATTAAATAAATAAATCATATAATGAAATTCTAACACACAAAACTTGTCTAGCCTTAGAAAAATTACAAATAAACTCATTAGCCTTCTCCCTCAGATATATACATAACTTATTGACAAGAATTAAAATATAATCTAAAGGAAATAACATTGGTAGTATATATCATGAAAAGAAAGGGAAACAAGTATCAGATATAGGAGACATCCTTGAAGCATTTTGGTTCCATTATATGGAACACTTCAAAAAAGAAGATTTAGATACCAACCAAATAAAGTTAGATACAAACCTTATCAATATAAAAAAAATACCAAAAACTTAAAACTAGACCTACAAAAACCTATACCCTACAAATAAATTGTTGACAAGATAAAAGAAAGTAAATCTAACAAAGCTCCAGGGATAGATGGTATAATTACAGAAATTTACAACTTAACAGTAATCTCCCTTTTTCATAAAACTTTGCTCGAAGTCCAGTCAGAAGCAAAAATACCACCCTCATGGAAATATTCTCTCATAACACCAATTCTAAAAGATAATAAAACATCATACCTTTGCACCTCATACAGACCTATATCATTGCTGAATAATGATTACAAAATATTCATGTCAATCCTAGCTAACAGAATGAAAATCCCACTTTCAAAGACAATTAATAATGATCAAACTGGATTTTTATATAACAGGCACACACATGATAATATTAAAAGGATACTTACTCTTATAGATTATGTGAATTAAGAAGATAGAGAAACACTTGTAATCGGATTAGACATAGAAAAAGCAATTGATTCCCTCAACTGGGAATATCTATTTAAAACTTTAGAATTATTTGAATTTCCTCCTCCCTTCATCTTATTACTAAAAACATATATATTAATAACTTAGCCTACATTAAATTAGGTCCTTTCACCTCAGAGTCTATCCATATAATGAAAGGTACTTAGCAAGGATGCCCCCTTTTTCCTATTTTATTTGCTTTGGTTATAGAAATACTTGCAGAAATAATACGGAATAATCCAAGAATAAAAGGAATGGAAGTCTATGACCAGTACATATCTAAAATAATGCTTTTTGCTGATGATATTTTATTAACCCTGTCAAACTCCAGAGAGTCATTTGGAGAGCTAGAATAAGTAATGGAGAAATTTTATAAGATTTCAGGTCTACACTTTAATAGATCAAAATCTAAATTTCTATTTTTAAATAAGAAAAAAAAACTACAAGTTACAGATAAATTCATCATAGGAAAACAAGAACTTACGCTAAATTATTTAGGAATAGTGTTATGCAAAAATATAAATGAAACAATATTAATAAATTATAAAACATTATTGAAGCAATAAATATATATATATAGAAAAGTGGAACAAAATTATATTAACTTTTGAAGACAGATTGCAATTAATAAAAATGGTCTTATTGCTAAAAATACTATATGTAGCATTAGCAATACAGTTAATTCCTGAAAGATGCATTCTTAAAGAAATAAATTCATGTTTAATAAAATTTTTATGTTGTCCCAAAAAAGAATAGAGTAGCTCAAACTCATCACATTAGACCCTGGAATCAAGGAGGATTGAACTTCCCAGAATTAAAAACACATATAAAAGCATCTGTGCTTAAAACTACAATAGATTGGATGAACCCAAATTGTTTTGCTAACTGGAAATAATTAACGGCTATATTAACAAATTAATTCAATCTGTTAAAAATATTTTTAATAGTAGACAAATCTAACAAACCCTGGTACATACTATGCATAAGTATACAATATAATATAACAAAACCTTCTAAAACAACACTGATTAATTGCATTTATATCATGTTATCGAAAGATGAAAATAGCGAATGCTATTTCATTGAACCTAAAATATCTAAACCACATATTATACCATGACCCCCTATTAATATTCCAAAACGTGCACGCTGATTGGCCAGCGTGCAAGTTGTAAATTGACTTATACTAATGGAAAAGGTCCGGTCGCCCGGACTTTTTCCATTAGTATAAGTCTTTTTTTAAAACACTGTCTTGCTATGTTAAAAGAGTTTAACATAGCGACACAGGTTTAAAAAAAGCAACGGAGATCTCCGTTGCTTTTTAAAGCTGTCTCGCTATGTTAAACTCCTTTAACATAGCGACACAATGTAAAAAGCAACGGAGATCTTGCTTTCTCCGTTGCTTTTAAACCTGTCTCGCTATGTTAAATGGGTTTAACATAGCGAGACAGTTAAAATAAGCAACGGAGATCTCCGTTGCTTATTTTAACTGTCTCATATGTTAAACCCATTTAACATAACAGACAGGTTTAAAAACAGCGGAGAAAGCAAGATCTCCATTACTGTTTTGCTATGTTAAATGGGTTTAACAAAGCAAAACAGCTTTAAAATAACCAACGGACATCTCCGTTGCTTATTTTAAAGCTGTCTCACTATGTTAAACCCATTTAACATAGCAAATAAAAAGCAATGGAGATCTTGCTTTCTCCATTGCTTTGGCCACAGCTCTGATGTACTGCGTAGGCATGCGCAGTACATCAGAACTGCCATGATGACAGACAGCTGCGGAAGGGCAGCAAAGAGGCATTATACAATGCCATTATTTAAGAAAAGTAATTGTTTCTTTTCTTAAATAATGTCATAGTATAATAGCAATAACCCACTTCTGGGTGTGGGTAATGCGGGATTTAACCACGGTTGTCTTTGTTTGGTGCCTCGGGGTTCGCCCTCGGGACCAAACTACGCCAAGCGTGGTTAAATCCCGCATTACCCACATCCAGGCGTGGGTTATTGCTATATTATCGAACATTCAGAGCAGTAAATTTTTTCCTTGGGAAAAAATTTGCTATCCCGAAACACATACACACAACACAAGCACACCTAAAAAACATCACTACACACACATACACTTATAATCCTACAACTAACCCTACACTAAACTATACATACACTACTATGTATCCACTTACCTTAACCCAAACCCTAACCCTAAATTCCGTCACTATTGCACACTCACCTAACCCGCACCTTAACCCTAATTCACTTAACCCACCCCTAAACCTAATTCACCTAACCCGCGCCCTAACCCTAACTCACCTAACCCATGCCCTAATCCTAACAACCACACAATCGCACACTTACCTGAACCCGACCCATAAATCTCCACCACAACACTGAAAATAATGACACCACAGAACCAGCCAACCAAATTTTTTCCCTAGGAAAGAATTTGGTGTTTTGCAGCTTCGCTATTTTTAGCGTTTGATTAAAACGGGTCGATATTAGAACATTCAAAGTTTTAAAACTTCAATGTTCTGATATAGATCTAATTAATCATTACAGCAATTCCTTTAGGAAACTTATCAATGCAAACATAGAGCTAAAACTTTGGTTTGACCTTTTAACCCCATTTACCATCACTAAGAACTTTCCTCACAAAATATATAGGGAAACAGTAACCTCCTGGAAACAAAATGGATTCTTATGCTAGTTTCAATGTGTAAATAAATTAAATGTTTTAGATATACAAAATTGCTTACAATATTCCAACACAGGACTGGTTAACCTCACAAAGCATTCTAATGTACACTCAAGATTTATGCAGATTAATTAATAATTCCTCATTTAAAGATATTCCAATTCTAATAAGTTTTCTGTATAAATGTATATATAATAGTTGTGAAAAGAAAAATTCCATTTCAAATCTATATAAAGAGTTAATAACATATAAAACAATTCCCAAACCATCATACTGGCAGTTCTTAACCAAAGGTCAGTCATTGCAGTTAAAAGAAGAAATTAAAACTAACATCTTACTATCAGTTAATTACACCTCTAACACACAGTACTGGAAAATATTTAACTGGAAATACTTACATCGAGCATTTTAAACACCAGATAGAATTAAAAAGATCAGTACTACTACAAATGGTTTTTGCTGGAGGTGTGAAAAGTCAAATAACGCAGACTGGATTCATATTTTTTATGAATGTAATAAAATTAAATCATATTGGAATGGAATCAATCATTTTTACAAGCTTTATTTAATGAATCCTTTACCTTAACTAAAATATTGATTATACTAAATGTAAATGAAGGTCCCTACCTGAATAAGACAAATATGTATTTGTTATGGACAATACTTGCTATATCTAGGAAATGCATAACCAGAAGGTGGAATTCAAATACACCCCAACCTTGGAAGAATTCTACACTTTACTGAAGACAACTGCATCGATGGAAATAAAAATCAAAGAACTACAAATCTGTCCCAGGCCCCTTGTCCTTCAAGTTGTTATACTGAAGAAACTCTCCCCCACTTGCATAGAAACGCTAGTTTTTTTCAACTGCCTGACCCTGTTTGTACTTCCAGTGTAGAAGCCCCTACTCTTTTTAGAACACATTTTAACAAGGCTTTAGCTAAGAAAGCATTCTGTAATTTAAAACCTGTAGTCCAGAACGTGACACCCGATATTTTTGAAAAAAAAATGAGTATCTATTTCTCAGGGTTATATTTCTAAGACACCTCAGGAAAGGTTATGAATGTCGTTGTTTTGACAGTAGATAAACTAAAATATTATTATTAGTTCAGCCACTGGTAACAATGCACGGGTTCTGCATTTCAAAATTCCAGCCTGACATACCTATGTATATACAGCTTTATTTTTACATAGTGTTTTAGATTGTTAATGGAGTACAAATTTGCTTAATAAGCGTTTATGTACTGTAAACACACACGTATATATATATATATATATATATATATATATATATATATATATATATATATATATATATTGGTAAAAATATATTAGAGTTGCTGGTTGTTGTCTTCTTGACTTGTATCATGTTTGAAAATGGTTGTTTGACCAGTGTATTTAGCAGATAATATGAAAAAAATAAGTAATGTTTGCTTGTTTTGTGTGTGAGTGTGTGTGTGTGTGTGTGTGTGTGTGTGTGTGTGTGTGTGTGTGTGTGTGTGTCTGTGTGTGTCTGTGTCTGTGTGTCTGTGTGTCTGTGTGTGTGTGTGTGTGTGTGTGTGTGTGTGTGTGTGTCTGTGTGTGTGTGTGTGTGTGTGTGTGTGTGTGTGTGTGTGTGTGTGTGTGTGTGCGTGTGTGCGTGCGTGCGTGTGTGCGTGTGTGTGCGTTTCTTCCTTTCTTCCCACACTATATTCCTGCAGGTATAAGATCCTGCTTATCACACTACCACACATACCAGTCTCCAGCTGTAAGATATAGAACAACATCAAGTACTTCAGTTTTTTTTTTTTTTTTTGAAAGCTGTGTAACCTCTGCTTCCTTCCCCCTCCACAAATTGTGGTGTTTCCGGCACAGGACCCTGTTTACCTTAACAATATCCAAATTAATCCAGTCAAATGATACAGGACAACATCAAACCACTCCATTTTCTTTTTTCTTTTTTTTTCTGAAGTTTCTGTAGTGTGTTTCATGTCCCATCTAACCTTCTCTAACTGCACTACTTCAAGCACAGAATGTTGGTATCCCATCGCCCTAAAAGCACTCTTATGTAACAAGATACAGAGGAACATCAAATGCCTCCATTTTATTTTTCTGAAAATCAGCTGCCACATCAATATACCATGGTTAACTGGGTCTGTTTAACTCTATGACACCTAAATAGGTGTGGATTTCTTTTCCTAGTCCTTACATTTGTACAGAGCGATGCAGTTTCTCCAAGTAATAGCTGTTGAAAAGCAATTCTGCAAACAGCAGGCCTGTCTTAACTAGGTTTACTTCAACATGTTCTATATTGCTAGTTATTACACTTTATATATTATATTAAAAAGTTGACTTTTTCTTTTGTGATTTTCATTTCATCCCTTTGAACTCTAGCTTATTCTAATCATTGAGGCACTATAGCATTAATAACTTATAAACATAACTTCAAATCACCAAATAAAAGGCTTCAATCTGTTTCATGTATTTGCATTTTTTGACAGAAAGCTGGGTGGTTCTGTCTGAATCACTACCTTAGCCTACCCATTATAACATTTCTTGTAGTGTTCTCAAAAATATCTACCCCAAAATAGCAGTTATAGTAATACAATATAACTCTCCCTACCAAATATGTACCCTCCGTTCTCCTTCTTCATGCTATGATTAGGAATCTCCCAATACACATTAATTTTCTTCGCCATTAAGGATAACATTCCATACTTCTGGCATGACTTATTATTCCATAGCTTCCTAAATCAGTGCCAGTCATGAACACAAAACTCCTCAGTGGGGTCTACATATTAGCTCTATCATCGCTACTAATTCTAAGCTCAATATCAATCTTTACCCATCTTATTGAACACTAAACCTGACCAAGAGAAACCATGCAAAGACACAAAAATGCTTTACAATCCACAGTGATATCTACCACAATCAGAAAGTAAATTGTGGAGACCTTTTAACAAAATGGCAACTGTATATTAGACTAAAACTTCTTGTAGCAAACTGACTAAACCCAAACCAAAGATTCAGCAGAAAAAAATTATTTTCTTAAACGGAGCTCCCAGTGGGTGTGCATCAGGGTTCAGCTCTGAGTTCTCTTCTGTTCATACAGAAGATGGACTACATTAGCAAACAGGTCAGGGGGACAGATAAGCAAAGCTGTTGTGTGCAGCTTATGTGGCATTACAAGCAGACTGACTAGGAACTGCAGCAAATGATAAGTGAATGGAATGCAAAAGTGAAGACACATGGAATGATACTGAGTACAAACAAAACAGTTCTCTTTGTAGCAAATGCTGAAAAATAAGAAGATGAAGAAAACTGAGACAGAAGGAAAATTGTGGAATGGGTTAAAAACTTCAGGTGTCTGGGATAGGTGAATATCTCTCAACTGTACAGATTTTCACCTCATATTTGTGGTCCATTTTTCATAAAATGGTGGTTTTCTGGCAAATTAGTGGCAAATCATAAAAGAGTGAAGTTAGAAATTAATGACAGACATTTGAATTTCAGACTTCATACCCTTCAGAAAATACATGGTAATGCACAACCTCTCATTCTATCAACTTTATAATCTTGTAGGAGCAATATTTAAAAAGTGTCCCTATTTTTGGGTGTCTGCTCCACTTTTATTTATGGCTTTGTCCAGATTTCTTGCTCTAAGAGGTTGAGAGGTATGGATAGGTGGTTGAGAAGGGATGTCTGAATGAGGAGGTCAAGGTTAAAACCAGAGAGGCTCCAGCCAACTGACACAGAGTGTTATGGAATAATGTATTACATTCCTCTGCACCAACTAAGACACTACTCAAGGAATGTGAGCTTCAGTGAATTTGTTTAAGGAATTGTGAGTTTCAGTGCACTTTCCAGGAATAGGGAGTTTCAAGGGAAGAGAAGGTTACTGTTACTCATGTAAAATCTGTTTTCAATGTGCAATCAATTTATTTAGCAAATGGCCATCATTGTTTGTGCTATAGAATACAAAAGCAGTGTTATTAGCACAACAGGTAACTTTGCTTATAATGCAGAAAGCTGTGGGTTGTACTCCCACACCAGGTAGATGGATTGATACTGCAGTGCACTGAAAGGGGGTGCTGCACTCCTGAGTGTGCCCTGCTTTGGATAAGATACCACTAGTAACCATGAACCTGTTACTGGTTTGCCAGCCATTCTGTATTGCGATATTACCAGTTTGCCATTTTTTAATGTAACATAAGCAATTTATTCTTGAAGGGCAGCAGGCACTGAATTTGTAGATGAAACATTGAAATGTAAAGTTGTTTGCCAGCAGAAACATCTTCATTAGTTACAGATCTCTTTAATGTGGAATTATTTAGATGACTTTTACTTTTGCAGAGATTGTGCATATTGACTTTCAATCCCATTTCAATGAATGACTTTCAATGACAGAGAAGTTTACTCTTCATACTAAGTCTGTTTGCTTTGTGACACTGTATTATTTTGTTTAGCAAATGGCTATTGGTATATCAATGCCTTGGATTGCATTTCAACCATCACTTTTCATTTTCTGAGGATTTTTTGGGAGTGTATATACATACTTCTCAACCTTTTAGTGCAAAACGTCTGGGTAAAGCCAGACAAAATGAGGAGCAGACAAACAATTTGAGCCAAAAATATGGACATTCTGCGAACATTTGTACAGTTGAGAGGTATGTGTATATGTATCTGTTTGTTTTCTCTGTGGAGTGTGTGTGTGTGTGTGTGTGTGTGTGTGTGTGTGTGTGTGTCTATACACTTGCACTCGCAAGAACACCTGTGTACATTCAAGCATAGAGTTCAGATAGGTTCCTTGTGATCTCATCAAAACACACACACACACACACACACACACACACACACACACACACACACACACACACACACACACACACACACACACACACATCAAAACAAGCTTGGAGGGTGGACTACATTTGTCCTTTACATGTATGCAATGATTTACACTATCAGAAATTAATTTACCTTATAACTAGTACAGCTTAGGCTGATTCGCATATATCCTCAATCTTTTGCTAAAGAAATGACACCTGTAAGAACACATTTTGGGTTTCCAGACTTGATTCAAACTAATACTGTTTTAATTACATGGGGAATAAAGTAATGGCATACAATATGTAAAAAAGCTACCCTGGGTTGTTTTGATATAGTGAATCATTCCAATTTTATCTTCAAAAGGGAATAAAATAACCAAAAAATTGACATACAATAATTGTTTTCTCTGATGAGGAAATACAGTATTATCAAAGTAAGTAAACAGCAGTTACATAAGATTTCTGCTTGACCTAATTTCTTTACCTTGTAATAATTCCTAGATCAATGTAATAGTAATTAAACAGCTATATGCAACATTTAAAAGAACCACCTTAAAGGCCTCTTCTTTATAATTATAGTAAATTCCTCTCTTTAAATAGAGCATACTGTGTCACAAGTTTCTATGAAATTGTTACACACTGATCACTAAGGCTACCTTGTCTCAGAAGGTGTTATTGGTTATTTTTTGTTTCTACTTCACTGTAATTATCAGCTGTATTACAAAATATTAAATTGCTACAGCAAGCAGTGCACATTCATGTTTCTTTTGCAGGTGTGTGTATGCATATATACACACACATACATACAGGCACCAAGCACACAGCTATATAATGGCTAAAAAGGAGCTGTGTACTAGGCAGTGGGCAAGCAATTGTGTAAGAAAACTGAACTTGCTGCAATGTGCTATGACATACACATTATTACATTAATTAATAATATTACATTATTAATACATTATTTTATCACACAGCACAGCAATGAATGAGTATCTCTAGTAGCAAAAACTGTTGTAGAAACATCATGTTGACAAATATCCACAAGGATTAGCAGCCATTTAAGGACTGCATATTTCAAATGTCACTGCCTGTCCTTGTAGAATGTACCTGAATATTCTGAAAGAGAATTTGAACTAATATAGCATGCTTATTGTGTTAATGATTAAAGATTATGCCTTTTATCTGCCTGGAAAAGATGCTACTGCATCACTTGAAATGACTAGACTATATCAGTGCTTTGATTTTGCAGTGGTAGAAATGAATTTCCTTTCGTTTCACAGGGAGAGGAGTTCTGTTACTCATTTTTTGACCATTAATGTCAGCTTCTCTGGGAGAATGGACAAAAAAAAGGGGCAGGGGAACAAAATGTGAGTTTAGGTGGCAACAATACAGTGGTATTATTATTAAAAATGACATAATTAAAAAGATTTTGAAAAATCATTTGCTGTTATAGCATTTGGAGGTCAATAACCGAAGTAAGGTTAGATTTACCCAACAAATTCATGGATGTTACGCACTATGTATGAAAGAGATAAGGACGATGGAGTATGAAACTAGCAAGTTGAATGTTTCTGGTAGAAGTGCATCGCAGTTATCATGCCAGGAAACTGTCTTCAGTTATCATTCAGTACGTATCAGCCAGCATAGGCCATCATCACAGATGCTGCTAACAAAAAAATAAGGAAATTTAAAAAGGAAAAGAAATTAAGAACAAACACACAAGACAGAGGACCACATCTCCAGTGCATTACACTGAAGAAAAAGTGAAAAGATATATAATGTTTGAAACATTAAATGGCACTTCACTATAAATGGTGTTTATATATAACAAATCCCCTGTGCTTCTGAAGGTGAAATGATAAAAGAGTGTTTTAAAAACTGCATGAAGTGAGGTACAAGTATGTGCCAAGGTTATATTTCTGCTAAGATGTGTCTGACAAATGGAATGAATTCTGTTTTAGGTCATGCACTGGAAATTATCTGAGTTATATAGTGGGGAATGGCTACCACAGCTTTCTAAGGATAAGATTATTTGAGTCTACCAGGCATGATGACTTGTAAGGCTATAGTTAGAAGAATATTTTTAAGCTTATGCAGCGTGCCAAAAAGGTGTAACACTCTGATAAAGCTTACATATTTTTATATATAGCTGCTGTATGTTTGCATATTATACTACACTCACAAACTGTTTGTCTTAGGTACATTTCCCCATGTAGCAGAATGTTTAACATTTGCAAATGTATATATAACTATAACTAAACACTATATATATATATATATATATATATATATATATATATATATATATATATATATATATGTGTGTGTGTGTGTGTGTGTGTATGTGTGTGTGTGTATATATTTATATATTTATGTATATATGTATATGTATATGTATGTATATGTATATATATATATATATATATATATATATATATATATATATTTTTTTTTTTCATTTATTTGATAACCAAATGTGACCCCCCCTTCTAATAAAAGCCCTTGTCTAGACTTAATGGGAAGTTTTTTCTTGCCATCTGTTATAGCTCGAGTCAATTAATATACAAAGACTGTAAGCATTAAACTCAGAACATATGTTTACCCAATTCATTGGTCGAAAACTATGACTTTAATAAACATGCATAGAAAAAAGGAGAGTAGCATGCAGCTTGATAGAAACACTCTAATTTCTGCACAAAATGTAAACATCATCATTTCTACCTCTTTTATAGAGAGGCTGTTAATGATAAACGATAAGTTTGAAATTAGGAACTAATTTGGAAACTTCATGGGCAAGAAAAAGAATGCGACCTAACGCAAATGTTCATTTTACCAACTATATAAGCTGTTTTAAAGAATAAAAGTCACATTGGTTTGGAATGGCTTGTGTTTCATATGAGATATAGGTACAATTCACATTTGAAAAATGAACCCATTGTTAAGTCCACTAATATCAAAACAGAGAGAAAAGCATGTTGCAAGCATATAAAGTACACCCCAAAAAATGTTCTTCCAGCATGGCAAGCCCTACAACTCACAACCTTTCCTGCTAAAATGCAACAATTTCATAGCAAACCAAGAAGAAATGGATTTTTCTTTTGGTAATAATTTCATGGCCATACAACTATGGAGGAAATCCAAATATGACTTAACAGGAAGTATGTCCCCAAGCTATCTCAGAAGATACTAAAACAAAACTGAACGTACTGAAAACATTCAAACATTGCACAAAGTGCAATCCTTAATGTCTCTCAGTTCACAAAAGATTAAAACCTAAAAGAAAACGACTAAAATAAGAAATACTGAAGCTGTACTGTTACAAGTAAACTGTACCAGTGCAGCTTTGAATAAATCTCACAACATTACAGTGTTTTATGACAACACATCTAGTAACAAAAGACAAAGTGTAATGACATGATCTAAAGCTTCTTTTTCTACAACAACAGCTACAATCATTCACATAAATGATGTTGTCTGTATAACTGGTCACAAAATAGGGCAATTCAGGTAATATTATACCCAACAGCAACAGAGGAAAGAAAGACCATTTTGAATAAATTATTCCATTTCTGTTTTCTGTATATTCACACACACACACGCACACACACACACACACACACACACACACACACACACACACACACACACACACATGCACACACATGCCTATACACATAATTATATGAAGATCTATATATACAACTTACTATTTTATTATCCAATAAAAACACAAGAACAGAACATCGATTCCTGTTCCAGGCTTCAACATGGATCGTGTGTGTGTGTGAGGACCTCCCTTCCATGTAAGCCCCTATGCAACAAAAAAACATCAGAAGGGGCTAAAACAAGGGACTTCTATGAGTCAAGTCCTACATTCTGACTGCACCAAAAAAAATTTGCCAAGTCAGGCTTGAGCATTTGTAAGTCAGCCAACTAAAAAGTCAACCAAGGTGACTGCATCCATAGATATATTATGTGCATCTATGTACAAAATTATATATATGGTGTAACAAGGTCTTGGCAAAGTACAGAGCAAATCCTATGATGAAGTCATACCAATGCACACAGTGACAATGCAATGCAATTTTTCCTACATTTAAATACTCAAAGTTTTCAGAACTTATATGGAATTCAAATGTCACTTTAAAATCCAAGTGAAGCCTACCATTTTACCAGGGCCTTCACGTCTGTATCTAATCAGTAATCCTCTGCAACAGAAGAGAGACACACTATTTGGAATAAATTATTACATTTCTGCTTTCTATATATTCATGCACACATGGCTCCCTGTTGACCCAGCATGCTAAAAAAAACAGATTGAAAATGCAGCAGAAGAGCGAATCTTGACGATCACTTTTCTCCTTTAAACTTTTTTTTTTGAAAGGTACCTTCAAATACCAGTGCAAATTACAGCATTAGTAGCACACCATTAATATTGGACTCAGAGGTGAGATATCTAGGTACACAGATAAATAGTAGCCTGAACTTCAATCACCATGTGTCCACAAGTGATGAGGAAGTCCTTCTATGTGACACAGTCTATAAGTAAAGGCCTAGTATTCATATCCAAGTAAGTAATATTCCCACTCTAATTGGGCTTCATCATACCAATAATTGAGTAAAATGCACCTTTTTACATGTACTTGACTAAGCACTTGTAACAACTGTAGTGACCTCAGAGTTCCCTTACAAAAAAAAAAGTGCAGGGTGTAAACATGTCTTGTCGTCTAAAAGCCCTGTTCCTTTACTCTGTCTCCTACAGAGTATTAACGGCTGATCTATGCCAAACCTACAAGGTACTCTCAAATCCAACTTTGATGGAATTGTTATACATTTGCAAGATAGACTGCACTAGGACCACCTGAGCTAAGGATCTAAACCTAAGCTGTGACACTAACAAAACATTCTGGAGAAACAGATTTGTGTCTCAGAGATTACCCGTTCTCTAGAGCAGGCTTTCCTATTCATGTAAAAAAAAGTACTTCCCTGACCATCCTCAAACACAGTTTGGATCAATAGATGAGGAATCTTAATTTGTTCTTGTGATGGAACCCATGTCCCTTATGGACAGGGGCAGTCTGTAAAATAATCAAAGGCATAGGCACAAACCTAAGCCATCCTCCAGTCCTTAGAGACTGAAAAATCGGGTACACATTGGATAAGTATGACTATGCTTGTAAGGGCTTATTAAGCAGTTAGCTAGTAATCTCCTATGAACCTAGGAGCACATACACACACACAAACACACACACAAACACACACACACACACACACACACACACACACACACACACACACACACACACACACACACACACACATAGCATTATATTTGCATCTATGCAAATAGCTTGTTATTTTATTGACAGTTAAAAACACAGGGACAAAACATCAATTCCTGTTCCATTGAAACACAAATGGGCTTCAACATGGGTCTTGTGGTGGTGATGGTGGGGTTCTCCCTTCCATGCAAAACATCATGCAACTAAAACACCAAAAGGGCTTTAAGAAAGATCTTCCAAGGGACAAGTCCTATATTCTGATTCACCATACAAAACATTTGATAATTTGGGCTTGAACATTTGTAGGTCAAACAAGTACAAAGTCAAACAAAGTTACTGCCTCCCTACATATAACTGTGTGTGTGTGTGTGTGTGTGTGTGTGTGTGTGTGTGTGTGTGTGTGTGTACATGTGTATGCCTGGACATCACTCTGTGGCTTTCAAGCTTGGCTACATTTAATGAATCCAAGCTCCCTGAACCTAGTTGGAATTCAAATGTCACTTTAAAATTTATAAGAATCCAAACCTTTTGCCAGTACCTTCTCCTCCTTTGCTACTAAATAATCCCCTACAGAACAATGTTGCAAACTACCTGTAACCTGCATCTCTGACTAACTCACTCACTCTCATCCCATCTACAGACCTCCCCACAGCAGCCTCAACAATTTATGAACTACTTTTGAGGTGAAGTTTCTACAAGGAACGCTGGATTTATCACTGGAGAGTTTTCTTTTTTTGCTCTAATTTCTAAGCTCTGCTCAGCATTTCTAATAATTATCGTGATGCATATCATGTCACATACATGTTTAGTTATTTGTGTCACTGACACAATAGGTAGTACACTTGTCTTTGGTGTGGAAGGCTGTTGGTTCTATTCCTACATCTGATCAATTGATTGCTTAAACTGTGGTACAGTAGTAGGTATGTGCTGCACGTCTGAGTGTGTCGTCCTTTAGATGACATGTTAAACTAAGGCCCCATTAGTCTGAACTGATGTTAGTTCAGGTGGATTTGAAAGATCCCAATATACCCATCAAAAAGAGTAGGGATGTTCTTTGATGCCCTGGCCAAGTTTCCCTAATAGTAAAAATACCACAGCTAGTCTCCCCTGAAAAGAGACTACTAGTATAGTGGGATTAACCCTTTCAACAAAGGGTAGATGAGTAATATTATAATTTATAATTCACACGTCACCTAGCACAATCAATAATGTTATAATTTATAATTCACACCTCACCTAGCACAATAAATAATGTTACAATTTATAATTCAAACCTCACCTAGCACAATAAATAATGTTATAATTTATTATTCACACCTCACCTAGCACAATGAATAATGTTATAATTTATAACTCACACCTCACCTAGCACAATAAATAATGTTATAAATTATAATTCACACTTCACCTAGCACAAGAAATAATGTCATAATTTATAAATCGCACCTCACCTAGCACAATAAATAATGTTATCATTTATAATTCGCAATTCACCTAGCACAATAAATAATGTTATCATTTATATTCACACCTCACCTAGCACAATAAATAATGTTATCATTTATAATTCAACACCTCACCTAGCACAATAAATAATGTTATAATTTATAAATCACACCTCACCTAGCACAATAAATAATGTTATAATTTATAATTCACACCTCACCTAGCACAATAAATAATGTTATAATTTATAATTCACACCTCAACTAGCACAATAAATGCTATAATTTATAATTCACACCTCAACTAGCACAATAAATGTTATAATTTATAATTCAAACCTCAATGAGCACAATAAATAATGCTATAATTTATAATTCACACCTCACCTAGCACAATAAATAATGTTATAATTTATAATTCACACCTCACCTAGCACAATAAATAATGTTATAATTTATAATTCGCACCTCACCTAGCACAATAAATAATGTTATAATTTATAATTCACACCTCACCTAGCACAATAAATAATGTTATAATTTATAATTCACACCTCACCTAGCACAATAAATAATGTTATAATTTATAATTCACAACTCACCTATCACAATAAATAATGCTATAATTTATAATTAAAATCTCACCTAGCACAATAAATATTGTTACAATTTATAATTCACGCCTCACCTAACACAATAAATATGGTTAACATTTATAATTCGCACCTCACCTAGCACAATTAATAATGCTATAATTTATAACTCACACCTCACCTAGCACAATAAATAATGTTATAATTTATAATTCACACCTCACCTAGCACAAAAAATAATGTTAGAATTTATAATTCACACCTCACCTAGCACAATAAATAATGTTATCATTTAAAATTCACACCTCACCTAGGACAATAAATAATGTTATAATTTATAATTCACAACTCACCTAGCACAATAAATATGTTATATTTTATAATTCACACCTCACCTACCACAATAAATAATGTTATAATTTATAATTCACACCCCACCTAACACTATAAATAATGTTATAATTTATAATTCACGACTCACCTAGCACAATAAATAATGTTATAATTTATAATTCGCACCTCACCTAGAACAATAAATAATGTTATAATTTATAATTCACACCTCACCTAGCACAATAAATATGTTATAATTTATAATTCACACCTCACCTAGCACAATAAATAATGTTATAATTTATAATTCACACCTCACCTAGCACAATAAATAATGTTATAATTTATAATTCACACCTCACCTAGCACAATATATAATGTTATAATTTATAATTCACACCTCACCTGGCACTATAAATAATTTTATAATTTATAATTCACACCTCACCTAGCACAATAAATAATGTTATAATTTATAATTCACACCTCAACTAGCACAATAATGTTATAATTTATAATTAACACCTCAACTAGCACAATAAATAATGTTATAATTTATAATTCACACCTCAACTAGCACAATAAATAATGTTATAATTTATAATTCACACCTCACCTAGCACAATCAATAATGTTATAATTTATAATTCACACTTCACCTAGCACAAGAAATAATGTTATAATTTATAATTCACACCTCGCCTAGCACAATAAATAATGTTATAATTCACACCTCACCTAGCACAATAAATAATGTTATAATTAAAAATCCACACCTCGCCTAGCACAATAAATAATGTTATAATTGAAAATTCACACCTCACCTAGCACAATATATAATGTTATAATTAAAAATACACACCGCACCTAGCACAATAAATAATGTTATAATTAAAAATTCACACCTTATCTAGCACAATAAATAATGTTATAATAAAAATTCACACCTCCCCTAGCACAATAAATAATGTTATAATTAAAAATTCACACCTCACATAGCACAATAAATAATGTTATAATTAAAAATTCACACCTGACCTAGCACAATAAATAATGTTATGATTTATAATTTAAACCTCACCTAGCACAATAAATAATGTTATAATTTATAATTCAAACCTCACGTAGCACAATAGATAATGTTATAATTTATAATTCAGAACTCACCTAGCACAATAAATATGTTATAATTTATAATTCACAATTCTCCTATCACAATAAATAATGCTATAATTTATAATTCACACCTCACCTATCACAATAAATAATGTTATAATTTATAATTCACACCTCACCTAGCACAATAAATACTGTTATAATTTATAATTCACACCTCACCTAGCACAATAAACAATGTTCTAATTTATAATTTGCACCTCACCTAGCACAATAAATAATGTTAGAATTTATAATTCGCACCTCACCTAGCACAATAAATAATGTTAGAATTTATAATTCGCACCTCACCTAGCACAATAAATATATTAGAATTTATAATTCACACCTCACCTAGCACAATAAATATGTTAGAATTTATAATTCACACCTCACCTAGCACAATAAATATGTTAGAATTTATAATTCATACCTCACTTAGCACAATAAATAATGATATAATTTATAATTCACACCTCACCTAGCACAATAAATAATGTTATGATTTATAATTAGCACATCACCTAGCACAATAAATAATGCTACAAGTTATAATTCACGCCTCACCTAGCCCAATTAATAATGCTATAATTTATAATTCACACCTCACCTAGCACAATAAATAATGCTATAATTTATAATTCACACATCACCTAGCACAATAAATAATGTTATAATTTATAATTCACACCTCACCTAGCACAAATAAATAATGTTATAATTTATAATTCACACCTCACCTAGCACAATGGATAATGTTAAAATTTATAATTCACACCTCACCTAGCACAATAAATAATGTTATAATTTATAATTCACACCTCACCTAGCACAATGGATAATGTTAAAATTTATAATTCACACCTCACCTAGCACAATAAATAATGTTATAATTTATAATTCACACCTCACCTAGCACAATAAATAATGTTATAATTTATAATTCACACCTCACCTAGCACAATAAATAATGTTATAATTTATAATTCACACCTCACCTAGCACAATAAATTATGTTATCATTTATAATTCACACCTCACCTAGCACAATAAATAATGTTATAATTTATAATTCACAACTCACCTATCACAATAAATAATGCTATAATTTATAATTCAAATCTCACCTAGCACAATAAATATTGTTATAATTTATAATTTATGCCTCACCTAGCACACTAAATATTGTTATAATTTATAATTCACACCTCTCCTAGCACAATAAATAATGTTATAATTTATAATTCTCACCTCACCTAGCACAATAAATAATGTTATAATTTGTAATTCGCACCTCACCTAGCACAATAAATATGTTATAATTTATAATTCACACCTCACCTAGCACAATAAATAATGTTATAATTTATAATTCACACCTCACCTAGCACAATAAATAATGTTATAATTTATAATTCACACCTCAACTAGCACAATAATGTTATAATTTATAATTCACACCTCACCTAGCACAATAAATAATGTTATAATTTATAATTCACACCTCACCTAGCACAATAAATAATGTTATAATTTATAATTCACACCTCACCTAGCACAATAAATAATGTTATAATTAAAAATTCACACCTCACCTAGCACAATAAATAATGTTATAATTAAAAATGTACACCTCACCTAGAACAATAAATAATGTTGTAATAAAAATTCACACCTCACCTAGCACAATAAATAATGTTATAATTAAAAATTCACACCTCACCTAGCACAATAAATAATGTTATAATTAAAAATGCACACCTCACCTAGCACAATAAATAATTTTATACTTTATAATTCAAACCTCATCTAGCACAATAAATAATGTTATAATTTATAATCCAAACCACACCTAGCACAATAAATAATGTTGTAATGTATAATTCACAACTCACCTAGCACAATAAATATGTTATAATTTATAATTCACAACTCAACTATCACAATAAATAATGCTATAATTTATAATTCACACCTCACCTATCACAATAAATAATGTTATAATTTATAATTTACACCTCACCTAGCACAATAAATAATGTTATAATTTATAATTTACACCTCACCTAGCACAATAAATAATGTTATAATTTATAATTCGCACCACCTCTAGCACAATAAATAATGTTATTATTTATAATTCACACCTCACCTAGCACAATAAATAATGTTAGAATTTGTAAATCGCACCTCACCTAGCACAATAAATATGTTAGAATTTATAATTCGCACCTCACCTAGCACAATAAATATGTTAGAATTTCTAATTCACACCTCACCTAGCACAATAAATATGTTAGAATTTCTAATTAACACCTCACTTAGCACAATAAATAATGTTATAATTTATAATTCACACCTCACTTAGCACAATAAATAATGTTATAATTTATAATTCACACCTCACCTAGCACAATAAATAATGTTATAATTTATAATTTGCACCTCACCTAGCACAATAAATAATGTTAGAATTTATAATTTGCGCCTCACCTAGCACAATTAATAATGCTATAATTTATAATTCGCACCTCACCAAGCACAATAAATAATGCTATAATTTATAATTCATACCTCATCTAGCACAATAAATAATGCTATAATTTATAATTCACACCTCACCTAGCACAATAAATAATGTTATAATTTATAATTCACACCTCACCTAGCACAAATAAATAATGTTATAATTTATAATTCACACCTCACCTAGCACAATAAAGAATGTTATAATTTATAATTCACACGTCACGTAGCACAATAAATAATGTTATAATTTATAATTCATACCTCACCTAGCACAATAAATAATGCTATAATTTATAATTCAAACCTCACCTAGCACAATTAATAATGTTATAATTTATAATTCACACCTCTCCTAGCACAATAAATAATGTTATAATTTATAAATCACACCTCACCTAGCACAATAAATAATGTTATCATTTATAATTCGTACCTCACCTAGCACAATTAATAATGCTATAATTTATAATTCAAACCTCGCCTAGCACAATAAATAATGTTATCATTTATAATTCACACCTCACCTAGCACAATAAATAATGTTATAATTTATAATTAACACCTCACCTAGCAGAATAAATAATGGTTTAACTTATAATTCACAACTATCCTAGCACATATAATCTTCTGTGCTTTTTCTCTAGTCCTTCCTTAAACCTTTCACTTTTTAAACCTACAGTTTTAACTCACATCCACAACTTTCATCTTCCTACTTTCCACCCATTTAACATTTATAGAAAGTATATGCTTCCTACTTATTTACTGTTTGTACTCCAATCCCCACTATAATTACTGCTCTTCTACTCTAATCTTATTTTGTTTATACCCAGCTACCTAGTAGTGGTTTTCTTAACTAGAACCTCATTATGACCACAGTCATCTACAGATGATTTATTACTCACCCAGTCTCTCATTTGTCACTCCCAGATTGTCCTCTCTGTACATCCAGATTTACAAAATATTTATGCTATCAACAGGCAATCAAATTGTTACCTATTAATGGCCCTTTGTATTCTTTGGTGATTCATATTTTCAGAACTACATCCATTTTAACAATCCTGCCATCCAGTCAACAATTTTGCCATATCAACCTGGTTACAAAATTATTAAAGTAAAAAGAAAGTTACTTCTACTGCTTCATGCAGAATCCCTCTCCTGTATTTTTCACCTCAAAATCGGTAAGGCTGGCAGTGTTCTTCCTAATCTAGCCACTTAATCAATAGGCTTTTCAGGTTCCATTCTCCTCTCGTCTCCTAGTACCCATTGCTCATTGACTACATATGGACAAACATAGTCGCAGGACAAGTTGTACCACAGTTCTGTGATAAAATGGACTGCTCCCTATCATTCTATAGATTAACAGGATTGCTACATACAAATTGTATTTAGATTTGCTGAAAAAAAGCTATAATAACTGCATTAATATTCTAAAATGTTCATTCCAATTCGAGAAACTATCAGCATGCTTATTGCAGATTCAGCATTGCTCATGTAAGTTCAGTAGCCATTAGTCATTTACAAAATGCATCACTGCAGCAATATGTTAGGAAGATGGGAGCATTTACAGCTAATGATTTTGAATGTTACTAATTCTTATCTTTTAAGTGCTGTTTCTGTCTGAGTACAGGTGACATGTACAGACGGCAACAGCACCTAAAGACAAGAACTTGCATCACAAAAACATAGCAACTTGCAGCACAAAAAACATAGCGGTTGTTTTACTGTGTTACAAGATTTTAAGAGAAGAATCAGTAACACCTGAACAAAAACTGTGATTGCTGTCTATTCAGTACCCATTTGCAGCAGTGATATTTAATGTTAACACATCTACAATCTACTGAACTGACAGCAGTCATACCAGAGCCATAACTAGGCCAGGGAGAAGAGAACAGTTTTCTACAGTGCAAGCTGTTAGACTGTCTGATTAGCGAGTATCAGTGTGTCATGAGTGCAGTGCTGACACTGATTTATCAGGCCAAAGGTGTATCAGTAACTACAGTTCTGAATCATGGCACCTGCAATTTTGTGTTGCAAAGTCTTTTGTTTGACTGCTGTTGCTGTGTGTAGGTATTACATATGTGAAGGCAGCCAACCCAGCTAGCTGGAATTTTGTAAATAATTCTGTTATTTATGAATAGTAATATGATTTGTATGCTTGTCTTACAAATGTAACCACAGTGTACCCTGCTAGAAAAGACCACAGATATGTATACACTATATGCTTGTACAATGTATGTTTTCATGGTAGAAGCGGGGACATACAGAGTTAACTTGCAAAACTCTGAGAAAATAAGTTGAAATTGTTTATGACTGTGCTATAAAGTTAGTTTATGCAAAGAGACAATGTCTGCAGCTAGAAATTCTTTCTATTGTTTGGAAACAGAAATAATTATAGGTTTCAAAGGTAAAAGTATTTAACTTGTTTTACAACTTCCAGTTCCAGGCAAAACTTCTCAGAGATAAGCATTTTTGACACAGAGGTGTAAAATAGTGATATCATACAGATAAACAGGCAGTAATATGCATTATTAATATAAGAACTATCTCGCAGAGAAAGTCTGTGCATTTTGTATCTTTTCTTGGATCTAGAACAATCCATTCACCAGCACTTCTGCCTTGCTAATAGTAAGTACTAGATTACAGTGATTTCTCTTAGAGAGAGATAGGAATATATTGAGATTACTTTAGATGTTTTCTGTATTTATGTGAGACTGTCCTGCAATGTTTATTAAAATATTTCCTGGGATTCTGAACTCTGTTATCACTGTGTTGAGTTACTGAGTATTGTCTTGTTCTTGTATTATTTATTATTAAATGTATTTAAACCTTTTAATTGTGGCTGGTTTGTTTAGAGATATTTAAGCTCTTAGCGTACTTGCATATGTGTTTGGTGACACTGTATAGGCCACTCCTAAATAGCCTTAAAAGTTTTGGTCACATTTACCATTTGGATAATAGTAACATTACACAGTAGAATTGGTCACCCTTTGGGAAGGGCCTTATAGTAGCTGATAAAGAGTTGTTGGGTGGCAGCTGGTACTACCTTATACTCTGGGCAGAAGGGGGGCATAGCTACTGAACCTGGGCCAGTCTTCCCCATGAGTGTCTGTGTGTTTGTATATAAATCAGATCTCAAAGTGTGTGTATGTGTGTGTGTCAGCTACTTGGGCAGGGACACAGTGCACTGGCTGGACAGAGAGGATGCTGGAGGTTTTGGCTTGACCACTCAGCTGAGATCTTAACCCCTAAAGTTGTGCCAGTGGGGAGTCATATTGCAGATCTGGAGAGAGAGGGAGAAACCAGCACCAAACTGATGAGGAGATCTGTGTGCTCTTACGGGAAGTTGTACTTTACTGTGTGTGTACTTGTCATCCTGCCAATGTGCACATCCCTCACTGGTGCTAGTGATGAGTAATATATTTGTATAGCATAAGCAGTATGTAAGCAAAAGATCCAGTGGGAGATGAGTTAAAACCACTATGGGTGGTGCATACTTCACCACTTGCATTCTGGACATGTAAGCAGTACAAACCTTAAATGTGTTCCTCAGTGGAAAAGAAGTAGTGAACAGGGCAGGTTATACAATGATGTTATTTAGAAAAGGTTAGAATTTTTTTTCTTAAATGATGGCAATGTATAACAATAATCTAGTTTTGTGTATAATTAATGCAGGATATACAAATGACTGACTTTGACTGATCATTCAGGATTTATTCACCCCTGTGATCAAACCATGCCGACCATAGGTAAATCTTGCATTACTCATACCTAGTCGGGGATTACTGTTAAATATTTCCTAATATAGAAAAATAAAATTTAAACTGTCTCAGTTTTATTGTTTCAGTGGCTTATTGTGCCATTTTTATTAGTATGCAAAATTAATGCAGTATCTTAATTTTCAGGCCAAATGACCATGAAATGCTCAAGCGATGGATGGATGGATGTTAATTTAACTTTCCAAACAGCCTGTGGATATAGTATGTCTGTGGACAATGTAACGGAAGATAAGGTTTGTGTATATCTCTTTTTAATTGTGTTTTCTGACAAATTTATGAATTAGTTTTAAAAGCTTTAAAAATCTCAGTGGTAAATGTGTTATTTTCCAAAGGTGGTATCTGCCAGCACTGAAGTGACTACTTTTCCCTGAGATGATAACACATGAATTATATTTGGTTTATCTATGGAACAGCCTAATTAATGACTGCACAATGATTCACAGTGGCTAATAATTCACCAGAAGTTATGGCAAGATTTTGTTCTTTGTGTGTTCAGGAACTTAGAGGTTAGAAATTGATAAGAAAGGGGAGAGGGACAAGTAAACAGTCAATGTTTACATTTGTTTAGAAGTTTATTTATTATGGCCTCACTGAAGATATTTACAAGAACAAAGAAAAACCTGATATTTAGAACAGCAAAAAAAAAAAAAAAATCTGTGATAGCAGCTGACTGCTTTTATAATCTCATTAAAAGAGGCATGGCCTTGGAATAACTTTATTAAAGAGAGGCAGCATGACCTTCTTTTAGTACCATCTCTTTCCAGTTGGATTTTCAGCTCGCACTGAATTTTTTTGTACTTGGTATGTATCAGTCAAGGTTCTTACTTTTAAAATTCAGAATACAACAGCAGAATGTCCCATGGAATAGTTCATTCATTACCTGCATGTTCAACATGTATGTGTACTGGTTTGGCACAAATTGGGAGCTGCACAAATTCTTAGTCTCCTTACACCTGAGTTCAGCGGAAAAGATTCATGTTGCAATATGTGGTAGATGTAACTGATACAGTAACAAAATATAAAGCAGGAGGTCTGCTTCACCCACTGATCATCATTCAGGTGTACTTTAATGATATATTTTTATTACTGTATTTATTTATTTATTTATTTTTCTCTGTGTGCATGATGGTTTGGGGATGTTGCAATTCACCATTTGTATGGATATGTTTGTTTCAAATACACAGTAAATAAATGTTCTATAGAAGTTTATATGTATTTCTGTATTTTTTGGTCTTTCCACTTTCTGCCATTGATACCAGCTTGTCACCCCCACTGCCTGTCCATCTGGGTCTGTCAGCTGGCTCCTTGCTTCTCTCCTCCCCCGGTCTTAATCTGATGCTGCTGGGGCCAGTCATAGAACCTAGACATCAGAGGACTTGGCACATCTGTGCATACATCTGGAGGTGTGGAGTTTGTTATATGACTGACAAATTTCCCTTCCCTATTTTGGACTCAGTAGTGTGCCTGGATGGTGGATGTGCAGTAGAGATAAACAGCATATCTCCCAGCCTCTGCAGTAGCCCAGCAATGTCTCTACACTGTTCCCTTTTTAGGCAAGCCTATCAATATGTCTTCCCAGCCTCAACCAGGGATCCACACAATGAACACCCTTAGGTCAACCCACCCCCAGGATGGCAATGTACATCCTCCCCTGCTTCTCTTTTAGTTACCCGAGTCACTAATCAAACTGAGGTTGGCTGGGTTGTAATCAGGGATTTATCCCTTTATACCATTGGAGCAGCCCATGTGTGCATGCTTGTTGAAAGATGGAACTTGTTTTATTATTATTAAAGATGTACATAAGATCTTAAAACTGAAAATTGACACACTTGGTCAAACAGTAATGCCTCTGTCCACATCTTATGGTGATGTCTTAACTTTAGCGTTTCTACATTCTACTTTGGCCACCTGAATAGGCAGCTATACCAGAAGCAACATCCATCAAAATTACTCTAAACAAATCATTTAAAAATTAATCAGTTGCTGTTTGGAATCTTGGACTTGTCTTGCTTTGTTTGAGTCTTAAAAAGTCTAACACTAAGAAATCATATGTTATCTGCAGTAACAAAATGAAATAACTGAAGCAATAGTTTAAGAAAAAAATAAATATCTTAAGCATATACATACATGATCCTTTCAGTTTGATTATTTTAGGTTAAGAAAAGTTTTTATTATATCATAAATTACAGTCACAATATAGCAAGATAATAACCTGAAATTGATGAAGTTGTTCTGAAAGCAGTAACCTATGTTTTAATCACATAAAATAAAAGCAGCAAGGTATATGTGCAGTTCAAAATAATTAACCAGCATGTGGATAATGTGCAGAAAGATGCACTATAACATTTAAGCAATACTTTCTAGTTCTTATCATTAGTGTTTCTTTTATGTTTAACACATACTATTTGATTATACAACAGTCTCAGGCTTGTGTAATGAGTATCCATTAACTCTATTTCATTGGCTAGGAGTATTTCTTTCTTTTACATTTATTTACCAGGAAAGTCCTACCTGGAAAGAATCAATTTTCGGCAGAGGGCCAGGGAGAAATGCTCCAGACATGTATTTGTAATGTGGGAGGAAACCCACACAAATGCAGGGAGGACATACAGACTCCGCACAGAAGGCATCCCAGCTGTGAAGCAAACTAGAGAACCTCTTGCTGTGAGGCGACAATGCAAACAGCTGTACCACTGTGGAAAATATGATAAGAATAACTCTGATTTTGAATTCACATATACTCTAATCCAGAATTTTTCCACTTGCAAACAAAATCCCCCAAAAAGTGAAAGTTTTTGAAGACAAAATTGATAATTCCTGCATAGTTTTAAAGGAGCTTGACTCAGGGGCAGGAGCAGAAGATGGGACCACCTGAACTGCATCTTTAACATAGTTAACTATCCTTCCTCCCATGTCAAAACAAGCAGGTAGTAAGGAATGTACTTTCTACAAGTTAAATTCATATGTTTTTTCCCCCAGATCACTCGCCATCTCTGTGTATTTTATTTCACAGAATTCATTTCACCTTTCCAGTTGAAGTTCAATACCCTTAGGCTCCCGTCTCTGCTGTGATACTAAGCTATTGGTATTGCTGTTCTTCTACAACACATCCTTATAAATAACTTTTCCTTCTTGATCAATCTTCTGTCTGATCTGCATTTTTGTGTCATTACAGTAATTACGGCACACTAAAGACCAGTTCAACATATCAAAAAATGCAATTACTGCGTACCTTTACAATAAACCAACTGTCAAATATTTGTAAGGTAGCAATAGCTTGTTGAATAAATCTTATCAGAATAAAAGTCAACAGGTATGAATATATAATTTCAATACACATACCTTTAGTAATAAATAACTATGAAGAGGAAAGTTCTTTAGTTGAGAAAGATAAAACATACTACATTTCTGATATCAAATATACAAGCAGCTAAAACTTGCACAATGAAGGTACAAAATAAACATGTTTAAACAGACATATGGCATAAATAAGAATCATGTCTAGAAGTTCATCTGATTCATCACTATAGGTAGAGTAAAAGATATACTGATTTCTAGCTACCTTTGAATATAAAGACCACACATTAGATATGCAGTTCCAATGGCAAAATATAATTCAATGTGAACTGTCTTCCTAGAATGCAGTCTAATTTGTACAGACTAGAAAGAGGGGGGTATCGTCTTGTATCTGTCAGTATTTTTCTTTACTTATAAGATCCCAATTCACTCCTTTTTGAATTTAAACTACATGATATTTTTCTGTTTTCCGAGTCTTTTACCTTTGGGTAATAAGTTGTGTCCAATAAGCTCATATCCAAAAAAGCCCTACAAATACATGTACATTTGAGGAGCAAATCTCAGCAATAATAGTGAACATTTTTCTACATGCTGCAATATTTATAAAAAACAAAGGTATTACAAAAAGAAAAATAACTGCATGTGCTTTAGAGGGATACAGTTTTTTCAATCTCCCTTCCGGACATCAAATAAGTTTTGTTGTGATGACTTCAAAATGATGCTTGGGGTTAGACGTGCATTTCAAGTTATACTTGCATAATCCCTTGTGTTGAAAAACACTCTGTATTTTTGGTAAGAGGGTATAACACTTTTGCATTTATATCTGGCATTCTTTATCTTGACAGAAAACCTTGCCATACATGGTGCACTACTGGTTGGGTATGCGCTATCTTTGGCTCCTACCTTACAATCCTTTAACGCTTGCCACTACTTATCACCTCCCCACTCTTCTTTATGGTGCTCCCATCCTTACTAACCTCTAGGTTTCACAAAAATTAAAACTTGAACAATGCCATAAAAATGTTACTATAATTAGCAGCATATAAATCTTTCAGAACCCACCACTGTATAGCACTGAAAAGCCTAAATTGTTTAGAACTGCCACATCATTTAACATATACACAACTTCTTATCACCTATAAAATGATCTAACATCCATCTGCCTGTCCAGCACTAAAAAAAACATTCAACATGACCATGGTCCCAGTTGGTCATTGTATTCCAGTGACTAAAATCTCCCATCTGTTTACAAACCTAGCAAATCTGCTGGGCATTGGCTTTACTTGTACAAGGTTGCTAAGGCCTGGAACTCCATACCTTTATCCATCAGACCTATACTCCCCACGCACCCATCTTTCAAAACCACTCTGAAAGACTTCCAGCTAAAAACTGGTTCTGTTCTTGCTCAAAACCAGGATAAACTATATCCCTAACTGTGAACAAGTACCTTGTCATTACTTATACCACCTTACTCTCCTTTCTTCTCTTACTTCCTTACTGCTATCTAATTCTCTTCCCTGACTTTCTCTCTATATATACCATAAGCCCGTTTTTTCCCACACTTCATATTGAAATTCCTATTTGTATTAGACTAACTTACCTTTAATTTCTCCACAAACTGTCTAAAATTTCTATATTAAATGGTTGTCATATACCACATATTGATTCTTAACAAAGGTTTTTATATCATGTCTAATCTGTTATAATTAAACTGCAAATGTTTTTGTTTTATTTTTGAAGGTGTGTAAAATTATTGTTCTTAAAATGTTTTGAAATAATTTCGAGCTTTTCTCCCAGACCACTACTGGAAATGGGCTTCCACCCAGCTGGTCTTTCCTGATAATCAAATATCAATAAGTAAACAATACATACATTTAGTGATTTCCTATCAAGACAGTTCTGTGAGACGTAATACTTGAAAACGGAAAAGCAGACAATCAAAATTAAGATAATATTATTATTACTTACATTTGAAGAAAGGATGTGCAAAATTGCTAGTTTCTAAGGGTATTATTTCTATGGTTGGGAGGAAATTATAAATTCTTGCTACTGAAGTATACCAAATGCATTTAGAATATTAACAGTGTCAAGCAATGTGGAGAATATCAGCATTTTCAGCATTGCAGTCATTGCATGCTTTAGAAAAAAAGGAGCATTGTGATACCTGTGCCCTAGCACAGCAGTCAAGGAGCCTCAATCCTCATCACTAGCACCAGTGAGGGGCATCTCATATAGGAGGAAAGGATAACAAATACACACAGTAAAGTGCAATTTCCCTTAAGAGCACAGAGATCACAGTCAGTCCGGGGCTGGTCACTCCCTTGCTCTCCAGGTCCCCAATAAGACTCACCACCGGCACAGCTACAGGGTCAAGATCTCAGCCAGCTCGGCAAGCTAAAATCTCCAGCACCCTCTCTGTCCAACCAGTGCTTCATGTCTCTGCCAAAGTAGCTGACACACACACACTTTGAGATAAGTTTATACAACCACACAGACACTTCTGGGGAAGGCTGGCACAGGTTCTCCAGCTTTGCCCCTTTTACCCAGACTATACGGTAGAAATCACTGCCACCACCCAGCTAATATTTATCAGCTACTCAAAGGCCCTTAAAAGGGTGTCCAGTTATTACTTGTTCAATATTATTATCCAATTGGTAGTATAACTAAACTGCCAAGCCTTATTAGAGTGACTTGGTACAGGATCCTTATATACATGCAATGTACTCTTAGAGCTTAACTTATCTCTACACAAAACAGTCACAGTTGAAAGGTTTTAAAATATTTAATAATAAATAAAAACACAAGACAATACTTCTTACTACACAGTGCAAGTCAAGAGTTCAGAGATCACAGAGAAATACCTAAAATAATTCAGTAGTGCAGTTCTGACATCACAGACAAACACGTAGTATAATCTTTTTAGTTTCTAGTTATTTCTAAGAGAAAACGCAAGACTAAGATAACTTACATATAGAACACAGGCAGAGTGCTGAAGAGTTTGATGGTCAAGAAAAAAAACTGCTTAATAATCTCTGATTCTCTCTGTTTTTAAAATCACATTCCTGGTTCCCATTACATCATTCTTCTCACTTCCCTGGGTTCCCAGGCTAACATAAACTACATTTACATTCTTAACATCTCCTTGTGTCATCTTGCAGCTGGTCAGGAATAAGAGCAATAAAAATACATTTGCATGTTTAAATCTAGCAATTTAACTCTTGGTTACAACAATAGAAAGAATGTCGTCACCTAGACCGGCCGCAGCCAACTTTAAAGATCAAAGACAGTCATAAAATGCTTGACTTAGCTTCCTTACAGCAGATTGCACTGTCATTACATTTTTTCAGTTCCACATGTAACTCTATTTTACCATTTAAGACAACAAGCCTGTGGTTTACATTAATATTTACAGATGACAGAATTATCAATAACATTCTATCTGGCTAGGCTGGCAGCCTTCACCTATCTTCACCCAATCTTCACATAACCCCCCCCCCCCCCCGGAGAACTCAAGCTAGTTTTTCAAGTGACCCTTGCTGCTTCAGAGGGTTAGGTCTATCTGAGTATACCTTACCCCATTCCCTGTCTTGAGAGCCCATCTGCATTGGCATTGCTAATCCCACTGCAGTGTTGCACTGACATATCATATGCTTGTAACCCCAAGCTCCATTTTGCTGGCTGGCTCTGTGTAATCATGTTAGGGGGTTGTGATCTGTCATAACAGTGAATTTCCTTCCATACAGATAAGGCTGAAATTTTTGCAGTGCCCACGCTATGACTAGACATTTCTTTTCTACAGCTGCATAGCATTCCTTCCTGGGTTGGAGCCTATGACTGAGATAAACCACTGGATGCTCTCTCTCCCTCTGAAGAAATCTGGCTAAGTACAGCCCTGACCCCATGGTTTGAAGCATCCACTTGCATAACAAATCCTATGCTGTAATCTGGACTGGCTAACACAGGGGTCCTCCCAAAGCTTATTTAAGCTTCTGGAATGCCTTCTCACATGCTGGGGTCCACACTACCTTATCTGGCCTGTTCTTCCTTGTCAGGTCTGTGAGGGGAGCAGCTATGGTACTATAACTGGGGACAATCTTTCTGTAGTACCCTGCTGTCCCTAAAATGCCCTCACCTGCTTTTTAGTAACAGGTGCAGGCCATACCTGAATGGCTTCCACTTTGGCAGGTTCTGGCTTTATCTTACCACCCCTCACACTATGTCCTAGGTAGGAGACCTCTGCCATATCCACCTGACATTTGCTCGGCGTAATGGTCAACCCTGCCCTATGTAGTCTGCCCAGCACCTCCCTGATATGCTGAAGGTACTCTGGCCAGGAATGGCTTTTGATGGAAATATCATCTAGGTAAGCAAGTGCAAGCCCTCCTGCTCTACTAGGAGATGATCTACCAGCCTCTGGAAAGTCACTGGGGCATTCTTCATCTCAAAGGGCATCTTTGTGAACTCATACAAGCCAAAAGGATTCACAAAGGCTGACTTCTCTCTAACATTGGGAGTCAAGGGTACCTGCCAGTAGCCCTTGGTAAGATAAATGGCTGTAAGATACATAGCCCCACCCAGCTGCTCTAGGGCCTCATCTGTCCTAGGCATGGGGTAAGCATCCGAATATGTGTGACTATTTAATTTCCTGTACTCCACACAGAACCTAGTGCTGCCACCTTTCTTTGGCAAAAGCACCACTAGGGTGGCCAAGGGACCGTTGGACTCTTGAATTACCCCTAGTTCCAACATCTCCTGTACCTCCTCCCACAGAGTCTGTTTGACTCTCTCTCAGGCACTCTATAAAGGGCCTGCCTAATAGACCTTTGGGGTCCTGAATCCACCTGGTGTTGTCCCAGGTGAGTGCACCCTGGTTTCCCATTGAACATGTCCCCAAATTCCTGCAACACTGCTCGGATTTCTCGAACCTGGGTAGGAGATAGCTGCTGGGACATTGCTACCCCTTCCACTGAGGTGTCAGCCCGAGCCTCACTGAGGAGATCAGTCCCCAGATCTCCCTCAGACTCCTCCTGCAATCCACTGCAAATGCTCAGCACAAGGGCCTCCCTATCAGGGTAAGGTTTCATCATGTTAACATGGTACAATTTGTGCCTCTGCCTTCTGCCTAGCAGTACCACCATGTAGTTAACATCACTTACCTTTCTTACCTTCTTGTTGGGTCCCACCCAAGCTACTTGCAGCTTGTTGTGTCTGACAGGAATGAAACCATTGCCTGCTGCCCCGCAGCGTACTCACTAGCTCGAGCATTCCTGTCATGCCACACCTTTTTCTGTTGTTGGGCTTCTGCCAGTTTCTCCTGGGCCAAGCCCATGAGTTCCCTGAGCCTTGTCCTGAGGTTTAGGATGTATGCCACAACAGACTCCTTGTGAGACTCTCACTCACCTTCCCACTCATCTTGAATTAAATCTAGAGGTCCCTCACCCTATGCCCATACAACAACTCAAAGGGTGAAAATCCTGTGGATTCCTGGGGAATCTCACTGTAAGCAAACAAGAGATGGGGCAAATAGTTGTCCCACTCCCTCTTAAACTGATCTGCAAATGCCAGTAGCATGGACTTGATTGCAGAGTTTAACCTCTCAATAAGATCATTAGCCTGGGAATGGTAGAGGTGGTCTTCATGTGCTTCACCATACAGGACTTCCACAGACAAGCCAGCAGGTCTGACATGAAATTGGCACCTCTGTCAGTCAGTATTTCTTTTGGGAAACCTACCCTGCTAATAATCTCTACCAAAGCATTTGCCACCTTCTCTGCCTCAACGGAGGACAAAGCCACTACCTCAGGGTATTGTGTAGAATAGTCAACTACCACTAGGATATACTTTATCCCTGTGGAACTTGAGGTACTCAGAGGACCCACAATATCTATAGTTACCCTCTGAAATGACCCCTCAATCACAGACAAAAGCATCAAAGGAGCTCTCACCTTGTTTCCTGCCTTGCCTACCTTTTGGCACTGCTCACACGTCTTGCAGTACCCTGTTACATCTCTGGAAATTCCAGGCCAATAGAAGTTCTGCATAATATGCTTCTTTGTACGTTTTATGCCCATATGATCCACAAAGGGAATATCGTGGGCTAAGGCTAGAAGTGCCAGACATTAGGCTCTGAGCCCTGCCAATTGCTGTACTATCTCACCTTCTAGCCCTCCCTCAGGGGTCCACTCTCTGTATAGTAACCATTTGACCCAGTATACAGATTCCCCCTTTCCTTGAGAATCAGGTGCCTCCATAGCTGCCTGCCTCAGGCCTTGCAATGTAGACTCTGAGAACTGAGCCTGTCTCAACTCTCTCCTTTTAACCCTTCCCAGCTACCCTTCCACAGGAAGTCTGGCATCCTCTGACAATGGTCCCTCACTGTCAGCCTCAGTACTACTACTCACCTCTACCTTTGCAGTCACTCTGTCCAAGAGAATATCAGTACCCACAAGCAGCTGTGGCTCACATTCAGTCTCACTGTTACAGAGTAGCTCCCTCCCTGAAGTAACCACCTCATGAGTCCTGGCTGCAAGTATGTAGTCTGTCTGGGTCTCCCCCAGGCTAACAGACTTACCTGCTTGTCTGCAATCCTGACTGCGTGTTGCTTCACAAGCACAGGGTAATGCACTATCAAAATCATTCCCTATTAGGACATCTGCAGGTATATTCTCAAACATACCTACCTGCTGGCTTCCTTTTCCACCCCCCCCCCAGTCAAGGTGAACCCTAGCCAAAGGTATTTGGAATGGGATCCTTTAAAGCATTGACTGGAGTAGACTGCCCAGGCAAGTAGTGCTCCTCTGTAACCATTGCAGGCTTTACAATGGTTATATCAGAGGTTGTGTCTCTCTTGGCAATGGCCTCATTGCCATTCACTACAATAGGATATAGCCTCTGGTGGTAGTTTGGTACCCTTGTTGTTCCAAGACAACCTACTATTGGCATTTTGTCTTTCCCACTTGCTGGCTCCTTCACCTTTTGTTCCCCAACTTGCCTCAGTGGACACCTGTATGCCACATGGCCCCACTGGTTGCATTCAAAACATTTAACTGTAGCTCCTGGATGTGTACATGGACTAGTGGCTTCTCTGCTACTGGCAGATTCTGTTGGGGCAGTCTGTGCTGCCCACCATGGGTTACTTTAGACCCATGAGCAGTACTGGGGATCTCTTTTCCATGCAGGACTGCCCTGCTTGCCAGGTATAGGTCTCCCTTGTTCCCCAACTTATCTGAAGTTGCACAGTGTCTATCAGCTAACCAGATCCTCATGTCCTCAGGCAAAGTGCTAAAGGCTTTTTCCCTTACCAAATGGCTGCCAGCCCTTCAAAAGTGGTGACCTGACATCCACTCACCCACCTATGGAAATAAGTGCTCAGTTCAGCAACATGCTCACACATACTTTCATCTGCCTAACATCTATGCTCAAGAAACTTGTTCCTATACATTTCAGGTGTTAGCTTAAACAATTCTAACAAATGCTTTTTAATAGCAGTATAATCAAAACATATGTCAGATATTTTTGACAAAACAGTTACCATGGAGTAAGGAGGTCAGGAACCGTACCTATAGCCTTTGGTCACACTATACTGTTTGCATACCCTCTCAAACATATGAATGAAACTATCAAAATTATCCCCCTCTTTAAACTGCAGAAGAAATTTACTGACCTGTTGTACTTCTGGGGTCCAGTCACTCCCTTCCCCATTACCTTCATGACTCTGGCAAAGAGTCAGCATCTCCTTCTCATACTGCCTCTGCCTCTCCTTTTCCTCAGCTTCCAGGCATAGCAGTTTCTCATTCTCTTCACTCTGTAGATGCCTCAGTCTCTCAGTTGCTTCTGTTTCCACAAGCCTGGTCTCCAACTCAAGTCTCTTTAGTTCCAGATGGATTTTTAAGTCCTCTGCAGAAAGGTTGAGATGTCCATTCTTCGAGGGTATTGTATCTCAACTGCCAGTCTGTTTGTCCTCCTGATATCTGTTTTCTGATGCAACTCTAACCAAGGATGCAATCAGGTCTGCCTTAGTCGGATTTCCATGCACCAGTCCCCTAGCCTGGCACATCTCCGCCAGCTGCATTGTCAGCTTTCCATACTCCTCTGCTGACATGCTGCCTGGTCACCCTGACTAACTAAGCTAACAAAAGAAATAAACAATTGTGATCTGAACTCTGAATATTCACCGCGTGACTGTTTTAGAGTACAAAACACCTTCAAAGCTCATTGTACACAAGCTACAGGAACTCACTCTACCCACACCACTACAAGCCAATTAGTATTTGCCAACCAATTAATAAGTGATGTGGATATCCCACCTCTGCCAAACAATTAATATGTGATGCCCGTGCCCTGGCCCAGCAATCAACGAGCCTCAATCCTCACCACTAACACCAGTGAGGGGCGTCTCATATAGGAGGAAAGGATAACAAATACACACAGTAAAGTGCAATTTCCCTTAAGAGCACAGAGAGATCATAGTCAGTCTGGGGCTGGTCGTTCCCTTGCTCTCCAGGTCCCCGATAAGACTCCCTAATGGCACAACTATAGGGTCCAGATCTCAGCCAGCTGGGCAAGTTAAAATCTCCAGCACCTTCTCTGTCCAACCAGTGCTTTTTGTCCCTTGCCCAAGTAGCTGACACACACATACTTTGAGATAAGAGTTTATACAACCACACAGACACTTCTGGGGAAGGCTGGAACAGGTTATCCACCTGTGCCCCTTTTACCCAGACTATACGGTAGAAATCACTGCCACCACCCAGCTAATATATATCAGCTACTCAAAGGCCCTTAAAAGGGTGTCCAGTTATTACTTGTTCAATATTATTATCCAATTGGTAGTATAACTAAACAGTCAAGGCTTATTAGAGTGACTTGGTACAGGATCCTTTTATACATGCAATGTATTATTTGTACTCTTAGAGTTTAACTTATCTTTACACAAAACAGCCACAGTTGAAAGGTTTTAAAATATTTAATAATAAATAATAAAAACACAAGACAATGCTTCTTGCTACACAGTGCTAGTCAAGAGTTCAGAGATCACAGAGACGTACTTAAAATAATTCAGTAGTACAGTTCTGACATCATAGAAAAACGCTTAGTCTAATCTTTATAGTTTTTAGCTATTTCTAAGAGAAAATGCAAGTCTAAGATAACTTATGTATAGAACACAGGCAGAGTGCTGATGAGTTGGATGGCTAAGACAAAAATGCTTAATAATCTCTGATTCTCTCTGTTTTTAAAATCACATTCCTGATTCCCATTACATAATTCTTCACACTTCTCTGGGTTCCCAGGCTAACATAAACTACATTTACATTCTTAACATCTCCTTGTGTTATCTTGCAGCCAGTCAGGAAGCAGAGCAATAAAAATACATTTGCATGTTTAAATCTAGAAACTTAACATTTGCTTAAAACAATAGAAAGAATGTTGTCACCTAGACCGGCCGGAGACAACTTTAAAGATCAAAGACAGTCATAAAATGCTTGACTTAGCTTCCTTAGAGCAGATTGCACTGTTGTTACATATTTTCAGTTCCACATGTTAATTCTATTTTTACCATTTAAGACAACAAGCCTGTGGTTTACATTAATATTTACAGATGACAGAATGATCTATAAAATTCTATCTGGCTAGTCTGGCAGCTTTCACCTATCTTCACCCAATCTTCACAAGTATATTTTTTGTTGGGGTGAAATAAGTGTTATTTAAAATGGTAAATTATGTAAAATATATACTTTTGAATGGGATATATTTTAAACTGTTAGATATAGATTGTTTTAATACAATCACCTTGTATTAAGGCATGGTCATTATTAGACCAAAGTGTTGTAAGAACATTGTTAAAGATAGTTTATACAATACATTTGATCTATAGTAGGAATAAGAATTCTTCTACTAAATTAAATTTAAATACTATGTTTTCATTATATTTGAATTTAGTCTAGATAATATAAATGGTTTGCTTTAAAACAGGTAAATAACCTTTAGGTAGTTGCATTTTAGAGCGTATGTGTTCTGTTAGAAATAAAGTCCCAAACTGTTTCATGCTTTAAATAGAGAAAACTTGATATGTCAAGCATCTGATTATTCAGTAATGAATTCAGATTAAGATGTATTGGTTATAATAACTTGAAACAGTCTTCTAAATGTATTAGTGTTATTAGATTTTGGCAAAATACATCATGTTAAGGAAGAATTTATATATTTAAAATCATTTTACATTTGCATTAGTTAAGAAAGGAATAGTTAAAGGATTATATGGGAAAGCTTTAAAACGGTTGTGCAAGTTATGGATCCCACACTAGATACCATCATTCCTCTCCCTTATTCATGCTGAAGGCTAACAACAGTCTGCTTGAATTTACTATTAAATAATGTAAATGATAATTGGGCAGATCTGTGCATCCTAATTACTTGGGTAGAATCAGTTTTTGTAACTAATTCTTATATATTTTGGAGACCACGTAAACATTGCCATGGAAAATTCTATTATTTTTAATAATAGCTAATATGTAAATTGAATGATCTTATATAAAATAGTATCCATCCTTCCAGTGGGCAAACCTCTCAATCTATGCATTTCCCTTTCTGCCTCTTCTCACAAGAGTACTACTCAAGATAAGGCAGGAAAGATTAAGGGCAATCCTAATTGCCCCAGACTGGCCACTCCAACACTGGTACCCACTACTGTGCAGTCTGACACCGGTGCTACCATGGCACCTACCTCAGATCCCATCCCTCCTGACTCAGCATGAGGGACAGATCTTGCATCCATAATTGCAGAATCTAAACATTGCAGCCTGGCTTATTCCTTGAATTCTCCTCCAGTGGCCAGCCAGAGCAAGCAGGTACTGGATGTCGTACATGAAGCCAGATGACCCAGTACAAGGAAAGCCTATGCTGATAAGTGGAAAAGGTACTGTTCCTGGATTCACTCTACAGGAGCAGATATAGCACAACCCTTCTTACCTCTCATCCTGGATTACCTAGCAGACCTACTCCACAGAGGCATGTCTTTCTCTTCCATTAAGATCCATGTCTCTGCCATCTCTGCTCATTACAGCACTGAGCCACCTCTCTTCTCTCACCCTCTCATCCAACAGTTCCTGAGAGGGGCTAACAACCTAAGGCCACCAGGAAGAGCCCCAACCCCTGCTTGGGACCTTAATTTTGTGTTGGAAAAACTCACACTACCCTCCTTTGAGCCTGCCGTGTCTGCAGAGTTAAAATTCCTCTCTTGGAAAACAGCCTTGCTTCTGACCATCATTTCAGCTAGAAGAGGGTCTGAGCTACAAGCACTTATGGCTGTGGAATCCTTCATTATTTTTCATGCTGACAGGGTCTCCCTCAGGACTAACTCTACTTTTATGCCTAAAGTGGTGTCCAGTGTGGCTCTCAACCAATCTATCCATTTGCCCACCTTTTTCCCTAATCCTCAAAATAAGGGGTAAAGGATCCTGCACTCCTTAGATGTACACAGACACCTGGATAGGACTAAGCCCTTCAGGAAAAATTACCAGTTACTAGTCAGCTTTGCACCAGGAGCAGAGGGCAAGGCCATATCAAAACAAACCATCTCCAAATGTATAGCACACTGTATCCATTTTTTTACAAACACCATGGGAAACCATCCCCTCAGGGGGTCAGAATGCATTCCACTAGGGCAACTTCAACCTCTACAGCCTTTCTCAGAGGACTAACTACCAGGGACATTTTTGAAACTGCTACTTAGAGTTCTGTTCATACCTTCACCAAGCACTACCACCTGCCTATCTTTTCCAAATCCAGGGCGGGCTTTGCAACAGCAGTCCTGCAGGGCATACTAGCCAGCCCAAACTCTTCTTGACTGCCTCCACCCATTCTTCAGCTTTGGGAATCAACCCAAGTGTGATGACTGCAGCAGTGAAACACAAAAAACATAGTACATTTGTGTACACTTACCATAAATGTAGATGTTCAAGTGTATTTACTGTTGCAGTCCTGGTTTCCCACCCTCCAGCTCCCTTGTCTCTCTCTCTCTCTCTCTTTCTCTATTTCTAGCCCCTTACAGGGCTGCTGTATTTGTTTTTTACTGGTGGTATTTTTCCCACCATAACTTAGCTCCCTATTGGAGGCTCCTGATGTTTGGGGGAAGAAAAACTGATGTAATGGCATCAGTTGCCTGTTTTTATACCCCTGACGACCTGATATCAGTCCTGAAGTGACATCAACCAACGCAGAAATACTAAGCCTCTGGTATTTGGGCCGACTGAGGGCTACACCTGGCAGGATAACCCTAGTGTGATGACTGCAACAGTGAATACACTCAAATATCTACATAAGTGTACACAACTGTACTTTCTCTGCCTGGCTATTGCTGATCTCTGTCTGCAGTTGATTTTGGATTGTCATTATTGATTTAAGATTGGGTTACTTCTATTTTTTTATCTGTTTCTTATATTGCATTTTGTTTTGTTTTAAGTTTATTTCCTTTTTAGAGTTTTAAGACGTCTTGGCTAGGCTCAGTAGAAAAGAATTCTTTTACAGGCAGTGAATAATATCCAGCTAACTAGTAGAAGGAGATGAGAAGTAGCATTCGTCATTTAACATCAAAAATTGAGAGGCATCTTTATTTAACTGTAGTGCTTATTTGACTTGTTCTCTGCCTGACTTTTGTTGATCTCTGTCTGCATTTAATTTTTTTCTACCCACCCACCCTGCTGCTGTTGTACTTTTAAACTTTGTGACTTTTGAGATGCCTGCTCCTGCTATAAATCTGATTTTTGGACAATCCTCCCTTTCTAATCTCATCAGCTGATTCTACTGAGCATGATTTCATTGAACCTATGAAGGAATATGTACTGCTCAATGCTAGAAGTCTCAACAAGACATCTGTGTAGTAATAGAGACATGGTTTAAAGTCATGGAAACTACCCTAGGAATGCAAGGTTATAATGCCTTTAACAACTTCAGACCAGCTACTGCATAGGAGGGAAATAAAGCTGGAAGAATTTCAGTCTATAGTAAAATCAACATCACATCCAGACTAGTTAAAGTATATTATCCACTGGAACTCATACATGTGCAATTCACCATAAACAGTGTCTACTACCATATCCTGGCAACCTATAGGTCTCCCTGCATGTCCCAGTAAACCCATAATACCAGTCTCAAAGTGCTAGAGTCCCTCACCATTCAACCCAATAAGACATTCATGAGGGATCTCAGCACCCCTCTATAGGTGGGCAATCCTACACCACTTCTAATGTGGAAGTACAGTGATTCCTAAACTTTAGCACCAACATCCTTGATCAGCTGGTCCACTCTCCTTCCAGGGGTACAAACATCTTTGATCTTGTACTTTAGAACTTGGGGGGCTGATGTTCTGCATGGTAGCAATATCTTCATTCAGCAAATCTAATTAGGCAGTATTACATAAAATAAAAATTATATCCAGGGATCCAGCAAAACCAACAACCTTTAGGAACTGTACCAAGGTTAACCTCTGTCTACTAAGCAACACCTTGACTTAATTCTAAGCACCTGCAACACAGTAAACACCATAGCATAAGTTGAGCCATTTATAAAATCTCTATACAGCAATATTGATAGCAGTATAGACCAAGCTGTGCCCAGTCTTATTAAGAATAAAACAAACTCATAAGACAAGCCACCCTGGTTAAATCACAGTAACAAGTGGTTATACAATAAAAGAAAGAAAAACATTTTGCCAAGTGTAAGAGGAGCAAAGCCATACATACTAAAAGTCCCCTTACCGATCTAAACAGTCAGCTAAGAAGGTTAAAACTTCAAAAAAACTTCTCAGGCAAAGGACAACCACAAAGCTTTCTACAGCTATGTTTGTAACCTCAGAATACACAACAATGCACAGAACATTTTCCCAATGGCTTCACTCAAATTCAACCGGTGGCCATTGCCAACCTTTTGTCTGACAGGTTCAGCTCAACTTCCTCTCCCACTCCCCCTGTTAGTCCAAAGGAAATACTGTGTACCACAATCCCCCCAACCATTACTAGGGAACAGGTCATCAATGTGCTTTCTAAGGCCAAAAACACTACATTGATGGGTCCTGGTAACATCCAAGGATGTTTAATAAATAGCATGAAACATGACCGCTCTGGTCTACTTGAATCACTTTTCATCTGGAGCGTTCAGTCACATTCTGTGCTCAAGAAATGGAAGATGGCTACAGTCATTCCCCTGCACAAAGGAGGTGCAACCACTGATCTGGTAGACTACAATGCCATGAGTCTTAGCACCTTCAAATGTAAGGTCATGGAAAGGATCATCATGGACATGATAAATGAGGGCATAGGTAACCTGAAAACTCTGGACCCATCACAGTTCAGCTTTGTTAAGAGAAACAAAAATCAAAAAGTCGACAAAGCAGCTGAACAAAAAAATAGATCAAAAAACTGCTCAAGGCTTGGAAAATACGAAACCACAGACTAGCGTAACTTCCACTTTATTCAACTCTTTCATAAAAAACTTCTTCAGAACCAAAAGGAATGTTACATCAAGCATTCATTTAAATACTGCACACAATTAAAATCAATTAATCAATTACATAGTGTAAAAACACAATTAAAGAGCCCTTTACAAAAAGCAAACTCTTCATTCATCATTATGCACTATAGAATAGGCATAATTGAGTACATTACAATAACAAACATTATAAAACATATGCTTCACGATCTTTTAAGAAACATTTAATATTGATGGCTTCATTTAACCCAGGAAAATGATCCGCCTGTAGTTTAATTTGCCATCTAGCCACTCTTTGAGCCAAAAAATTCCTGTAATCACCCCCCCTGATGTCAGGTTCACAGTGTTCCAGGATAGAAAACAAAATTTTTTTAAAACCAATACATTCAACACTATGTTTATAAAATATTTGGTTTTTGTCCTTTTTTCTAATATTATACATATGCTCCTTCATTTTAACATTTAATTTTCTAGTAGTCATACCAGTATAAAATGATGAGCATTTGTCAGACACTGCAATATAAACAACTCCTTTTGTTTTGCAACAAAAACTACCAGGGACCCCTATGGTATAAAGTATGTGAGGAAGCTAAATGTAGGGACCTCCTAAAATAAACCTACAGACGGAACAGTCATGACACTTGTGCATACCCCCGTTGATATGCCCCTTCTTAATGCTACATGTGCTTCTATCTCTCCCCTTTTCAAATGCTCCTTTCAGACTATGTTCATTCCTATAAACAAACTTCGGTTTCCCCTTAATGGCTGCCATTAAATCAGCATTTCCTTCGAGGGTCTTCCAATTATTGTTTATAATATTACGTATACCTATATTGTCAACACTCATATTCATACTGAAACATAAAATTTCAGTATACTTTCCAGTTTCCTTAACTTGGAGTGTTGGCCTATTTTTCAAAATGGGTGGATACAAGGTTGCACGTTGCTTAGAGATGTCGTCAGCTGCTTCCCTTAACAAACTCTCACTGTACCCCCTCTCCAAAAACAATTGTATGATGAATTCAAGCTCATTAATAAATGTCTCATCAACACTCATCATCCTGCTAGCTCATATGAATTGGCTTTTAGGTATATTATTCAGCATGAATTTCGGATGTTGACTAGTTGCATGTAAATAATTATTCTTGAAAGTTTCTTTACGAAAAATACTGCTAGTAAAGTTTTCTCCCAATGCATTCCATGTCAAAGTTACATCCAAAAAGTTAATGGAATTTCCATAACATCCCACAACAAACTTCAAAAAGTCAGAAACCTCATTCAACTTATTACAAAATAACTGCATTTTTCGAACCCCTCCATATAAAATAAAAATTAAATCATCTATAAATCTTTTGTAATAAATGACCTTGAATTCAGTTTTTAAGGAGTCCAAGATGGTGTGTTCCCACCACCCCATAACTAAGTTGGCAAAAACTGGGGCTGCTGGGGACCTCATCGCAACTCCTTGAACTTGCTTGTAAAATCTATGATTAAAAATAAAAAAAAATATTTTCTAAAATAACTTCCATAGAATCACAATAAAAACTGACTTCTCCATTAGATATATTACTACATTGCTGTAAAAATGCTCTCATTGCTTCTATCCCCTTGTCGTGGGGTATGGACGTGTACAAAGACACTACATCTAGAGTAAACATAATGTGCTGTGTTGGACTGAATAAATGAGCTTCATTCAGAAAACGAATACTATCTAAAAAAATCCCAAGAGGCCCTCAAATATGACTTCATTTTACAAACAATAGGACTAAGCATTGCATCAGTCATTTTTGACATACCCACTGTGACATAATTTGGGGCAGAAATAATAGGTCTGAAGGGAGGGTCTGTTAGGCTTTTGTGACTCTTAGGAATGCCAAACATCACTCCTATTCTAGGATGTTCTACTTCACAAAAATTGTACATTGCAGAATCCATATTACTGCACATCAAATTTTCATACAAAAAGCTGTTAACATATCTGAAACTTTTCTCTATGTCCTTTGTCGAAACAATATTATATTCATTCACGTTACTGAGCATAGATTCCATTTTATTAATATAATCCTTTTGATTCACCAAGACAGTGAGCCCCCCCTTATCACTTTTCATTATTCTGATGTCTCTAGAAGTCACTATCTCTTTCATAGCTTTTCTCATGTTGACATTCAATGATGAATGAATAGTTTGCTTTTTGTAAAGAGCTCTTTAATTATGTTTTTACACTATGTAATTGATTAATTGATTTTAATTGTGTGCAGTATTTAAATGAATGCTTGATATAACATTCCTTTTAGTTCTGAAGAAGTTTTTTACGAAAGCGTTGAATAAAGTGGAAGTTACGCTAGTCTGTGGTTTCGTATTTTCCAAGCCTTGAGTAATTTTTTGATCTATTTGTTAAGAGAAAATCATGTCTATTAAATCTGGTAGACTTTTTTTGAGAGAGTCACCAAAGTATTGCATGAGGTTAAGACTGCGCAAACAGCTTACCTCAACCTGGCCAAGGCTTTTGGTACAATACCCCACCCAGGCATTATAGACATCTCATAAATTTAGGTATAAACCCCTTTATCACCTGCTGCAGACCCCACTGGCTCAATTATAGGACCCAGGAGGTCAAAACATGAGAGGCCACCTCCTCTAAGTGTCTAGTCACTAGAGAGTTCCCTAGGGCTTGGTACTAAGCCCGCTCCTTTTTGGTATCTTTTTCTCCAAAATGGAAGCAAATGCTGAAGGCTTATGGCTGACTAAGGTTCCAGATGATTGCAAGCTAAGGGTTATCATCATCTCCTCCAGAAGGCACTAGCATGCTTCAAGAAGGTTTGTCCCTAGCTAACAAATGGTACCAAAGTCATGACTTTAAACTCCATGCTAAAAATGCATAATTGTATCCTTTGGGAAGTCAAACATCCCAGCTAATTACCATATTGGTAATACACTCTTAAGACTCAACCCATTGGTCGGGGATCTGGGTATGCACATACACAGTAGCCTTACCTTTGACCACCACATGGCCACAGTGGTAAGGAAATCCTTTGATGTTGCACATCTTACAAATAAGAACATGGTGTCTAGATTCAAAGAGGTCATTATCCAGCTGCACTCCTCCCTTATCACACCAGTAATAGAGTACAATGCTGCCTTTGGTATGTACCTGATCAGGTATATGCAGCAACTAGAGGACCTCAGAGGTTCTTTTCAGAAAGAATACAAAGTGTAATAAGTCTGCCTTATGCAGAGCACCTTAAAGCCCCTTCCCTCTACTCAGTCTCCTATAGATTGCTGAGGAGTGTGGCCTATGTCTGGCTTACAAGGCAACCACAAACTCCACATTTATGAATCTCCTACATAGTCATAAGTAAAACGTACCAGAAATACATGGTCTGTGGGCCTACATTTTGCCTGTGACTTAAACAGAACATGCTAGCGAGACAGGTATGTGCCCCAAAGACTGCATCTGCTATGGAACAGGCTTTGCATCTATGTGAGGCTGAGTTTGTCTACTACCCATTTTAAGTGCAACCTAGGCCAGTGGATGGGGAATAGGAAATTTACACCATGCCTGGCCCTCAATGTCCTATTTGGATACAGTTCAAAACCACAATAAATCTAGTAGAGTGAAGCCCAACTCCAGAAGGGAACTGTGCCAGTCTAATAGAAGTGAAATAAGTTTATTTTAAGCTGAATATCACATAAAATTAGCTTTTTGTCATGAACAAAGACTTCATTAGAAAAAAAAACTGCTCTTAATTACCTATGTTATTAACTTATTTGCTTACTAATTTGTTAGCAATTTAGGGTTAGGTTGAAAAGAAGCACCATTCCTGTATGTCAGTTTTTTTCTGACGAAGTCTTTGTCCTTGATAAAAAGCTAATTTTACATAGTATTCAGCTTAAAATAAACTTATTTCACTTCTATTGGACAGGCGCAGTTCCTTTCTGGAGTTGGGCTTTGCTTTACTGGATTTATTGTGGTTTTAAAGTGGATTTTATTTCCAGGTGATTCTCCTGTTTAGGTTGATGATGTTTGGATACAAGACATAATTATTTTTTCAGGAAAACTTGGCTAGGCTTAGAAAGCCCCTCCCCCAGTCATTAGCCTGCTAGCAATCTATGAATCAACTAATCTATTAGCAAAAACTGAAGCAAAAATGATTATGTCCTAGATAACAATGGTAATAAGTCTGTAACTGATAATGCCAGCCAGGTTTGTATTCGGTTTTAATACCAATTTAGTTTTAGACTTATTTAAATAAGAGTCAGTGATACCATTTTTAATTATGCATGTGAATAGAGTATGTAAGGCATTGGATAATGGTATTATGAAATGTTTAAATTCTGAAGCATATACATCTGGTCCTGGGGTTTTGTTTAATTTTAAGGATGTCATAGCTTGTTGTATTTTGTGTAATTTGACAAAGATAGTAAGAATTTTCTGTTGATACTGTTTTATTTTTGAAAAATTAATCTGATTCACAAAGTGTAGTATTTTATAATCTGTTTTATTTGTTGATTGATCATTATATAGTCAGTTAAAAGAGCCGAAAATACATTCATAATCTCCTGAAAAGAGTGACAAGTAGTATTATTAAATTTTATTTATCTCAAGTTTATTTATCTCAAGTTTGATGAATTTTTAATAATATGGCTAGAAGTAAGAAGTTAAAACCTTGTTCCCATACCAATTTAATTATTTCATATTAAGAAAGCATAATTCATATTGGAGAGAATGGATTTGTTTGTCAAGCTTTATGTAATATGTGTATTCATTTCATTTGTATTGCCGCTACATTATTTTTAATTTGGTTTTAGATTGTTTAAACTTCTTTTTGTAATAAGCAGCTTTGCTAATAATAATGCCTCTTATTTCAGTTTTCAGGGAAGTCCATTTTATACAATTTTTTGTGCTTTGTTGATGAGAGTTGTTATATAAGTAAAATAATAAATGTTTGATTTCCTCCTTTGACTCTTTAATTTCTAATAGTTGTCGATTTAGGGTCCAGTCTTTAAATTTATTATACCCAAGTTACATTATATATAAATCTATGAGTAGCTAAACTTTTAAATGGTGTGACATAGAGTGAGGTTCAGTAATTAAACTCTTTATTCCCCCATAAGTACAATTAAATGAAAATGTAACATAAAAACAGATACTAAATGCAGCTTAAAAACTTTAATGTTTAGCAATACAATCTTTCACATTAAAAGACGCTTCATCAGGCATACAGACATCCCAATCTGCAGACATTTAAATAATACTAGAACAGTAGTTCAATTAACAAATCAATTAAATATAACAATCAGTTAATGATGTAATCCATGTAGCCTTAAAACAGGATTGAAAGAGCAAACTTCATTCAGACCTGGAAAGTCAACAGCTTCAAGATGCACTATCTACTTATACTTATAATACTCTTGTAATGTGATAATATCACATCTATGAATAATTGGTTTAACAATTTTTAATATACTAAATTTAAAGCTATGTGATTCATCCTTCTCAGAGACATGTTTAGCTAAGGAATTAGCTAATGTATCCTTCCTGATATAATGTATATGTTGTGATATCCTATCTTAAAGCATCTGTTGGTGTTGCCAACATAAAACACTGTACAAAATGTACAAGATGCAACATAAATCAAGTTACAGGATTCACAATCAGCAATAGTTTGAAAAAAACTTTGTCCCTGTCCCCTTCAATAAAGCACATCACACTGAATGATATTTGACAAGCTTTATTAAACTTCCATAACATGGCTTTGATGACCAATATTATTAATTACAACTGAACATAGTACAGCTGATTTTAATCACAGCATAAACATCCCTGTAATGTTAATCAGAACAGTGTGACTTTACTCATCCTGACCCAGTAAGCAGCATCCATACCTCTACTCACTTACTTTACTTATGAAGCAGCGTCCAACAACTCACTTCATATACCATTTCTTGAATTACACATCCCACCAATTTCTTTACTTATGAAGCAGTGTCCAACAATTCACTTCATATACCATTTATTGAATTAAATATCCCACCAAGTCCTTTACTTATGAAGCAGCATCTGACAACTCACTTCATATACCATTTACTGAATTACCCCTCCAATCAAATAAGCAGGGTTCTTACCTATGCTCACTTGTATTCACCACTTATTGCCTCCAACTGCTCACTTTCCTTTCCCAACTTATTGAAATGAACATCAAAACACCAGAGGGGGAACAGAAGAGGGCAAGCCTGTTCCTCTTCTCGGCCCACCAGCCTGACCAGGCTGCTCCCCCTCTCTCTTACCATACTTCCAACATAACCACCCCTCAAAAGGTATAAAGCCAGCCATAATTCAGTGTATGACAACCTCTGTGTCCAAACTGGATTCATGTCATCACCTCCCACAGCCCTTCCCCATAAACAGCCAAGATAGCAAATCACCTAACAATCTTGCCATCACACCAATGACCCCTTATATACAATAAAACACTTAAACCCCCATCATGGCTTTTAGCTGTATGACCCCAAATGCACCACCAGCAGTAAACCAAGCCAGGTAAAACTAACCAATCACAATGTAGCCACAAAACTGGAAAATACCCCATGCCACCAAGCCAAACAAGGTCAGTGACAAGCCAACACCATCCAGAATGTAATAAATTAACCTGACCAAGTCTCACTTAAAACTACAATAAATCTAAGCTAAATCCTCCTGCGCCAAACACCCCCTAGCTCACAAGCCTGAACCAAATTACTCAATGCAACCCACCAATTCCCAACCCCTGCTGGCTGCGACACTACCCGACCCATTCCAAGAAAGATCCCAGCTACCAACAATACAGTGTGAAATTCAATCCTGATGCTCCTCAAACAAGTTCAAGCAAAACAAGACAATACCTTGTGACTGCAGGAAAAGAAAAAGAAAAGCAAATAAACAACTCCATATTCGGCTGCACTGCTGGAAAACTGTCATGTCCTTTCATATCCCTCCATCAGCCAATAAATTCCTCAGCCTTCACTGTCACCTGTCGAGTCCACATTCCTTCAGTCCATCAAGTAATGCCCACTCTGCATGTCCCCATTTGCAACCTCAGTGTGACCTGTAAAAGAAAAGACTGTAAATACTCCACACCTGCATAATCCAACTTCTTAATGGCATTATGCACCCCAAGGGCATATCTCTTTCATCAGCTGCATAAATGCACTCACTACTGAATGCAGAACACCAATGGAACTTATTCCCATAAGATTTCTTCCCACCTCACATAGTAATGATACAACTGATACCCCTGCAAAATCAAACAAATCATTGCATTAAAAGATCTATTCTATAAATAAAATATCACTCTTTTACCAACCTATGAGTTCAACCAAATTGTTAAAACTAGGGCAAAAAAAATTCACCATCCATAGTCGTGCTAATACCACTGATTACAAAAACCCAAGGGGCAAATTCCCTCCCATGGCTCCACCTATGTCCCTTTTGGACAAGGGCAACGTACACCCATGTCCCTCTTAAAACAGAGGGACATGTGCTGCACTCTGGGTTGAAGAATCTTACGTACCTGAGCCTGGCTAGTTTATTCAATGTTATAGGCCCTTAGCCTAACAACCACCCTTAATCCTGAAATTGGTGCCCCTCCTCCCCACTAGTAAACACCCAAAACTCCCCCTATACAGTATCGAACTCTGCTATATTGCCCCCATCATACCCTATTCTCCCTTGACCCTACACTACCCAACTGCACCAACCTTGAACTGGATAGATAACTGACCTTTAAGGGCCCTAAACCCCTTAACCTAGTAACTTCCTATGCCTATGATAGCTGTGCATTCACTCCACCTGTGAAACTCCAGACCCCCCATAATAAGTCCCCACCCTACTTAACTCAGCCCCAACATACTCCCTCTTCACTTGCCAACACACTATCCCGACCAATGCCAAACCCAACATACCTTAATGAACAGCGAACAAAATAAGATTACATGTGACCCCATTGCACACACCTCCATCCACCGGAACATTCAGCCCAGCACGATCAATTACCTTTACCAACTTCCTAAAGGTCTATAAATGTTGCTTAGTTTGTGCTCCCCCACTTGGATACCTGAATGCACCATTCTATAAATGGAGACAGCCACCTGGATCTGGACCTTCAAACTCACTTCCTTCCAATCACCAACTGATGTCCACTCTGCTGTTCCTCACATGGAAAAGAAAAGAAAATTGTGACTTCTCAGCAGGCACATCCAAAAGTTCCTGAAACCAACCTTAATTGCCACCGGGGCAACCCTGTTCAACTGCACAGCCACTACAATGGCCTGCACCCCCCCCAACCGCAACCGAATGCCATCTTAGAAGCTTCACCCCAAAGCTGCTTGTACTGCAATCATCTGGAATGCAACCCTGTTATATTGAACCTACAACCTTAGCATCCAGCAATGACCTAATCAGACCTACCAAAGATGTTATAGACATTAACCTTCCTGGACACATATAACCAAACAGACCATCAGAAATCGATGAATTAAATTAGCTAGGACAGCTAGTGATAAGTAAAGAACTTGGCAGTAACAAAATAGGAACAAGTTTTAAATACTGAACTTATGAACTTAGAAAGTTGATAGAACAGGTTTTGCATTAGCATGAATTTTCTGAAGGGTATAAAGCCAAAAACTCAACTATCTGTCACTTTCCAACTTCAGTCTTTATTAATTACCACTAAATTTCCAAAAAAAATTGAGAATTTTTGAAAAACAGACCAAAATATCAGGCAGAAATCAAGACACTCTGCGAAATACTGTACAGGTGAGAAGTATGATTGTCCTCCCTGGCTTGTCATTTTCGGTGATTCAAAAAGGTAGCTCTGAATGTGTTCGTATGCAGATACATAGCCAAATGAGCTATGTCATACCCAAGCTGTGCCCACATTCTACTGCATTTACTTTATTGCATAAAAGCTAAATCTATGCTCTCCCACACACCTCCAGTGCGCATCTCACATCATGTAATCCACAGGTCATGAGTCTCCCAATTCTAATTTAAATTTATGTATACAGTATTATTTTCTTTCTTCTTTTCTGCATAGCAATCCTGGATGTAACCATTAATTTATAGTTAACTCTGTGTTGCATGTCCTACTGAAGGCAATCTGATGTTATTAATGCTTCCTACTCTGCCCAGAATGACTGAATCGCCAGAAACAAAGTGCTCTCATTGCAAAGACTAAGCGCCACCATCCAGACCAAGTCACAGAAATGGTGGGAGAAACAATGCAAAGACTAAGCACCAGCATCCAGACAAAGCTACAGAAATGGTGGGAGAAACAATGCAAAGACTAAGCACCAGCATCCAGACAAAGTCACAGAAATGGTGGGAGAAACAATGCAAAGACTAAGCACCAGCATCCAGACAAAGTGACAGAAATGGTGGGAGAAACAATGCAAAGACTAAGCACCAGCATCCAGACAAAGTGACAGAAATGGTGGGAGAAACAATGCAAAGACTAAGCACCAGCATCCAGACAAAGTCACAGAAATGGTGGGAGAAACAATGCAAAGACTAAGCACCAGCATCCAGACAAAGCTACAGAAATGGTGGGAGAAACAATGCAAAGACTAAGCACCAGCATCCAGACAAAGTCACAGAAATGGTGGGAGAAACAATGCAAAGACTAAGCACCAGCATCCAGACAAAGTCACAGAAATGGTGGGAGAAACAATGCAAAGACTAAGCACCAGCATCCAGACAAAGCTACAGAAATGGTGGGAGAAACAATGCAAAGACTAAGCACCACCATCCAGACAAAGTCACAGAAATGGTGGGAGAAACAATGCAAAGACTAAGCACCAGCATCCAGACAAAGCTACAGAAATGGTGGGAGAAACAATGCAAAGACTAAGCACCAGCATCCAGACAAAGTCACAGAAATGGTGGGAGAAACAATGCAAAGACTAAGCACCAGCATCCAGACAAAGTCACAGAAATGGTGGGAGAAACAATGCAAAGACTAAGCACCAGCATCCAGACAAAGTGACAGAAATGGTGGGAGAAACAATGCAAAGACTAAGCACCAGCATCCAGACAAAGTCACAGAAATGGTGGGAGAAACAATGCAAAGACTAAGCACCAGCATCCAGACAAAGTCACAGAAATGGTGGGAGAAACAATGCAAAGACTAAGCACCAGCATCCAGACAAAGCTACAGAAATGGTGGGAGAAACAATGCAAAGACTAAGCACCAGCATCCAGACAAAGCTACAGAAATGGTGGGAGAAACAATGCAAAGACTAAGCACCAGCATCCAGACAAAGTCACAGAAATGGTGGGAGAAACAATGCAAAGACTAAGCACCAGCATCCAGACAAAGTCACAGAAATGGTGGGAGAAACAATGCAAAGACTAAGCACCACCATCCAGACAAAGTCACAGAAATGGTGGGAGAAACAATGCAAAGACTAAGCACCAGCATCCAGACAAAGCTACAGAAATGGTGGGAGAAACAATGCAAAGACTAAGCACCAGCATCCAGACAAAGTCACAGAAATGGTGGGAGAAACAATGCAAAGACTAAGCACCAGCATCCAGACAAAGCTACAGAAATGGCAGGAGAAACAATCCGAACATTCGCCAATTTAACATAACGTCCCACTACCAAAAAGCAAAAGAACTACTGCAGAATCTGAAGTCTGACACACAGACATATCACTATATAGTGACCGCCATACTCAGATCATCCCAGCAAGGGATGACAATATAAAGTGTAGCAATTAAGTGCCTAACGACAGTGAACCCCCGAAAGGCGGCAACAAAGTCAACATCAACCTGCATGCAGCCATCTGTATAATTCGGGACACTAAGATTTTCTGCAGTAAGCTGCTCAATAGCAAAGTGCACATACCAGTCTCTTGACCCCAGGACCTCATGCTGGCCAGCATATTGGATTTGGTTTATATAGTTAATACAGCCATCAGGTCCATTCTCTAGAGAACACATTAAATTTAAATTTCTTCCCCAATATGAGCTGGCTGGCAAGTACATGCCAAATGTGTCCTACTAATGTAAAATGGGATGTGCCAAAACTTCACGAAGACATGTTGTGGATATTTCAGCATTCAATAACTCCAGCTGTGGCAGTTAAGAGGCATCAGACATGCATGCCGAAGTTCCTGTTATCAAGTTCAAAGTGCACCAACCCCCTCCCAACTGATACAGCCTCATTGTGCATGTGGAAGAAGCAGACATTATGCCAGGACTACCAAATTTGAAACATCTAGGCAAACCAAGTTATTCTCACACCTGGGCCAATAGCCACCTTCACCTGGGTCTATATTAGAAGACCGAAGACGCATTCTTTTGAATGCGTCTTGGTCGAACTGAAAAGGTTGAAAGCGCAAAATATCAATGCAGCTGTTAAGCAAATTCTTTCCCTGGAAAAGAATTTGCATGGCTGCTTCAGTACTTTGCCGTTTTTGGCACTGTAGTGCAGTCTCGGAGTTGGTATATTTAAGTAAGGGGGTGTGCAGGGCTTCACCCCCACTTAATGTACTGTTTTTAATTCAGTTTTATTTATTTTTTGTTGTTATTGGAACAGCGATTTTTTTTCCCTTGGAAAAAAATTGCTGTTCTGACACTTCAACATTGTAAGCTTTTGCTTACATAGGGTTGATCAGTCACTGTTGCCTTTTTTAAGAGTTCAGTGATTTAATATAGACCCCCTTTACCCACTTTCCCCACATGTGCCCATCACCTCAAACACAAACACGCGGACAAAGCTCAGAGAGGACAAGAACTCAAGACTAGGATGTAACCCTCTCAAACATTCACCCCCAAAGGCAAGAATCCAACAGCCATGTCTGTGAACCATCAACCATGCACATTCAAACCCTTCAGCAACAGAAAACTAAGTTTTACCCAGCAACTGAGAAAACCACAAAACATGATCCCTCACATCACCGGCTGCACACAACACTGAAAGCAATGCCCCCATTGCACCCAACATGAGCTGAGACTGACCACACTTCACAACCCCACAAATAACTGGAAGTCACATAGCTGGAAACTAGGGACACTCACCAAATTATAGGTGTCACCATTCTGTTTCTGCAAGCCAGGTTACTCACCCTAGGACAGATCAAATGGTCAACATACCATCGGAGCTGAGTAGATTTCTGTGTTCTCTATCTATTCAAAATTGCCATCCTCCATTGCAGTTACTGTTTGCCATACTTCCTCCTTAAAAGAAACTTTGTACGTCCAAGAGGCCCACTCTCCCCAACCTCTCTTTCCCCTCCTGTGAAAGGATGTACCATTAATTTATCATTAAAATGGTAATGCCCTGCTCCACTGACAATCTGCCACACCACACATGTGCAGGGCAGCTGTTAGTCTCCCTTACTCAAAAACCAGCGAAACCAAGAAAACATCATCCCCCACAGCTCTAACAGCAGCATTCACATTCTTATATACCACTTAGAAAGTTAATAGAACAACAGGTATTGCTGTAGTTTACTAAGGATATGCTGCGAGAAACTTGGTATCATTTTACACAGTTTACACAGATTTGCCAGAAACCACAAATCTGAGTCACATTTGGGATAGTTAAAAGGTAAGCCTAAATGGCACTCCCATGTGTGTAAGGCCTTGTTACTCACAGGTGCCTTGCAGCCCATGAAAATACCATAATGCAAGACAACAGCCATAGCACTATACTCCCAACCACCATCACCCAACCTTTACCTTACCTGCTGGTAAATGTTGCTCCAACACCACACAAAGACCACAGAAATCTACAAGGCAGCTAGACCCACAGCAAAGAACTAAACTGTACACCAATGTGTACAGTTAAGTGGTATGTCTCACACTCCCAATTTTGTGCGCATGATAACCTTCCGAGTGGTCACCTAGAAACCAACGACCATTACTAATGACCATTACTCTGTACTTCAACCTATATTATTATAGACTCAACCCATTTATAAATGCTCACTGATAAAACCGGGGTTATTTGGTTGCACCGTGAAAAATGAAGAGACCTACAAATTTACGACTGGATCTAACGATGAGCTTACCGGACATCAGCTAACCCTTTATTTGATTGAAAACCAGGGATTGCACAAAACAGAGCTTAGTAAAGCTCACCTGCAAAAGTAACCAGAGACTTCAGAAGTAAACAAATAGCCCAGGAAAGACCATCACTGTCCACTCCTCCCCACTGCAGTTAGTCTGTCAAGCCTACTAAACAGCACAGAGGTGCAGACTGTACCTCACATCAACACTGTCACTACATGGTCAATCACAATTCACGTTCTCTTACTATCTGCCCCATGTCAACTGAAACTACCAATTTAAGGGGACAGTGGAAAGAGAGAAAGAGAGAGCAACAGAGAGAGAGAGAGATATAGAGAGAGAGAGAGAGAGAGGGAGAGAGAGGGAGAGAGAGGGAGAGAGAGATAGATAGAGAGAGAGAGAGAGAGAGAGAGAGCAACAGAGAGAGAGAGATAGAGAGAGATAGAGAGAGAGAGAGAGAGAGAGAGAGAGAGAGAGAGAGAGAGAGAGAGAGAGAGAGAGAGAGAGAGAGAGAGAGAGAGAGAGAAAGAGAGAGCAACAGAGAGAGAGAGAGAGAGAGAATCAAGCACCTCATAGCCATCATCAACAATAACGCCCAGCATATGACCACCCAACCACCAATTATCACACTACCTAAGCCCTGTCTTGAGAATACACACCACTACTCCTTCCCACACCTTCCACATGACACCGAAAACCCAGGCCCACCAAAATGATGCTGCCCCATCCATCATATACCCACTAATAATTATCACACATCCACAGCACCTGTACCAAAATTATAACAAATAATAACCACACCCATGCCATCTCCAGACACTTCACACTAATCATGGCTACTTACCAAACTTTACCCCCGTCCGTCAAAACCTAAGGCCTACTTGCTACACAGTACCTACTGGTCATCATGGACATCATACTTGCAGCAGCAAGTGCACCACAAAATGTGATTCCTAAGCCAGCTGGTCTTTGCCTAAGCCCCTTAAGCCCCTCCCCACCCTTTACCTCATTTCCTCACAATCAAGCTTCCTTCTATTTAACCCTTTCATCCCCACACCCTCTTGCCTTTCACTAATATATTTGTCCAACCCCTACTGAAGATGTCCCTGGACAAATTGGTTTGTTGCCAAACCTCATTTTTCAGTTACAGGATGCTTAAAAAAGAGGAACTATCAATATATTGACAAAAGCTACAATTCATAGAAGGAAAAGTTCCAATTCTAGGAATAATTAAGCCTAGTATGTTGTATCCTGTAGCAAAGCTGTCTCCTAACGTTTAGCTTGTTCTTAAATTCAATCCTAGGGCATAGTCTGATCAACTTTTTTTATATCAAGTGATGCCATATGTGAACCAATTTTGCTTAAAAATATTAATATATTAATATAAACATCATTTATTACTTTGGCAACAGTTATTTCTTTGGAATTACTGTTTTAAACTTGAAATGAAAAACTAATCGAGCCTGACCCAAGATTTATTTCACACCAAATTACTTGGAAAAATGGATTTTAACTTTGATAAGCAAACATTATTCAGTCTGAGAAAATATATTTCTCTTGCAGTTTTAAGATAGCTAGTGATGGATTTTGTTACTGCATACTTTGTAACACCACCTGCTCTCAGGGTCCCCAACACTGTCTAAAAATTTTCCCATGAACATAATTTTTCATTAAAATCTCTACTCAATGCTTTTTTGTGGACCTACCTAATGTTACAATAAATTGTAACCATTTGTTTTGTATATTTGATCATTAGTTAATAAGCATGTGAGTTTCATGTGGATATAGAGGCTGTGCATTAGATTTAAAAATGAGTGTAAAAGAAATGACTTCCTGTTAACTTATTGAGGCCCATTAACATTCCAGCTATCTAATGTCCAGATTGTAAGGGATATAATCTATATTTTGTTTAGATATAATTTGTGAAATATATGGATTTGTGTTTAAAATTTTAATTTAGTACTAGATAGGCAGCCACAGAATTATTTTGAATAATCATAATAGACAACACCATCATGTCTATGGGTCAAACCAACTGGCAATGAAGAAAAGTTTTAATGTCATGCAAATCATCTTCCTCTAAACCAATGGGCCTTACCCCACATCTACTTAATAGAGAAGAGCCATATTAAGATATGTATCGGGACTAAATACAAAGTAGCAAAAGTTTGCAATAATAGCAGGGAGTGTCCAGCATTGATTAAGTACAATAGTAACTAATGAAACCCTACCTAGCTTTTAACAGACTCATATGCACACAACAAATACCAACTAGCCAATCAAAGCAGGTGTAATTATGTAGATATGTATTTACAAAATACAACCAATGATGAAAATTTTAAAGATACTTAAACAACCGAAAGTTTCTATCCAATCACTATAATACCAGTCAAACAGAAGAAATCTGTTATTGAGTTCTTATTGAAAATGTTCCAGTAACTTATTTCCGTACCGTAACAATCAAAATGTCTAAATCTGATAATAAACAGAAAAAGTATGTTACTGAAGTGTTTCAGAAATGCATTCCTTGAACTATTAACTTATTAAAGTCAATCTGGATGTCCTTTACCATTTAAAGTGCATTAAAACAACACGACAAAGGCCTATTATAAATAAAATCCCACAAGTAGCTGGTGAGTAGTCTATGTACAAGGCAGGAAGTTCACAAGGCTAAAATTATTCCAACTTGTAATGAATACACTTTGCTTCAAGACTCAGTGGACACCTGGTTAGAGCATCAGTGAAGCAAGAAACTCCTCCAATTAAAACACCAAAGGGGTTCAGGTGAATTATTTGCAATTCAGGTTGTAGAAAAGTGAAATAATTTCTGCAATATTTGTTAAGCTTCATCTAGTGGTTCAGTAATATATTCCATCTCTATATGTGAACGACAGCTTCACTGGAAATGTTATTGTTGTTTTTTCAGCTTTTCCCAGTTAGGGGTCACCACAGCGGAACTCTGGTCTGCTAATGATTGGCAGTAGATTTTTACGAATGCCGAGGTGCCGTCATCCAACCTACAATGAAGGCACGCCCTTATGCATGTCTTTTGAATGCCACCCAACCACAGGGAGGACATGCAGACTCCAAACAGAAGGCACTCCCTGCACTCCAGCCAAGAATCGAACAGGAGAACCTCTTGCTGTGAGGCAACAACACTACCACTGCACCACTGCAGCAGTACAGTGACAGCTTCACTGGAAATGTAATTTGAAATGTAATGCTATTCTTGATTAGTAGAGCACAAAAAGGAAACAGTTTGTTATCTTTGTAGTTTAAAGGTTAATTGGATAGCCTGCAAAATATTTTATAGCTATGCAACATAAAGTTTTTTTTTTTTTTTTGTAGCAGCATGCATAATAGAGGATACATCCTGGTAGTTTAGCAGGTTAAATTCTTCTGCGTGTTGTGGAATACTGAGTTTCACTAGGAATTTAATGCTCTCTCCTAATCTGTATACTTTCAGCTTGAGTTTTATTTATTACTAGATCTAAAAATATTTCCTTCATGACCTTTAACAAATCTCAGAAAGTGGTGATACTGGGGGCATGGCTGAAAATAATAAAATTTTTTCCTGTGACTTGTAGCTTACATGTCAGTCTGTCATGTAATGCCTTTATTATGGTTAACAAAAGCATTTTACGAACCTTAGAGTCTGTCATGACATGAAGTGATTCTATTTTATAAAGCACCCAGCCTGGTGGATATATTGATTAGTGAGTCATTAATGTTTAGTAACTAGAAGGAAATAGAGTTTACTGAGTCTTGTAAAGGTTACAATACAAATCTTAATTCTTCTCTACTAAGGCATTGTTCTAGTTTGAGGTTGACAGATGAGTTCTTTCTGTCCTCTTTACTCAATAACCTAGATCTTTTATTTGTAGACTCCTTTTCAGTAGTTGCCATTGATGTAAATTTGGATTTGGTTGTTTGGGTTTGCATTTATTTTGGATCTAGCATATCTGATGTTTGTTGATAACAATTAAATAAAAATTCAGTTACTGTTGTTAAATAGATTAGACAGGTTCCATGTTTGTGACATCAAGGTCTAAAGTTGAAAGTCAAATTAGCACATCCACTGTACTCTAGAAGATAAATAAACAAAGATACAATGTTGTTTGGATGATTTTAAAGAATGATTTGGAGTTTTTATTATCAAATTAGTAAATGTTACTACACTAAATGACATGTTGAACAGCTACTGCAAATTATCTGCTTATAGTTTGTTGGCTCTCTTCACTTCATCAGTGCACTGAGTTTTAATTACACCTAAGGCTGTTATCATATCACTCTTGGCCATTCTTTTAGGTTCATTGTTCATAGGTGAGTTCTAGGCTTGCTGCCCTTGTGGGCCGTTTTATGTCTATCCAATTTTCCTTGGTAAAAATCAAACCCTGCGCCCTTTGCTTGTGAGGTAAACACCTTACCATTAAATTCCACTGAGTTTCTTTCAGTGTTCATTCTTTAGTCATTTATGACACTGACATTTCTTCAAACTCCATAGCAATTGTTTTGCCAGTTTACTAACTACTCTTTCTAAAAAGAAAATAATTACTTTACAAGGCATACTCGATGCATGTGTAAGAACTGATATGACTGTAGAATACTGGAAGGGACTGGAATGAGGATGGAATGACTGCCTTTATCTGTTAATTACCCAAACTTGTGCTGAACAGATTCCAGTCTCTCCTTTATGCACCAAATCTTATTGTACATTTCAGAATAAAGTCTGTAAACACTGTAGTTTAAGAATGCTTTATTACGTACAGTGGAGGTAGGTATCAGCAATATCTGAATACTGTTGCCAATAACAGTGCTGATAAGCTGAAATAGTCTGTAGTTTCTGCACTCATATTCTTCATATTTCTTTCCTCCTGAATGGTATAATTAATATTCTGGAATGCTGGATAGTTGACCTGACTTCTGTACTCATACGCGAGTGTCTATACTGCAATGAGTTTCTGCTTATCAGTCCAAACTGTCTAGCTATGTCTGAAGTATCTCCTAATAATACCAAAACCCTGTGAATGTCTACACGCCTCCTTAAGCTTAGTTCCTAAGCCTTGTACTATACAAACAGAATGTGTTTGTACTCAAATATACTGCACATTCTGTTCATATAATTATTATTGACTGAAGGTTATTTTCATTGATTCAAAGGGCATTTTTGAAACTGTATACAAACTGTGAAGGTCTGCCTTAATATGGCTACATTTCTAGACGTGTGCAAAGAATACTGTATTTTTATCTATTTAAATGAAACCTGACCTTACAACTCCTCCTGAGATATCTGAAAACACACAGGCATCTCTTTCTGTAATTACTTTAAAATATGAAATATAAAATGAAGACGCAGGCTTAACCTTACATTTTCAGGCCTATGCAAGGTCTGTCCTACTAACTGTATTTATGTAGGATTTATTCCATAACATTTGTATCTGAAATTACTGAAATGGGATTTACTTCTGTAATTATTTTATTAATATTTTCTGTGAAAGGTACTATAATGATTACTAGAAATAATATAAAATAATTTTTCTTTACATGGTAAATAAATTATAGTTTTAATTTTGAACAGTAGGTGTCACTTGAGCATTTATGGTCTGTTTGGATTAACGTATCTTAACTCTATGATTTAATTATAACTGGAAAATTCTTTAAAGTATAAACTAGCAAACATTATTTTTTATACTTATAATATATTTATCTTGAAGTATAATTACCATATACTGTATTAAATTGTTTCTGTAAATCTTCAGACAGATTTGTTGCTAATACTCCTGTATATTTACCTTTATAATTCCTATGTATTGTAATAGTAGAAGTACCTTTACTAAAACCTATGCTTTCTGTATTTCAGATCTATACCTTTGCATACCCTGTCAGTGACTTTTTAACTTTCTAATGTACAATAATTATTATGTAAGGTTCATTATATTCTGTAAGTTAATTAACAAATTAAGCCTGACCTGTTATACTTTGAGTATATTAAATAATTATTACTACTTATTCTTTAGATAACTTATTTTAATAAGCTTGTTATAAATAATGCTTTCATTTTATTCTTAAAATAATGACTGAATAATGTGAAGTGTGATGTAATTGCATGTTGTAAACTGTCTAGTAATGCTGCTAGAAATGTATAACTCAGTATGAATGCTGTGTTCTGAAATCTGACTGAAATGTTCTATACTGAACTCATAACTGAATATGAATATCATATTCTGAAACTTGACTGAAAACTACACTAAAGTGATACTTATTTATACTGAACATCTAAAATAGCTGTGCATAAACATTATATTCTGGAAACTAACTAAACTAATACTAAAGGAATCCCTTTTCTGCCAGTGTTACCTGAACACAGATAAACGTATAAACTGAAATCTGGTAAATGTTATATTCTGAAAAACTAAACTATAAAAGCATAAACTGAAATCTGGTACATGTTATATTCTGGAAATTAAACTATTAGTAAAGGAATACCACTTTTTCTTTTAGTATTATCCAAACACAGATAAAAACATAAACTGAACTTTGGTAAATGTTATACTCTGGAAACTAAACTATTAAAACATAAACTGAAATCTAGTACTGTTATACAATTGTCTGTAAACATAAAAGCATTTGCATATTTGCTTTAACTCTAATCTGCATAAATGTGCATCTGTTGAATATACATGTTAACTCTAATGAATACTTTCATTTAGATAACTGTAACACATTTAAACAAACATTGAAGTTGGTTTTGGTGGTCTTGTCCATCTGTAGATACGTCAGTTGTACACCACACCTCTTGCCTTTCTCTGCATTGTCCCAGTCACTGCTGAGATAGATATTGGAAGGCCCCCTTTAGAGTCCCAATGTCCTTGTTTTTATTCATTTTACACTTAAGCCTTCCAAACCTCCCCTTTCCCATCTCCTGTGCAAGGCTGGGTGGCTGATAAATTTTCTTGACTGTATTTAAATATGCGTTCTGGAAAGTCAACCTGAAAATTATTTAAATATCCAAAAATTGACACAGTGTCTTTTTGTAGCAATATCGGCAAACCACAAAAAGCAGAATCAGGTCCTTAAAATAACATTTGCAGCAATAACAATTGTAAACTGATAGTATTGCTTGGTGCCCTGATTTTATTTAAATTTTTGTGCATGAAATAAACATATGCTTTAATAAACTCTTGTAAGTCTGTAAGTAAACTAATGCATTATAGTGAATTAGACTTATATTGTTAATAAATACATTCTTCCAAGTCTGAAACTGAACTGATAGTGTACTACAGTGAAATAGAAAGGCAATAACTTCATTATTAAATCAAGCAGAAACCCCACTGGCACTGTTTTCCCCTGGCATAACCTCATATGAAACTAAACTGCATTTCTGTAAAGTAGTAATCTGTCACTGTATTAATATTTCAACATTATAACTGTTAACTTTTTTACATTTACTCTGTGGCCCTCAGGTCATAATTTACAGAAGAATTTCTTCAGTGTGCAAGTCTCTGCCCACTTCCTAATATGTAGATTATTTTTAGACAATGTCATTTAACTTTTTCGTTACTACTGAATACTGCAAGGATTTATCATTACTGACTAGAATTTTCTTGGATAATTTATTATGTATTTATTTATTATTTATTTATTTGCAATTTGATTACCAGGGAAGTCCACTGGGCTGAACTGACCCATTTTTAATGGAGGCCCGGGGAGAAAAGCTTCAAGATGCATTATAAAATTTAGATACAAATAATAGTTAATATTAAATATCTTATGTAGAATAGTTACTCATAAATGCATTCAATTTCATGCATAGTTAACAAATTCATTAAGCTTGAAGGTAGGGATCACACAGTTTCATTTGAGGAAAACAGATATGGGTTAGGTGTGGAAAGAGTTTACATATAAACCTTTTAAGAAAATGCAAATACACTTTACATACACACATCAACAGTAGAATGCTATTTACAGTATTTACAAGGTTGGGCTGTATAAGGGTAGCTGTAGGAGGTGAGAGCTTAGAGAGAAGCTATAGAAATTGTTGAGAGCTTAGATACACTCATAGGAAGATAACTATGACAGTTGTTGAGCTTGGGAACCAGAGCAAGAACCTTCTTGGATTAGGTTGGGTGAAGGCAGGTACATTTCCATTTAGTGGACAGGTGTTTGTAAAGTTGGGTTTTGAAATTTTCTGAGTTTGGTATGGTTCTTAGTGTGGGGGGAAGGGAATTCCATTTTTTGCCTAGTGAGAAAGATAAGTAATAAGGATAAGTAGTAAGAACTGTTACTGCATAAAACTGTTACTAATAGTATTAAACTGATGTTTACCATATGTTTATGGCATCCAGTACTGTCTTTAATTCAGCCATCTGAGCTAGCCTGGAATTAGATAACTCATTGACATAAGTCCATGCCTCTGGTGTGCTAGGTAAACTGCAATTTCTGGATGAAATATAAATAATCTTGAACTGTTTACATATACACCTTTATTGCTAGAGTAGAAATATTCTGATTGTGGAGCTTTACGTGTCTGTCCTTTATACAAGTATATGAAGTTTCTTAACATAACATGTAAACCTGTGGCTTTATAATACATAATAGTTATGATACACTCTTTTCTTGCATGGGATCTGAAATTTTGACTGTACTGTCACTTTTAAAATGTAACACTGACTTTAAATTCTACATTCTGTAAACTAGCAAAAACATAATGTAGTATTTGTGAATGATTTTCTGTCTCTATCAAGATATTATTTATGTATTGCAATAATTTACTATCATAATTCAATAGTCTCGACAATGTCTTCTAAACAAAACAATAACACACAAAACATTAATTTGCTAGCTCTGTAACTGTAAACCCATTTTTCTGCAAATTAATTTGACTGTCATTTCTGGTTTACCATCGTCAACATGTGCTTCCAGAATAGTAAATGAGGTTTGGGAAAAAAAAAAACAATTTATATAGAGACACTTGAGTAGTTAGTTTGTTAGGAGAAGGATAGGTAAGGGGTGTCCAAAGGGTTGGGAGGGTGAGATGTTAGGGTTGAAAGGGAAATGGAAAGAGCTTGGGGAGAGTAGTTGGCAAGTAAGGCTTAAGCTTGGATGGATAAGTGCAGGGGGAAAAGTGATGTAAGTGTAAGGAGGGCTTAAGGTGGTTTTATGTGAGTATAGCTAAGCTGGGAGACCAGATTTAGGCTTGAACTTGCTGCCTGCCCACCCTCCATCTTTTATGTCATTGAGGATTTTGGTTGTTATTTGTGGATCGGTCAGTTAGGTGGAGAAGAGGAGCAGGTTTGTCCATTTTCTGATCCCCCTCTGGTGTTGGGTGTTGGATTATGAGTAGGTTAGTTGGGGATGGAAGTGAGCAGTGGTACGCTGCTTCTGATAAGTGAGAGTAACCAAGCAGTTGTGGTATTGCTGCTTATTTGGGGCAGGGTGAGCAGGATATGCTGCCTTGTTAAATTGTTACATGGATGGTCATGCTTTGACTAATAAATCTAAGAATGCTGTTCAATAAAGTTGTGATTAAGAAAAGTTTGAAAAACAGGTCATCATATGTCATTTTGGTGTGGTTTGAATTATTTCAAGTGAATCAGGACAAAAGCTCATTAGCCTGAAAAGTGTTACCTTTTTTCCTTACTGGCCACTCCCAGTCTGTCTTAGCTTTTCTGAGAATAACATACTGTTTCTGAAAACGTGTTAACTTGACTGCCTGCACTGCAGCTGTGGCAGCTGGACTGTGATTTACTTTATCTTTAATCCATAAATCTACATGTTCTTGTCATAAACAATTCTTCAAATTCTGTACATTTGCACAGTCTACAGCACACACACTCTTACAAGTGTCATCTCTATGCACAACTGTACATTCTATAGCAATTTTATTTTTCCATAAAATCTTGTTACCGAAGTCTACAGAACTGCTCACTGCTGTAACCTGTGACCCTTCAAATCCTGACATGGCTGCACTTCTGTCTTCTAGTAGAGGTATATTGGTAACTGAAATTTATATATCTGTATTAATAAGTACATTATTCCATAATTTATTTTCTGTAAACAAGATAAATAATCTGGTTTGGTGCTGGACTGACACATCCTTTATAGATAAGCTGAAAATTCTTTTTTATAGAACAACAATATTGATTTGAGATATGGTATGTGTTTATTCCTTATTTGGCTCTGAACGCCAGTAATAACATTGACCTGAGCTAAGGTATGCATTTCTTCTTTATTTTGCCCTGACATCTGTATGTCATTTATACTGGTATTTACTTTATCAAACTGATCAAAATCTGGATTCTAAATTCTCTTATGTGCACAGGCTTCTGAAAACAGTAAACTAGGAGTCATTATTACATTCTAAACATCTGTATTTGAAATAACATGAACTTGAGACATTGCAAAAGTTAGCTTTGTGTTTGGTACGGAAATCTGCATGTTACATACTCTGACTGCGTTGACTTCTGTATCTGCAATACTGTGACGTAACTCTATAGTTTGAGTTACAGTTATTACATTCTGAACATCTATATTCAAAACAACATAAACTTAGGACATTGTAAATATTTGATTTGTGCTTGGCTGGAAATCTGTATGTTATGTACACTATTGGTGTTTACATCTGTATTTGCAATACTGTGACTTAACTTTGTAGTTTGAATTATATGGATATAACATTTACACTGATTACTGAAGACTGCAAACAAGAATTTGTGCTTTTTAAGTCTGAAATCACACTTATAGAAGCTGACTCATTCTGCAAATCATGAGACAGTGTGTCTGTTTCAGTCTGCTTCAGCTTTTGTCTAGAGAGATTTAACATTCCCTGAACTAATAATTTTGAAATTTAAATGAACATTTCTGGAACACAGTTTTTTAGACTGCTTTACCGACTTTTTAACTTTAAACCACACATTCACTAGTGCCTTTACTGTAGAAGTACTGTTTGATATATTTATACAATTTACATTTACTGATACTGCGGTGGTAGTGCTGCAGTAGCATTGTCGCCTCACAGTAAGACGTTGTCCTGTTCGATTCTCAGCTAGAGCGTCTTCTGTGTGGAGACATGCGTGAATGGGCATACCTTCGTTGATGGTTGTGCATCAGGGCCGGCAACTCGGCACGTAAAAATCTACTGCCAACATTAGCAGACCAGAGTTCCGCTGTGGTGACCCCTAACCGGGAAAAGCCGAAAGACTCAACAACAACTGATGTGTTTAAACTTTTTCAGATTTACTGTCTGACTTAGCTGGAAAATCCATTGTAACAGAAATGAATGCTCCCATAAGGAAAGTTGAAGTTGCTTTAAGAAGGTGGACTGGTGTCTTGCAGCTTTATCAGACTCCTTGGATCTGTGATGTCACACTGGAAACTTGAAAGTCTGTTGTCTGCTTTAGAAATAGTGAAGTTTTTTGATATGTTGCTGTTAACTGAATAGTGTCCTTTATACTGGTATCTTGGTGAGTCTGAAGTTCTTTGAGACTTTACTGTAAAGTTTTGCTGCTCTTTTGAAGTTCTTTCAGACTTTTCTGTAAATTTTCTGAAGTAGTGTTCTGAATGACTAGGAATATATTCACTTAGGCACACTGCTTCCCAAGAAAGTCCAAAAATCCACCAGACTGCAGAAGTAATATAAAATGAACCCTTTAATATATCGAACACACCAACAGATTTAGCATTTTCATTCCTCATGGGAACTTCTTCAGAATAACACAGCACTAATTAATCGAGCCTTAAATAGTCAAGCTAGTTAAGAATGACAATTCTTCATTGGTCAAAAAACAGTCAAGTGACTTGTAAAAAATGTGTTAAAAGTATAGCAGTAATTGTGCCATAAGATACAAAACACAAAAAACAGAAAACAGAATGTGGTCAAGTAATAAAAATATAAATCTAACATACAAGGTAATTGAACATGTAAATAGTGAAACACAGCATATAATAGCTAAATTCTATTTTAAAGCTCTTTTCTTCAGGTAGAATAGAGTAATGTTCATTTAAGCCAGGGAATGAACAGGCACCAAACTTTAGTTGCCACAGTAACTCACAATACTCTAAACTCATTTCCCAATCTCCCCCTCTTTCAAAGGGTTTTACCTGCTCCAACACCCAAAATTTAAAAGAATAATCTACACACACAACAAAGTGTGTTTGAATAATGCATTTGTTTCCTTTCTCCTTGATACTTCATACAGGTGTTCATAAATTCTCTGTCTTAGGGTTCTCTCTGTTTTGCCAACATAAAATGCAAAACATGACGAGCAATAGGCCAGGTATATTACCCCTTTAGAGTGACAGTTGAAGTACCCTTTCCCTTTAATAATCTAACAGGGCCCCCAACATGAAGTTTATCTGCATTGGCTACATAAGGGCACTGGGGGCAACTTCCACATTTATGTGTCCCTGTCCTTAGTCTAGTGGTTGAATCAGATTTACAACTTTAAAAAATATTTTTGAAATTCTGTCCCCTTCTCAAACTGTACTTCAGTTTTCCAGAAAACACATCGCGGCTGTTGAGTATACTAGCAAAAATGTTCCAATAAGTCTGTATGATGTTTTTCATAAGATAGATGTCCCGATGGAAGTCCATCACAAAATAGATGTCAACTGCCCCCCCCCCCCCATTATCAATGGACAAAATGGTCATGTATCTAGTTTCCCATTCTTGTAAAATCTTATCAGTCAGAGAAAAAAAAAACAAGGGTTCAGGGTACCCATGCTTGACAAAAAGTTTGCCTGTATACTGTAGTTCAGAAATCAATTCACCTTGAGTGTAGTCATGCAAGCTGCTCTGACTATTTGGCCCTTGACAATGTTCCTTTCCTGTGAATATGGATGTTCACTCTTAAAGTGGAGATAAGAATTGGAGAAAATGTTTTGCAATATACAGAGGAAACATACCTATTGTGTCTAAGGTCTTTCCTAACCTGCACATCCAAAAAGTGAACATCATCCTCCATCACACAAGATATAAATTCCAGAAATTTGTAGTGTGGTTAATAAAATCCAAGAAGGGGGCAATAATCGCCTTTGTTCCCTTCCACACAATAAAAATATCATCCAGGTAATGGAAATAACATCTCATGTGCTCATAGAATGGTGAGGTGAATAGAAAATGCTGCTCCCAATGTAGAACTATATTGGCAAAAACAGGCGCACACAACGCCCCCATAGCAACTCCCCAATCTGCTTATAGTATGCTCCTTAAAAAAGCAAAAATTTAATACTGAGCACCAATTTCATGTTCTCAAGCACTAACCGAAATTCCAAGGGGGAAAGGAAGTCAAAACCCACAATAATCTCCTCAAACCAGGCTAGCCCAGTGTCCTGGGGAATCACACTAAATAAATCCTTGATGTCTACCATAAGGAAAGTGTAATCCCAATTAAAATCCACTTCCTTGAACTTATTCAAAAAAATCCCATGAGTCAATTAAAATATGATGAAATAACCAATAGAAGGGTTTTAACTTGTTGTCAACATATAGGACCAAAGGCTGTGTCTTATAACCGGCAGAAGAGACAATAGGTCTCAAATGGGGGGTTTGGACATCCTTGTGGGTTTTAGGAATCCCAAAAACACCTGGAATCACTGGCTTAGGAAACCATAAAAAATCGTATAAGTGTCTGTCAATAACCCCCTAAAGCAAATTATCCTCCAGGATCAAATCCAGGTTCCTATAATCCAGGTTAATCTCATGTTTAGAGACCTCCTGATATTTACCATCCCCATGTAAGATTTCTAACATTTCCCTGTGTAAATCCATTCCTCCATGAGGACAACTCCACCCCCCCTTATCAGGTTTCATAATCCTGATACCACCATCCCTGCTAATATCTGAAAGCAACTCACTCTCTTCCTTGGAAAGGTTCCTACAAAAAAACATTTCTTATTGTGGACATTAAATGTTTTACGAAATGCCCCTTTCCATTAGTGTCTCAAAGTTAGCAAGAACGGAATGTGTGGGTGGGTGAAAGGTACTCTTTCTCCTTAACAATCTATCTGGTGGAGAGACACTGCTGCCCCCAAAAATGACTTTCAAATTAAGATTCTTAACAAAAAGATTGATGTCTAACAGCATTTTAGCCACTGACCCTGGTCTTTTGAAATCTGAAAGCTGAATCCCTTTTGAAATAAATCAAAGTGTGTAATAGAGGGTTCGATCCCACTATAATTAAAAATGTAAACGTCATCATAGGAGTAAACAGAGCCATTAACAACAATGTTGCCCCCATGACCCCCGTTTAATACCTGCTGCCCCCTGTCTCTCCTGGTTCCAGTTGTAATTCCATCTGACTGCTTGGGCATAAGTATGTGTGGTTTGTGGAGTTTGATTTTGTAACCTCGGTGACCTCCTCACCGGGCACTGGCAGATGTTCCCTTGAGGAATGAAAGCGCTAAATATGTTGGTGTGTTGGATATATTAAAAGATTAATTTTCTATTACATCTGCATTCTGGTGGATTTTTGGACTTTGTTGGTGACCAGTGTGTCTAACTGAGTATATTCCTAGTGATTTGTGTTCTTTCACTCAGTTATTTTCCTCCTTTTGCTTTTTTAGCATTCTGAATGAACATTGCTGCTGTGTAGGATGCAGATAGTCTGACTGCTGTTAAGGTTGCTATGGGGTTTTGGGACTTAACTTAAATTGCAAATGCTGCCCCTCCCCATAGATGGTGGTTCACCATTATAAGAATTGGTATGACTGTAGAATACTGGAATGAACTAGAAATAACTGAGAGAAACTGGAATGAGACTGGAATGACTGTCTTTATCTGATAATCACCCATAACTGGGCCGAACAGGTGCCATTCATTCCTTTATGGGCCAAATCTTCTTGTACATTTCAGAATAAAGTCTGAAAACACTGTAGTTTGCTTAAGCATGCTTAATTATGTAGTGTGAAGGTAGATGTCAGCAATATCTAACTACTGTCTCCAATAACACTACTGAAACTGAAATAGTCTGTAGTTTCTGCACTCATATTCTTCATAGTTCTTTCCTCCTGAATGGTATAATTAACATTCTGGAATGCTGGATAGTTGACCTGACTTCTGTACTCATACTCGAGTGTCTGTATTGCAGTGACTTAATGCATATCAGTCCAAATGAACTAACTAGCTAACTGTGTCTGAAGTATCTTCTAACAATACGAACACACTGCATATCTCTACATGCCTCTTCAACCTTGGTTACCAAGCCTTGAAGCATACAAACAAAATGTGTTTGTGCACAATGTATTGCACATTCTGTTCTTATCAATATTCTTGACTGAAAGTTATTTCACTTATTGAAAGTGCATCTACTGAAACTGTATGCAAACTGTAAAGACCTGTTTTAATATTGCTGCATTTCTAGACTTATGCAAAGAGGTGAATATTGTATTTTTGTCTATTTCAATGAAGCCTGACCTTGCAGTATGTTCACCTCACAACTGCTAGAGATTGCACACTGCCTGTTGATAAAGCTGTTCTTCAAGCTATACAGGATCAGTTCATAATATATCATACAACTACCACTAGTTGTAAGTGACAAACAAGTGCTGTGATCTCATAAGCAGCACCAGTGCTTCAAATGTATATGTAGCGGCATGGACTGGAAGTCCACATTGCTGGTACCACATTGATCTCAATAGCGTACATTGAAAGCATACTGTTGTCTCAGGTGAATAGTTTACACCTGCCACATTTCAAATAATCTTTGTACTGTATAACTTCAGATCTGAGTTATAAACACTAGCTCTCTGGGATTTCATTTTCATCTACCCTATATTGAGCCCAATGCCATCCAGTGTAATCTTACCAGTCAATTTATTTTGCAACTCAGGCACACTCACAATTTTTTGGGAGGGAGTTAATGATATCTCCCAAATAGGTATATCTTTTTCTTTGTCTTTATGGTAATGTTGAAATTAGCTAATGGTAATGTTGCAATCAGCTAGGACAAACTGGCATACCAAAGAGACAATTAGTAACTGTTATCATAATATATTAACCATTAAATATTTGCATGGCAGCAATAATTTGACCAGTGATTCTTCAAAAATAATATAAAAAGCAGTAATTAGTTCTTTATTCCAGTGCACATAGCTTTAAGTTAATAATATAGAAATTTCTAGCATTTAAACTGAATAAGAAAATTCCTTTCATGAGCTAAACCAAATTAAGTATTGCATTTGAAAAAAGCTAATTTACAAACAGCTAAAAATGTGCACAAAGAAAGTAAAAAAATGAATATGTTTAAACAGGGAGATGGTATAAAGAAGAGTTATGTCTTGCAGCTGTCTGAACCTTTACTGCCAGTAGCCAAAAGATTTATTGAATTCTGATTAACTCTGACATGAAAGTGCAAATAATAGACGTTCAGTAGAAGTACAGTTCCATGAACAAAATAGGATCTAGTTTGGGATCTATATCTACAATACAATCCATCATGTACAATCTTGAAATAATGTAGGATCTGACTGCTGCTAACAGTCATTCACACCACTTAAGAGACTGAGACAGTCATTCCTGTTTAGATTCAAAAGTGGAAGATGGTTTTCTTGTTTTCATAGTCTTAAATTTAGATGAGGTTGAGTCCAACAAGGTAGTGTCAAAATAAGGTATCTTGGCACTGCTAATCTATGTACATTTGCAGAGCAGATGTAATATTAGTCTCAACAGTTTTGCAATGCACAGGAATACACACTGCAAGATTTACAATAACTACACATCTCATAACAACAATACTTTAATATAGCATCTTTGTAATGCATTTCAGTCCACTTCAAATTGTAAAATAAAATGGCATTTGAAGGAAAGTGGGGAACATTCCAGCCTTGTTTATGTGATTTATGAGAGAAGGCATGCAGTCTCAGACTTGAGATCCTGGTACCTTTCTTTAACTTATTCTCAAGAAAGTTTAAGTATCCCTGTATATCTCACATGCTGATAAGAATCTGCAGAGATATTTTTCATGATATGAACCAATACATTTATCCCATCATCCTTTCTGGATTTATCAAGCCTACCATAGTACAAATTCCATCATCCTCTTTTTTTATTTAATGGATTTTTTTTCTTCTGAGTGTTTAATAAGTTTTTTTGTCTAAGTCTTGACAAGGGAAGTATTGAACCCATGTCCTAAATACTTGGATAAACTTTCCTCTTTAATCTCCTCAATTGCACCTCTTCCTTTGCTTGGACTCAGTGGATGGAAGAAGACTTTTTAAAATCTTTAAATAGCGTTAATAAATGTGGCAGTGTATTTTATTATATATATGATCTGAAATTACATAGCAATCATCTGTCAAAAGTGTATTAAGCAACAATCAACAACAAAAATTCAATACATTGACCTCTCTCCAGACCTTGAATCTTCATACAAATTTTCCCCACCAAACTGTTCAGTTATGATAACAAACGGGTGTGAAAGAGAAAGAGAGCAGACCTGTCTAGCATCTTGCTTAATTTGTGCTTCCACTAATGTAGATCCATCGATGAGCAGGTCAGTCACAGATGTGTTATATAGAGCTTAGAAGCAAACTAAAAGCACTTACTTCCTGCACCATAAAGTTTAAAAAATAATATTTTAATTGACAGACTGAAAGATATTTTTCTGTGTAATTAAAAAGGGTAATTTGGTCATTTTGGGCCCCTGCCTCCAAGTTCTTTGTAAAGTATACAAGAGTTGACCAGTTGTCTGCATTCTGGCATCCTTTAATAGTAATTCTTGAAGCAGCTGATTCAGGCATTGTGACGAAAGTTTTACCAAAATTTCTGAGTTGATCTTTTTTGAGCAATGAAGACCTCTACATACTGACATCACACATGTCTTTTTCATTTTTTGGTAGTATAACTATTCTGCTTTTAGTCATCAAGAGGGTTATACTATTCTTTATTTTATGAATCATTAAACATATCTATTAAGATTTTGATTAAAGCTAACCCACCTGTGTTATAATACTCAGTGGCAAAACCATCTGGTAGGTACACATGTTTTTTTCCTCTTTTAATACATAGTGGATAGCTGTTTGCATCTTCTGTAACATTATCCTTTCTTGTAATGCCAGGAAAGCATTTGAGAGGGTGACTAAAATCCACTGTACTTCTTCACTCACACTGTTACTTTAATAAATCAGTTTGCAAAGGGTTAAAAAGATGTCCATTACTTCCTTAGCATCTGAATACTTGTTCCTTAATGGTATCCTATCTCATTTACAGTTTGTTTCCTCTTTATTTCCTTAAATTGCCTTCAAATATATTTCATCATTTTATACTATCTTGTATGTGAAAAGTAACCTCTCCTAATATTTTTCACTCGTAAGGACGTATTTATAATGTAATATAACTTGATCTTAGTTTCAGTTTTTAGTTCTATGGCACCTTTATACTGCTTCACTGATTGCATTGTCTCTAGTTGGTTGTCTAACTATTTTATTTTTTGTCATGTCTCTTATTTATACTTGTTTCCCTCTGCAGCCATATTATTCTTTTGCAGTGCTGTCCTAATTATTATCATTAAATCCCTTTCTTCCCAGTTTCTACAAGAGGTCATGGTGTCCTATCAACTGTCGCAGTCTCTTCCAATTCAGTGCCACCCTCCTATTTTCTTCAGCAGTCATGCCCAACTGTCACAGATCCTCTCTCACACAATCCATCAATTTCATTACTGGATAGACTCATTTCCTTGTTGCCTTGTTTCTTTATGTCCCAAATGTGCTTGACCAGACTGTATGCTGCTATTTTGCACATGTACTTGAATGCTATAATCTGTTGCCTTTGACCTTCTCTACAACTGCAGTAGTGGAGCTTCTGCTCTAATGTCCTCATTTCTTCATCTGTCCCACAGTGTCCATCCTACCAGCTATCTCAGGCACTTCATTGCCATCACATCTAGCTTCCTCAACTGCTCCACCTTCATGCACTAGTTTATGCACCATATAGTAGCACTAGTCAGATCACTGATTTGCAGACCTTATTTTTCGGTTGATTTGGCATTCTTCTGCTATACAGTACCTCTGACACTCTGTGTCAGTTGGATGCAGCCCCTCTGATTCTAGCTTTGACATCCCCTTTCAGATTTTCCTTCTCCTTAACCACCCTTTCAGATACATGAACATGTTAAACTGCCCGTACTATTTCTGCTGTCCTACGTCTGCCCTAAAAATCAACCCCACCTTGAGTTTCCACAAATGACTCTTCATAATAATCCTAGCAGTTCCTAAAATGTTTTTTTTTTTCTGGGAGGGTTTTTACCATTTATAATGTACCCATCTCTTTTCTTTAATTTTTTTCACACAGGCATAAACTGATAGAGCAAAACTCATAAGTGAATGGTCAGGAATTTGGCTATCCAGTATTGCTGTCTTTTTTACAGTATATGATACATCTGTCTTCCTCAAAGTAAAATTTAGCATATTACTCAGTTTATAATATCCTAGAAAAAGTTTATATTTTTTAAGGATACCACCTCCTCCAGAGATGAATCTACTCTTCTATTACCATATTCCAGCTTAGTATGTAAGCTTTCATACATGTGCTTCCTTTCTCCCATGAAATGTATTTTGTTCTAGCTGCAATGCTATTTTAAAGTCTTCTCCTATCACTTCTTAAGTTGGTTGGCCAGACAATCCATCCATTTCTTTACAAGATGCCCTCATTTCCTTTTGCCTTCTTTCTTTCTGTCCCAAATCGTCTTCACCATATTTTCTTCTGTTATCCTGCACATGTGCTTGAACCAGCATAATCTTTCTTTTACCATCTTTGTAACTGGAGCTTCTTTGGATTCTGCTTTGATGTCTTAATTTTTTCATCTATCCTACTGTGTATCAAGCACTTCATTATCATCACCTCTAGCTTTTTCAACTGCTCTGCCTTCATTTATGAATGATTGCAGATGTTGGAGACAAACCATTTGGTGCATTTTCATAACGTTTCAGTAAAATGTGTTTTAATTCCCCCCATATATCAGTGAAATACACCCAATATCGAATATGCCATTCCTCAAAAAGATATTGAACAAAATCTAAATTATATCTGTCAGTTGTGTACATATTGCCAATCTTTCCCTGGACATTTATATGTGACCAGCCCTAATCATCTATCTGCTTTCCCACTCTCCCTAAAGAATTTAAGAATAAGCCCTGTGTATTTCATAAGAATATTGCTACCCCCTTTCCCTCTTCTCTCTGGTTTGTGGTCTGAAATTAATGGTTATAATGGCTAGATATTAAGCAACTTGGATTTTTAGCATTTAACCTATCTCTTGGAGGAGTGCAATCAGATAAATGTGCCTCTTAAGCTTTTATGAAATCCTCATCATCTTTACTGGCTGTGAATAGTGAGCAACATTTCTTATAGTATCATTCAGAGAAAATATTTCTCATCCTATAAAGACATAACTCCTATCCCCCTTCAAGGTTCTTACTAAGACAACTCACAAGTTGGAATTTAAAAATATCATTGTTCAAAGGAAAACTCAACTTGGAGTCCTCTGACCGGCTAAAGAAAAAAGGATGGATCTGCCCCTTGCCTACACTCTAGCCGAACTGAGTTTTTTTAAACTGAGGGCAAACCACCTACCCTGCCATGTGATGGGCAAGGTGCCCCTAAAATCCCTTAAACTTATGTATTTTAACTACATGATTCTACAAACCTACAAAAGGGAGAACTCTGGCACAACAAAGGGATGGTTATCAATGCATGTTTAGGAATCTGTCTGACAAATATTCCCTCTGGAAAACAGGGATCAGCATTCTGTCCCCACAATATCTTTTGCCTCAGGTACCTTATACTCAAACAACTAGATTTCTTCCACTGTGGATAGTCTAATAACTTATCCTTTACAATTCTAGAAGCAATGGTAACTCAACAAAATTGATAACAACATAACAGGCAAGAGTATCATGAAAATAGTAACATTTTATTTATGTGAAGGGAATACAAAACTGGTCCTTCCAACTCCTGTTGGAATATGTACCTGCCAAATGAAACTAGTACGGCTGGAAATCCATCTTCATTACTTTCCTTAGTATGTTACTCACATTCAAGCTCTCTGTCTTTTTCTTAAAAAAAATACTATTTGTCTGGATTATATTTTAAAACATATTTCCTGGATGTTTTCTTCCCACTAATTATAATTAGAAGCTCAAAAAGTTATGTTTTAGTAAGCATTAGCATTAAAAAAGGCAGAGAGTATACTCTATCAGCACTGTATGGTAATGTTTGGAGAAGTCCATAACAAAATCTGGTTCCTTACAAGGTGCTTAAAGTCACAAAAACCTCTCGCAAGCTGCAAAAAACTAAGGTTGCTTTGCCAGCAATATTAAATATGTTGATTTTTTTTATGTATTATCTGAACTGTTCAGATTTCATCAACTGGATTTCTGAAGTCCATACAACATGCTTTAGACAGTATTTTCCTAACACTTCAACCAAGCACCACTATTATAGTAAGACGTGTATAATATTCTCTCTATATTATAGATAAAACAACTCTGTACAAATATGGCACAAAAATCATTTGTTTGTTCAAAACACCAAAGCACAGAAAAGGACCTGAGTTAGTTTTGTTTCTGCCACAGGACTAGCTTCCTCTCCATATAGGTAGTTTCCATATAGGTAGTTTTCAAAGCTATGCCGCAACAGTAAATGTAAATTTGCCAATAGGCAGACAAAGATATGATTTAAAATAACTTTAACCAAGTGCTGAAAATATTAACATACTGATATTTCCATTGTCCTTTATTTTAAAGTGAGAAAAGAGGGAAAAACTAGCTATTTAATAAATAAAACTTTTTCCTGTTACAGTATTTCACGATAAATCAAAAGAATAGATACTGGTGTATGAGAAGTCAGGTGTACAAAGCAGTGTTATGACAAGTACTACAGTACAGTCCACAGATCTGGGTAGTAAAGGCAGAGCAGATAGGGAAACAACAATGGTGTGACCAGTACAAAAAACCTGGGCAATAACGACAGAGCTGTTGAAAAAACTAAAGATGATAGGGATAAGATGCCTGAGATGGGTGGTAGGATACACACTGTGGGACAAACCAAGCAATGAGGACATCAGAAAAGAAGTCAAAGTTGTGCCAGTTGCAGAGAAGGTCAAAGAGAAAAGATTATGGTAGTTTGAGCACATATGCAGAAAAGCAGAGGGTGATCTGGTGAAGAAGATTTGGGACAGACAAGAAGTAGGCAAAAGGAAACAAGGGCATCCAGCAAAGAGATGTATGGATTGTGTCTGAGAAAACCTGTGACAGCCTGGCATGGCTATCACAGAAGGTAGGAGAGCAGCACTGAATCGAAAAATGGCAACAGTTGACACAACACTCCCACACTATATAGAAAATGGGAAAAAAGGGGATGATTACACAATATACCTGTACCCTCCAGCATGAACGTAGCACTTTATTACTTTTCATTTATTCAGAATATTGGAAAGAATGAGACTAGGTATAGCCTCTTGACTACTCCTTTGTTTCTTACTATTCAATCCCTGAATCCTTTCCTGTAATTCACTACTGACTCATACCCCCACAATGTACCTACTGCTCTTACCCTCTAATCTGTCACTTTTGTACAAGTTTGTCACCTTCTCTTTCAGTAATGGTACCAATCTGGCCTCATTCCCATTTCAATGTATGCAACACATTAACATTTGTCAGATATTGTGCTGTGTTGTCAAATGTTCCCATTGCATGGTACAAATCCTGCCTCATTCCCATTTCTATGTATGTAAAACATTAATGGTTGTGAGATATTGTGCTGTGTTGTTAAATGTTCCCATTGCATGGTACGAATCTTGCCTCTTTCCCATTTCTATGTATGTAGCACATTAGCATTTGTGAGATATTGTGCTGTGTTGTTAAATGTTCCCTCTGCATGGTACCAGTCCTGCCTCATTCCCATTTCTAAGTATGTAACACATTAACATTTGTGAGATATTGTGCTGTGTTGTTAAATTTTCCCATTGCATGATACGAATCCTGCCTCATTCCCATTTCTATGTATGTAACACATTAACGTTTGTGAGATATTGTGCGGTGTTGTTAAATGTTCCCATTGCATGGTACGAATCCTGCCTCATTCCCATTTCTATGTATGTAACACATTAACATTTGTGAGATATTGTGCGGTGTTGTTAAATGTTCCCATTGCATGGTACGAATCCTGCCTCATTCCCATTTCTATGTATGTAGCACATTAACTTTTGTGAGATATTGTGCTGTATTTTTAAATGTTCCCTCTGCATGGTACCAGTCCTGCCTCATTCCCATTTCTATGTATGTAGCACATTAACATCTGTGTGATATCGTGCTGTTTTGTTAAATGTTCACTTTGCATGGTACCAGTCCTGCCTCATTCCGATTTCTATGTATGTAACACATTAACATTTGTGAGATATTGTGCTGTGTTGTTAAATGTTCCCATTGCATGGTACGAATCCTGCCTCATTTCCATTTCTATGTATGTAACACATTAACGTTTGTGAGATATTGTGCTGTGTTGTTAAATGTTCCCATTGCATGGTGCGAATCCTGCCTCATTCCCATTTCTATGTATGTAACACATTAACATTTGTGAGATATTGTGCTGTGTTGTTAAATGTTCCCTCTGCATGGTAGCAGTCCTGCCTCATTCCCATTTCTATGTATGTAACACATTAACATTTGTGAGATATCTTGCTATTTCCAAATGTTCCCGTGACTCCATAAAATGTTGTCTGTGCTGTCACCAGCCAAAGCTTTACTAAAACAGTCTCATCTTTTTCTCCTTGCTCTTTTTCGATTCTTTTTGGTTTCTCAAGTCTGCTCTTTTAAACTGCTTTTCTTTAAGCTTGTTAAAATTCAGTTTAAAGAATTCCCCAACAACAACACTTACTATATCTTGTACACTAACTTGTATCTATACGGCCACAATTATAAAGGTATTATTTTCATAACATTTCAGCAAATGTATTTTAATTCATCCATATGTCAATGAAACACACCCAGTGTCCATTGTATCTAAACTCTTCAGCAAATACTGTTTAAATATTTCAGTATTATATACCAAAATCCTAACTTAAAAGCTAACCAGAAGTATGCATACTGCAGGACTTAATCTACATTTTCTAAAACAAAAATGCATAGATTTATTTGTGCATATTAAATCATCATAGTCCATGCAGGATTACTCTTCAATCACTACTGTGACATTGAATTATTCTATGCATGTATGTTCACAGCATTATTAAATTTCCCGTAGTAAAACTGTTAATTTCATATCATAAGTAAATAAATGAAAACCCCAATAATGGCTGTTTCAGTATTGTAATAGGATAGGAAGCTGGACTGGAAAGGATCATCACCCTCATGAGGTAAGAGTTAAACTGCACATAAATGATATTGCCAGAAACATCCACATAAAAAGTTTAGCAGTAGGGAACAATTGTCAAGGTCACTGGGGTACAAAGAAGGCTTCTTCAGAATGGAGATAAGCAGGCCTCCAGAGGGTGGGATAGAAATACCCAATTACAAAGAAGATTAGGTAATCTTTTAGCGAACAGCACATACAGGTAGGACCTACAAACAAGGTGTGGCTAGACTAGCTGCTTATGGGAAAAGAATACTTCAAAGTAAGAAAACAAACTTAGGATAATGAGGCTGAATTCAAAGCCTGACAGCATCTCTAGTCAAACAACAACTTTCCCTAAGAAGTGCAGTAGGCATTATACTGGACCTGATGGTGGTAAGTTTACCTGTGTAGAAATAAGTGGCCAGTTCACTTATTTCTGCTGAAAGTGGCCTGTCAGTAGCAAAGCCAGCCAGGCTGCTCATCCTCTCGATCTCTCTCTAAAGTTACACCACTTATTAAGGCACTGCAGAAACAATGGCAATATCCCTAGTGAAAACAGCATCTGCTGTCATGCATTTCCAGTTGCCAGAACCAAGTATTATTCCAAAGTAAACTTCCGCTCCAGCATGTTAGAACAGTACTATTTTCATTTGAGCCTGCATCCATTTCTAAGAAGATAGCAAGTCCCATGGTTGAACCAAGGCTCAAGAGCTATGAGGTGGACCACACAAAAACATGCATGATGATTAGATTCCCAAAAGAAGTGAAGCTTGTGTTATACAGACTAATTTATATGATTCGTCATTAGAGACCTTTTCAGGGAGCTGATACCAGGGCAAAAAACCTTGGGGTGGCAAGATTGTATTTGTTGCAATATACCAGATTATATCAAAAGGAGTCGCCCAAGGAGCTTCACAGCAAAATATGCTATGCTCTGATCACATCTGGAGACTAACTCCATCACCAGGTCTGTCACCTATATACCTAGCTGTAACACCAAATTCATTATATGCTAAAAGAGTCTTTATTGAATATAGACCCAAGAACATGTAATGTATTGATTTATGAAATAGTGATTTGTAACATGAGTGTGATTAAATATTTTTTCAGCTGTACAGAAGTTTCATTTATGAAATTAAAAGAATTTTAACACTAGTATTACCCCATCACCTCCTGCTTCTACCACCTTACTACAGATACTGAAAAAATTGAATTTGACTGTACAAACTTCTTATAAATTAATGTTTTTATTGCATCCATAACTTACCATTATAAAGTTAACTTACAAATGAAAGTGTATAAAATGAAATATGCCAGATCCCTAGGCATAAGGGGATCCCTGACTATGACCCAGTGACATCAGTTTATTTATCAGATCTGGCAGCCATTGGAGCTGCCATGAAGGAAGAAAGTAGTGGCGACACATTGCTGTTTGCATCATTCAAGGGTTAAGGCAGGGATGCCATGCTGAAGGAAGGATTATGACTTCTATAGATGTGATGGAGAATGGACCTCAGAACTGTAGCAGGGTGAAAATTCATGATGGATTTGGACGTATTGTTGCTGTGATGATCGTGCACTGGCCCAGCATTCAAGGAGCTTCAATCCTCATCACTAACACCAGTGAGGGGCGTCCATATAGGCAAAGGATAAAAAATACACACACAGTAAAGTACAATTTCCCTTAAGAGCACACAGAGATCACAATCAGTCTGGGGCTGGTTTCTCCCCTTTCGCTCCAGGTCCCCAATAAGACTCCCCACTGGCACAGCTATAGGGTTCAGATCACCTAGTGGGCAAGCTAAAACCATTAGCACCCTCTCTGTCCAACCAGTGCTTCATTACCCTGCCCAAGTAGCTGACACACACACACTTTGAGATAAGAGTTTATACAACCACAAAGACACTTCTGAAGAAAGCTGGCACAGGTTCTCCAACTGTGCCCCCTTTACCCAGACTATATGGTAGAAATCACTGCCACCACCCAGCTAATATTCATCAGCTACTGAAAAGCCATTAAAAAGGTGTCCAATTATTACTGTACAATATTATTATCCAAATGGTAAGTGTAACCAAACAGTCAAGACTTATTTGGAGTGACTTGGTATAGTATCACTATAGATATATATATATATATATATATATATATATATATATATATATATATATATACACACACAATGTAATCTAGTGCTTAAATTATCATTACACAAAACAGCCACAGTTGAAAGGTTTAAAAATATTTAATAATAAATAATAAAAATACAAGACAATACTTCTTACTACACAGTGCCAGCCAAGAGTTCAGAGATTACAGAGAAATACTTAAAATAATACTGCAGAAAAGTTCTGACATCAACACAGAAAAACACTTAGTCTAATCTTCTTAATTCCTAGCTATTTCTAAGAGAAAACACAGTTCTAAATAACTTACATAAAGAACAAAGCAGTGCTGGTGATGTTGGATGTTCTCAAGACAAAAATGCTCTGAGCTCTCTGATTCTCTCTCTTTAAATTGATAACACAGAGCTGCTTCACTTGACATCATTCTTCACACTTCTCTGATGTTTCCAGGCTAACAGAAGCTACATTTACATTCTTTACACCTGTTCTAAAACCAGAGCAATAAAGGACATTCATACATGCAAATTCTAGCTATTAACTCTGGTCTTAAAACAGGTCTATATTAGAACATCGAAGTTTTAAAACATCGAAAGTTCTAATATCGACCACAAAACAGTGAACGCTGAAAACAGTGAAGCTGCAGAACATCAATTTTTTTTCCTAGGGAAAGAATTCCATTGGCCATTTCTGTGACTTCACTATTTTCAGCACTATGGTGGAAAGTTACGGGTTGGGTTCAGGTAAGTGTGCCATTGTGCGGACGTTAGGGTTAGGGCACGGGTTAGGTGAGTTAGGGTTAGGGCACGGGTGAGGTGAGTGTGCGATAGTGACAGACATTAGGGTTAGGGCGAGGTATGTGAGTTAGGGTTAGGGCGCAGGTCAGGTGAGTGTGTGATAGTGACGGACCTTAGAGTTAGGTTTTTGGTTAAGGTAAGTGGACAGATAGTAGTGTATGTACAGTTTAGTGTAGGGTTAGATGTAGGATTTTAAGTGTATGTGTGTGGATTGCTGTTTTTTTGGGGTGCTTGTGTTGTGTGTGTGTATCTCGGAGCAGCAAATTTTTTCCCAGGAAAAAAATTTGCTGTTCTGAGCTTTCGATGATATCATATTTCGAGATTTCAGGTTTGAGCTTATGGTGTTCGATGTTTTGGAATTTTGATAATATGATATAGACCCCTTAAAACAATAGGAAGGCTGCCTCCCTCTAGATATATCAGCTCTACATTTTGACATCAAAGATAGTCATAAAATGCTTGTCTTAGCTTTCTTACAGCAGAGTGCACTATTGTTACTTTTTTGCAGTTCAATATATAATGCAGTCTTTTCACATTTAAGAGAACAAGCCTGTGACTTACATTAATATTTACAAATGACAGAATTATCTATACAATTCTATCTGGCTAGGTTGGCAGCCTTTACCTATCTTCACACATCTCCCCCTGGAGAACTCAAGCTAGTTTTTCAAGTGACCCTTGAGAAACGCTGCTTGAGAGGGTTAGGTCTGTCTGAGTATACCTTACCCCATTCCCTGTCTTGAGAGCCCATCTGCATTGGCATTGCTAATCCTACTGTGGTGCTGCACTGACATGTTATATGCTTGCAACCCTAGGCTCCATATTAGCAACTTGGCATTTTGCTGGTTGGCTCTGTGTAACAATGTTATGGGGTTGTGATCTGTCACTACAGTGAATTTTCTTCCATACAGATAAGGCTGACATTTCTGCAGTGCCCACACTGTGGCTATACATTCCTTTTCTACAGTTGCATAGCATTCCTCCCTAGGTTGGAGCCTATGACTGAGATAAACCACTGGGTGCTCTTCTCCCTCTGAAGAAATCTGGCTAAATACAGCCCCCACCCTATGGTTTGAAGCATCCACCTGCACAACAAATTATTTGCTGTAATCTGGACTGGCTAACACAGGGGGTCCTCCCAAAGCTTCCTTAAGCTCCTGGAATGTCTGCTCACATGCTGGGGTCCACACTACTTTATCTGGCCTGTTCTTCCTTTTCATGTCTGTGAGAGGAGCAGATATGGTACTATATATAACTGGGGACAAACTTTATGTAGTACCCTGCTGTCCCTAAGAAGCCCTCACCTGCTTTTTGGTAACAGGTGCAGGCCATGCCTGAACAGCTTCTACTTTGGCAGGTTCTGACTGATCCAAACACTTCCCACTGTATGTCCCAGGTAGGAGACCTTTGCCATACCCACCTGACATTTGCTGGGTTTAATGGTCAATCCTGCACTCTGTAGTCTGCCCAGAACCTCCATGACATGCTGAAGGTGCTCTTGCCAGGAATGGCTGTAGATGGCAATATTATTTAGGTAAGCAAGGGCAAACCCTCCCGCTCCTGCTAGGATATGATCTACCAGCATCTGGAAACTTGCTGGGGCATTTTTCATCCCAAAGGGCATATTTGTGAACTCATACAAGCCAAAAGGAGTCACAAACACTGACTTCTCTTTGGCACTGGGGGTCAAGGGCACCTGCCAGTAAATCTTGGTAAGATCAATGGTTGTAAGATACTTAGCCCCACCCAGCTGCTCTAGGGCCTCATCTGTCCTAGACACAGGGTAAGCATCTGACTCTGTGTGACTATTTAATTTCCTGTAGTCCACACAGAACTTGGTGCTGCCATCCTTCTTTGGCACCAGCACCACTGGGGAGGCCCAGGGACTGTTTGACTCTTGAATTACCCCTAGTTCCAATATTTCCTGTATCTCCCCCCTCAGAGTCTGTTTGACTCTCCCAGGCACTCTATAAGGGGCCTGTCTAGTAGGCCTTTGTGATCCTGTATCCACCTGGTGCTGCACCAGGTGGGTGCACCCTGTTTTCCCATTGAAAATGTCCCCAAACTCCTGTAACACTGCTTGGATTTCTCGAACCTGGGTAGTAGATAGCTGCTGGGACATAGCTACCCCTTCCACTGAGATGTTAGCTAGAGCCTCAGTGAGGAGATCAGTCACCAGATCTCCCTCAGACTTCTCCTGCAAGCTACTTCAAATACTCAGCACAATGGCCTCCCTATTATGGTAAGGTTTCATCATGTTAACATGGTACAGTTTGTGCTCCAGTTTCATGCCTAGCAGTTACACCATGTAGTTAACATCACTTACCTTTCTTACCACCTTGTAGGGTCCCTCCCAAGCTGCTTGCAGCTTGTTGTGTATAACAGGAATGAGAAACATTACCTGCTGCCCTACAACATACTCTCTAGCTCGAACAGTCCTGTCATGCCATTCCTTTTTTCTGTTGTTGGGCTTCTGCCAGGTTCTGCTGGACCAAGCCCATGTGTTCCCTGAGCGTTGTTCGGAGGTTTAGGACATATGCCACAATAGACTCCTTGTGAGATTCACTCACCTTCCCACTCATCATGAATTAAATCTAGAGGTCCCCTCACCCTATGCCCATACAGTAACTCAAAGGGTGAAAAACTTGTGGATTCCTGGGGAACCTCTCTGTAAGCCAACAACAAATGGGGCAAATATTTGTCCCACTCCCTCTTAAAACTTGTCTGCAAATGCCCATAGCATGGACTTGATTGTAGAGTTTAATCTCTCAACAAGATCATTAGTCTGGGGACGGTATGGGGTGGTCTTCAGATGCCTCACCCCACAGGACTTCCAAAAAAGCCAGCAGGTCTGACATGAAATTGGCACCTCTGTCAGTCAGTATTTCTTTGGGGAAACCTACCCTGCTGAAAATCTCTAACAAAGCATTTTCCACCTTTTCTGCCTCAATTGAGGACAGAGCCACTGCCTCAGGGTATCGTGTAGCATAATTCACTACCACTAGGATATACGTTTTCCCTGGGGAACTTGGGGCACTCAGATGCCCCACAATATCCATAACTACCCTTTGAAATGGCTCCTCAATCACAGGCAAAGGCATCAGAGGGGCTCTCTCTTGTCTCCTGCCTTGCCTACCTTTTAGCACTGCTCACATGTCCTGCAGTACCCTGTTAGATCTCTGAAAATTCCATGCTAATAGAAGTTCTGCATAATACATCTATTTGTATGGTTTATAACCATATGACCTGCAAAGGGAATATCATGGGCTATGGCTAGAAGGATCAGACAGTAGGCTCTAGGCACTACCAACTGCTGTATCTCAGACCTTGCAATGTAGGGTCTGAGAGCTAAGCCTGTCTCCACTGTCTCTTTTTAACCCTTCCTAGCTCCCCTTCCACAGGAAGTCTGGCATCCTCTGACAGTGGTGACTCACTGTCAGCCTGGGTACTTACTCAGCTCTACCCTTACAGTCACTCTGTTCATGGGAACATCAGTACCCACAAGCAGCTGTGGCTCACCCTCAGTCTCACTGCTACAGAATAGCTTCCTCACTAAAGTAACCATCTCACAACTCCTTTCTGCAAGTTTGCAGTCTGTCTGGGTCTCCCCCGGGCTACCAGACCCACATGCTTGTCTCCTAGCCTGACTGCGTGTAACTGCATAAACACATAGTACTGCCTCATCCAAATCCTTCCCTATTAGGACATCTGCAGGATGGTAATTCAGTATGTTTGTTGTCTAAAGACAACCTACTATTGGTATTTTGTCCTTCCCACTTACTGGCTCTCTCACCTTTTGTTCTCCACCTTGCCTCCATGGACATCTGTATGCCACATGGCCCCACTGGTTGCATTCAGAACATTTAACCCTAGGTCGTGGACATGTCCCTGGACTAGTGGCTTCCCTTGCTACTGGCAGATTCTGTTGGGGCAGTCTGTGCTGCCCACCATGGGTTCCTTTAGACCCATGAGCAGTACTGGGGGTCCTTTTCCTGTGCAGGGATGTCCTGCTTGCTAGGTATATGTCTCTCTTCTTCCACAACTCATCTGAAGTAGCACATTGCCTATCAGCTAACCAGATCCTCATGCCCTCAGCCAAAGTGCTAAGGGCATGTTCCCTCACCAAAAGGTCTGCCAGCCCTTCAGAAGTGGTGACCTGACATCCACTCACCCACCTATGAAAACAAGTGCTCAGTTCAGCAACATATTCACACATATTTTCATCTGCCTGGCATTTATGCTCACAAAACATTTCCTGTACATTTCAATTGTTAGCTTAAACAATTCTAACAAGTGATTCTTAACAGCAGTATAATCAAAACATGCAACATCAGACATATTGGACACCACAGTTACAGCTTTACCATGGAGTAAGGGGGTCAGGAACCATACCCAGAGCCTTTGGTCAACATCATACTGTTTACATACCCTCACAAACATATGAATGAAACTATCAAAATTATCCCCCTCTTTAAACCGTGGAAGAAATCTACTGACCTTTTGTGCTTATGGGGTCCAGTTACTCCCTTCCCCATTACCTCCATGACTCTGGTGAAGAGTCAGCATCTCCTTCTCATGCTGTCTCTGCCTCTCCTTTTCCTCATCTTCCAGGCATAGCAGCTTCTCATTCTCCTCAGCCTGCAGATGTCTCAGTCTCTCAGCTGCTTCTATTTCCAAATGCCTGGCCTCCAACTCAAGTCTCTTTAGCTCCATATGGATTTTTAAGTCCTCTGCAGAAAGGTTTAGCTGCCCATTCTCTTAGGGTGGTACATCTCCACTGGTAGTCTAATCATCCTCCCGGTTGTTGTTTTCTGATGTAGCTGTGACCAAGGCAGCAATCAGGTCTGTCTTAGTCAGGCTTCCATGCACCAGCCCCCTAGCCTGGCACATCTCAGCCAGCTGGCTCCTTGTCAGGTTTCCATACTCCTCTGCTGACATGCTCCCCGCTCTCCCTGACTAACTAAGCTAAAAAAAGAAATAAAACAATTGTGATCTGAACTCTGAGTATTCACTACATGGCTGATTTAGAGTACAAAAACACCTTCAGTGATCACTGTACACAAGCTACAGGAATTTGCACTATCCACACCACGACAAGCCAATTAGTATTTGCCAACCAATTAATATGTGGCGTGGATAGCCCACCACTGCAAAACAATTAGTATGTGATGCCCGTGCACTGGCCCAGCAATCAAGGAGTCTCAACCCTCACCACTAACACCAGTGAGGTGCATCCATATAGGGAAAGGATAATAAATACACACACAGTAATGTACAATTTCCCTTAAGAGCACATTATACAACCACAGAGACACTCCTGGGGAAGGTTGACACAGGTTCTCCAGCTGTACCCCTTTTACCCAGACTATATGGTAGAAATCACTGCCACCACCCAGCTAATATTTGTCAGCTACTCAAAGGCCCTTAAAAGGGTGTCCAGTTATTACTGTGCAATATTATTATTCAAATGGTAAGTGTAACCAAACAGTCAAGACTTATTTGGAGTGACTTTGTATATTATCACTCTATATACGCAATGTACTCTGGAGCTTAAAATATCTCTGCACAAAACAACCACAGTTAAAAGGTTTAAACATTGTTAATAACAAATAATAAAAACACAAGACAATACTTGTAACTACGCAGTGCCAATCAAGAGTTCAGAGATCACAGAGAAAGACTTAAAATAATAGCATAGAAAAGTTCTGATATCAACACAGAAAAACACTTAGTCTAATCTTCCTAATTCCTAGTTATTTCTAAGAGAAAACACAGTTTTAAATAACTTACATAAAGAGCAAAGCAGTGCTGGTGATGTTACATGTTCTCAAGACAAAAATGCTCTGAGCTCTCTGATTCTCTCTCTTTAAATTGATAACACAGAGCTGCTTCACATGACATAATTCTTCACACTTCTCTGGTGTTCCCAAGCTAACAGAAACTACATTTACGTTCTTTACAGAAATCAGAGCAATAAAGGACATTTATACATGCAAATTCTTGCCATTAACTCTGGTCTTAAAACAATAGGCAGGATGCCTCCCTCTAGACATATCGGCTCCAAATTTTGACATCAAAGAGAGTCATAAAATGATTGACTTAGCTTTGTTACAGCAGAGTGCACTGTTGTTACATTTTTGCAGTTCAATATCAAATGCAGTCTTTTCACATTTAATAGAACAAGCCTGTGGCTTACATTAATATTTACAAATGACAGAATTATCTACAAAATTTTATCTGGCTAGGCTGGCAGCCTTTATCTATCTTCACAGTTGCTATCAGGTTTAGGGAAAGAGGCTTGTTGGCCATGCCTCTTTACAACCAGTGGCCTATAAATGTGATGTCAGCTCAGAAAGGAGTAGCAACTATGCTGTCAGCATGATCCCCTGAACTCCAGCAGAACTCACCTCAACAGCTTCAGAGAAGGGCTGGTAAACCCAACCATTAGGTAATCCAGCAGGTGTGATTCAAACATGTGTAGGGAGAGGTACCCTGTAAAGGCACCAAGCTGTCATTTTGTCACTACCTTTCTGAGTGCTGCTGATTTATCCAATCTACTACTTACTGATATATGCCATTACTGAAGGTGTTTTTATCACCAGTGGTGTATACAATGTGCTGGCATGCAGCAGCTGTGTTTTATTTTGATGGTTTGAACCATGCAGTATGTATTGCTGATTTATTGTTTGGAGGAATGCCAGCAGTCATTTCAATGCAGTGGGAGATTTCTCCCTTCTTTGAGTTATATCATTCCATACAAAAATCATTTGACAATTGACTGTTGATTTTTTCTAGGAGGTACAATAAAGCATAGTGTTTTTTTTTTCTTCTACATTAACCTTCTTTTTCTTCCTTCTGCCAGTACTTTTCACTCGTCTCTTTGATGTGGCCTGTTGGTGGTTGTTGGAAACCATTCCATTGCTTTCTGTGATAAGGTTTAGTTTTTATAATGCAGAAATGGTGTTTTCTATGGAATTGTTGATTTTGGTAGAACAGCCTGTGTCAAAAATCTTATTTTTGTTATGTACTATTGTACAACCATAAAGGGTGGCCACGGTGGTGCAGCTGTTAGTGTTGCCACCTCACAGCAAGAGGTTCTCCGGTTCAATTCTCGGCTGGGGCGTCTTAAGTGTGGAGTCTGCATGTCCTCTCTGTGGTCACGTTGGTTTCTTCTGGGTGCTCTGATTTCCTCCCACATCCTAAAGACATGCTGTAGGTGGATTGGACACTTCAAATTGGCCCTAGGTGTGAGTGTGTGCGTGTGTGTGCCTTCTGTGGAAGTTGGGCATCGGGCTGGCATCTTGGCACCATAAAACTCCACTGCCAAGCATGAGCAGACAGGTGATCCACTGTGGCAGCCCCTAACTGGGAAAAAGCCAGAAGAAGACTATTGTACAACCATAGTTGCTACTTCTTTCTTATTTTCTTTCAATAATTTTATTAGACTGAATTTTTTTCCTTTTTGCAAACAGATTAGCAGTGACAAAAAAATTATTCCACCTGCTCCTGTGTGTTTTACAGATGACAGTTACTCTGAGTAACCCTGATGACAAGCCTTTAGTCAATATTAACATCAATTTCACCACTCCAGCTCTTATTGTCTGTGCAGAGTATTTTTGTTTTGGAGCAAAGTACCTACCTGTTCATTCCCAGCCATAAGAAAGAGAGCTTCACAAAGTTGCAATACTTATATAATATGAGTTTACTAAAGGAAATAGTTTCACTTTTCATTTTTGGGAATGTTTTAGATTTTCGTTTTCCTGATATTCAACTTTTTTCTGTTGGTAGTTTTGTTTCAGCAGAAACGTTAACTGTCAGCTTATTTTCTGAACTCTTTCTTTACCTTCAGGAAGGAATCACTTGCACTTCAGTTTCCTAAATTTAAATCATCATTATTAAGAAACAACACCACATCTGTCTATGTGTGTTGATTTTTCTTGATGAAGATTATTTTTTTATAATACCTCATATAACATTTGTTAAATGAGTTAAAGTATAAACACAAATGACAAATTTTAATATCAGCTGGGGGGATATAATTGTAGAACAATTGAGTAATATATAAATCATCACAGGTATATTCAGATACAAAACATGAGCTGTCAGTAAAATGTAGTCACATAACGTATTTAACTAGCAAATGTTGTGGAAGCACACAACATTAAGTTTTCATTTAGACCTTGTAGGACATAATATGCTAGATTATGACATACAGATCGATAAGTTTAACATAAGACGGTGTATTATTACATTATAGAGAGACAGAGTGACAGTAATCATAAGTAACTAGCAGAAAGAGTGAGACAGATGTGGTGTTGTTTCTTAATAATGATGATTTAAATTTAGGAAACTGAAGTGCAAGTGATTCCTTCCTGGAAAGTGCATCGGACACGGATATCCTTCAGAAGGGACTCACGGAAACAGATAGCTGGTGCCAGAGCCATGGCCTGAAGTTAAACGCCAAAAAATGTATAGTCATACCCTTCGGGAAAAACAAGGTAACCCCAAGCTACCATATAGGTGGCAATCCACTAAGCACAGAAGAGGTTATCAGGGACCTGGGGACCCAGGTTGACAGTGGCCTTTCTTTTGACACTCACATTGCTAAAGTGGTTAGAAAGACCTTCTACATTGCCCACCTGATCATGAAGGGATTCACATCCAGATCTAGTGAGGTCATTGTTCCCTGTACTCTTCACTTATCAGACCAATGATCGAGTACAATGCCCCATTCGGGATGTATCTCACCCGACATCTGCAGCAATTGGAGAGACCCCAAAAGTTCCTCACCAAAAGGATAAAGGGACTCCAAAATCTGTCATATGCTGCCAGATTGAAGAAACTCCAGCTCTATTCAGTCGCATACCATCTGCTCAGAGGTGACATGTGCCTGACATACAAGGCCATGTCCAACCCGGAATTAATGGACATGCTCCACCTCAAAAAATCCAAATCCACCAAAACCACTAGAGCAAGCGACTTAAACCTTAGCACGGATATAAATAGGACGTGCTGGAGGGATAGATTTATCACTCAGAGACTCCCTATGCTGTGGAATAAAATCCCGGTCCATGTGAGGCAGAGCACCTCGCTGACCCTGTTCAAGAGAAATCTAGACCTGTGGATGGGAGATCGTAGGTTTACCCCAGGAATTATCTCTGTGTCACTGCTGGACAGAGGCACAACAAACTAATGGGCACAGTATTTTTTCATGTAAGGGGTGGCGTAAGCCACAATAATTTGGGCTAGGCTTATAAATGCCTTAGGGCAGATAGCCTAGTATAAACCTATGAACCTATGAACCTATGAAGGCAAGGTATGAGGAATTAGGAGACAAGAAGGGAATGAGGAAAGAATGGTAAAGCTTTGATTAATAATGGAGAGATTGGAGAGGTGATCAAGTGACATGACTGATAAAGTGACATTAATAGGGTGCAAGTATGTACAGGTGGGATTTCACCTCAGATTGAAATACAATGTAAGAGGTGTTGTCTTTGATGCCAGCTGAGATAGATTACTATAACATGGGGACAAATTGTGAAACACAGTGGTCTGTACAGTGTAGTTTATCTGTAATATGGGTAGCATTTGACTTTTACTTCTAAAATTGTAAAAGGGTGATTTTATTTTTATTTATTTAACATTTGTTTACTAGGATAGTCCGGCTGGACAGCTAGTGTCCATTTTCAGTGGAGTCCTGAGAAGAAAAGCTCCAAACAGTTACAGAGTAATGAACAATTTATAATAACAATCAAGGTGACAAAGTTTAGGAAGCACATGTAGAAGGTTAGTAGGCTAATAATGCAGAGATAAAGTGCAGACATGTGATCATACACTTTGTAGACAAGTGCAGGTGCAGTATTTTTACATTACAAAGCCTTACTATAGTATAGGCATATATCAACAATATTTACAGTATGTACAAACAGAGTATAACACAGTAATTGTATGTTTGTATAAAGCTTAGGGGGTAACGTCCTTCAGTAGGGTGGGAGTTTAGGGAGGTCCATTGTAGTTACATAAATGGTTGATGTATAGATAGAAATTTAGTAGGTTTTTGAAGGTGGATGTACATTTTTGTAGTCTGAGTTCAGGAGGCAGCATATTCCATATTTTTGCAACTTCTTGAGTGAAGAGAGATTCCCAAGAGCTGTTTTTACACTGAATATTTTCTATCAGAACTTTGTTACTGGATCATAACTGTATGTTAGAATTGTAGAACTTTAGGAGGCCGGTCAAGGCAGGGTTTTTTCAGGATAATATAAGATCTGGTGTGCCAGGTTGAGTTGATGGTATCATAGTAAATCTGGGAATTCTAACCAGTGTAGTGTAAGTAGGGACTGGCAGTGGTGGGAGAGTGATCTGGTGTTGGTAGCAAACCTGGCAATTTTGTTATAGCATGTGGAGAGTTTATTAAAGTCAGTTTTATTTATTTAAGTGTGTTAATACTGGGCAAGCATACAGTAGTGTTGCTAGCAAATGGGTTCTGGCTGGGTATACTTTACGTGCTCGAAACATGAAAAACCAAAAAGAAAACAGAAAGAGAAGCGGGGACAGTATGGAACCTTGTGGCACACCTTTATGAAGTTTCGCTGTTTGAGTGGAAGGAGTGGACTTTAACAGAGAAGTGGCAGTTGGTTAGATAATTGAAACAGATGAAGGGTGCCTGGGCTTATTCCACTTTCAAATGCTTTTGGAAGATCTATAAAGATGATGTCCCTTAGATGTTTTTTTCCATGCCTCAGAGGATTTCATCTGTCAGTGTCCATAGTGAAATTTGTTTGCTGCAATTTAACCACAAGCTATCTTTCTTGAAATAGAGGAGGTTGTAGGTACCTAGCTCTTTGGTTATCTGTAGGTAGAGATTTCTTCTTTTAAAAGTTTCCCAAAGATAAGTAGGACTGAGATTGGTCTGTCGTGAAACATATTGGTCATGGTTGATTGTCTGTGGACAGGAATGACTGTGTCTATTTTCCAAATTATAAGCACTGCACCTTGTGTTATGGAAAAGTTGAAAATGTGTTTGACTGGTACTGTCAGTGAGTCCCTACAGTGAGAAACAAACTAGGGGTGATACCTATCTGAATGTGTATGTTGGAGTACAAGTTCAACATTTCTAGTCCTAATATGTTTAAAATGAAAAGGTGGAATAACACATGGTGGTTCTGAAGGTTTGGTGTGGATTATTGGAATGGTCATTGTGGTGATACAGGATACAATGATAATTTCTGAGAAAAAAAAAATGAGTGAATTTTATGAAATTGTGTAGATTTGCTTATGCTTGTCTACTAATTATATGGTTGACTTCTTTCCAGAATTGTTTGTGAGAATTGATTAGGAAGGTGTATAGTATTTTTTTTTCATTTGTTAGCATTTATGTCATCTTTTGCCTGTTTTGTAAGGTTGCTGATTTATAAGTTCCTTATAACAGAATGTTGACTATATATCTATACCTATAACTATATCTGTATCTATAGCTATATCTATATCTGTCTATCTATCTATCAATCTCTCTGTGTCTCTAATTATACTGAATTTGCTCCAAGATGCCCTGAACAGAAGTCATTAGTTACTTAATTTCATTAATAATGACAAACTGACTGGTTCTGCTTGCAACTCCATTCCTGTTATTCCAAAAATGTGCATTTTACAGTTTCCACTTATTTTCTTTTTCTGTTAGTATTTGGAAGGAAAACTGAAATATATCATTCAGGGCAACTGACGATATACTTTTTAACAGTGCACTCAGCAGATAATCAGATTTAAGATAATATTTTATCTTAGCCAAAATTTTACCTCACAGGTTGATTCACTGGCGAGGACCTTTAGAGAAACCCTGGTAATGTTTGGTGGCCATCTTGAATCTCATCAGTACAGTCTTAATCTTAAATGGCAAATTTAACTAAACCTATAACCATCATCCAACTTTAAGCATAGCCCTAATATAAAGTGTTACCATAGCTGTTAAGTGCTAAGAACTGCAGCTAAGGCTAAGCTTAAAGATGTGGTTATATTTTACTATGAATAAAAGGCTGGAATTATACTATAAATGAACTGCAAGTTGAAGGCCAGACTTATTTCAAGAATATGCCTAACTGCTTATCGGAACTGTTACTTTCAAAGTCATAGCATTAGTGTTATGTTCAGGATAAGAGCTGAGGTTTTATTGCATATATTTGTGTGTGTGTATGCATGTGTACTTGGGTGCATGTGTGCACACAAATGTCTGTGTGTGTGTGTATGAATTTGTATACGTGGGTGAGATACAGCTGGTATCTTTACTCATTCAAAGACGCATTTTTAAAAGTTATGGTGAGCACTACTGCAATATTGACTTACATATGGTCTATGCACGCAGACATTAACAGCTTTCTTTATTTTTCTTTCTTTTCTAATTCTCTTTATCCCACAATGCACTATGCTTGAGTGGTACAAGGAAATGACTTGCAGCTTTTTTTCCTTAGAGACACTTCCCAAAATTGTTTTGCATATCTCTGCAGACAGTATGAAGTAAGTCCAGACTTCAAGCTTCTGTTTATCCTGCTTCTTACCCACTGCACTGGTGGCTAGTATGATGGATGCCTTCTGTCTCTGTCAGAGGAAATTTGCTACAATGTTTTGCAAATAACTGCAGCCAGTGCAGCACAAACAGCTTTTCTTCAACCTTTCCCTTTGTTATGCTCAAGTTTTCACTTCCTTGATGGTAACTCTGATGTTCCTTATCTTTTCCAGGTCATATTTTCTTTCAAAGACGATTTTTTTTTCAGATCATTGCAAGTAATGCAATGCCAGTCTCTTATGCACACGCACATACACACGCACACACACACACACACACACACACACACACACACACACACACACACACACACACACACACACAAACACACACACACACACGCGCTGCATGCATACATGCATGCACATACACACTTGCGCACACGCACACACACACACACACACACACACACACACACACGCACGCACACACACATGCACACACACACACACACACACACACACACACACACACACACACACACAAAAAAAAAAACTTCTCCTAACATTCTGTTTTACACACACACACACACACACACACACACACACACACACACACACACACACAAAAAACTTATCCTAACATTCTGTTTTACACACACACACACGCACACACACACACACACACTGACTACATAATGAAAACCCAATGCTAGCCGCTCTAAATATGAAGATCATTTTATTCGAAAGTTGTGTGGCTGGTGCTCAACTCACCTGTCTTCTTCTTAGCAACTGCATAATATGACACTATGTCATATATTGTCTATGCCTTCAGTGCCCTCTAACCCAGTTGGAGACCAGCATTCTCAAGACTGAAAGCTATGGAAGCCATTCAATAGCATTGTCACAAAATGCATGTTCTTGCATTCAGACTGAGGCTTTCAGCTTCTTCCTTTGCAGCAGTCTGCATACTTTTCCCAGTAAACATCACAGTAATTATAGAATTGCTTATTCAAAATCTGCACTACAATGACATCAGAGCAACGTACACTGCTATACACACCCAGGCTTCTTCAGCATGCTACTTAAAGCATGGCAGAATATCAAAATAGATGTTCATGTCCTTCGGAGGCCTTGATGGTCTTTATTAGACAAAAATATGCCCAATCAGAGTGGATAATAGCTATATGGAGTTGGTGAAGACTGAAAAGGTTAGGTAATATCCGTACTAACAACAATGTTATCTATAAGGCAAATGACATTCTTAAGACCTCTTCTTCTTCTTTCGGCTTTTCCCGGTTAGGGGTCACCACAGCGGATCACCTGTCTGCTCATGATTGGCAGTGGAGTTTTACAGTGTCAAGTTGCCAGCCGGGCGCTCAGATTCTTTAGTACTTTTTTCAGTTCATCTAAAAGATCACCTGCATAACTCCTGGGTATGCACTTGGTCTTACCCACCTGACTAAGCCCTCTTTATCATTATTTTCTTCATTCCAGCCTTTTCACTGTGCAGGCAAAAAGGGGAGAAGGACATACGTAGTGCCGTTGACTTGAGTCTGAAATACTGTATCAAGTGAATGGAAGTTAGGCCAGTGCAAAATGCTTCCACCGCACAAGGCCGCCGAGTATTGAAGAATTTCTTCATTCTGTTAATTTTTTTTCATTTTGTCGCTACAATTTTGTAACTATTTTTACACACTAGATGAATGGTACTATATATGACCAAAAGATAGTTGAGGCCCTTCGTTTACTCATCACATATATGGATGTAGGGACAGTAAAGGTTGTGCAGACTCTTCATACTGACACACACAGCTCATAGTTGCCATCTGTACTCAATGTCATTCTATTTTTACTCTTGTATCTTAGTACTGTCTGAGCACAGTTTATACTAACTACACAAACCGTCTCGTCCACCAGGCAAACATCTTCTGTCTTTCTCTTTAGCTCACCTGTGGAATTCTCTCCATCCACTAATCCATACCACTAGCAGCCTCTCTTCCTTCATAACCTTACTCCACTCCCACCTAACATCGCAATGGGAATGCTCCTCTTTCCATCCTGCATAAAGTCCCCCAACTTAAGCTACTCCCCAGGATCCAGTACATCTGCAAACTTCCTCCTATGTTTTTTTAACTCTGATAAGCATCTGTTGGAATTAACATATTTTGAATATAAATATAGGTTCATAGGTAGGTACTAGGCTATCTGCCAGAGGGCATTTACAAGCCTAGCCAGAGTGTGCCAGCTTTCGCCACCCCATTGATTAATTAACTGAGCCTCTGTCAGGAAGAGCCAATGAAGTGATCCCAGGGTTGTATTTTCTGTTACCCATCCACTCGTCAATGTTTCTCTTGAAGAGTGTTAGTGAGGGGCTCTGCCTAATGTAGTTAGGAATTTTTGTCCAAAGCATGGGGTGTCTCTGTGACAGGAATCTATCCCTCCAGCATGTTCTATTTATTGTTGTGGCAAGGTTTATCTCACTAGAGCAAGTGGCTCGCAGTGACTTGGATTTCTTTAGGTGGAGCATGTCCATCAATTCTGCATTGGACTTGGCTTTGTAAGTCAGGCAGAGATCACCTGTGAGTAAACAATATGCCACTGAGTACAGCCGGAGTTTTTCCAGTCGGGCTGCATAGGACATATGGTTGAGGCCAGTAATCCTCTTGGTGAGGTACTTTTGTGGTCTTTCCAGCTGTTGGAAGTGTCTTGTGAGGTACATCCCAAATGGGGCATTGTACTCTATGATGGGTCTGATGATTGACGAGTAGAGGGGCAGTATAACCTCTTTATTTCCAGATGTGAACCCTTTAGTAATTAGATGGGCCACATAGAAGGATTTCCTAACTACTTTAGCAATATGATTCTCAAAGGAGAGATTACTATCTACCTGGGTCACTAGATCTCTTATTACCTCTTCTGTATTTAGGGGGCTGCCACCTATGTGGTAATTCATGGGTGTTATGTTTTTCCCAGACAGGATGACTATGCATTTTTTGACATATAGCTTGAGACCATGACTTTGACACCAGGTGTCCATCTCAGTAAGGCCCTTTTGGAGAATGTCCGTGTCAGCCATAGAGTCAATTATGGCTCCCAGTTTCCAGTCATCGGCGAACTTGGTTAGCCATAGTCCTCCTGTGTTTGCCTGTATTTCTGAGAAGTATATGCTGAACAGTAGGGTTCCCAGGACCGAGCCTTGTGGGACACCACTTGTGACTGTATTAGAGTCGGACCTGGAGCCCGCTATTCTTACCGTGTGAGTTCTGTCTGTAAGTCAATTGGCAACCCATCTCGTGACGTAGGGGTTTATGTTCAGATTGGTGAGTTTTTCTATAATTCCAGAGTGGAGAATGGTGTCAAAAGCCTTGGCGAGGTCAAGGTAGGCTGTGTGAACCACCTTCCCCTCATCTATCGCCTTGGTGACTGTCTTGAAGAAGTCAACCAGATTTAGTAGGCATGATCTGCCCTTAATAAAGCTGAACTGGGTCAGGTCAAGTGTTTGGAGGTTCCCAATGTCTTTGTTAATGAGTTCCATGATGATGCACTCCATAACCTTGCAGACCAGGCTAGTCAGGCTTATGGGGCGATAGTTACCAGGGTCAGTCCTTTGTGGAGCGAGATGACCATTGCTGTGCGCCATTCCCATACCCTGTAGAGAGGCTGAGGTTGAACGGTGTGTTTAGGTGGGAGGTTAGTTCATTTTGTAGTTTGTACAAGACGCAGCCTGGGACACCATCTGGCCCCATTGACGCTGTTCTTTTGGCTTTTGAAAGGGCTGTTTTCACCTGTGCATTTGTGATTTCTGGGACACTACACTTTTCCAGTATTGTTGTGGGCCCTTTTGGGGGTGAGAGGGGAGTGAAGTTTACACTGAATCTATCTGTCAAGATGTTGGCAATATCAGTAGATTCAGTATATTGTGTGCTATTTTGCACTAGCTCAGAGCATATCTGTGAGTTGCCACTTAGATTCTTGACATAGCTAAATAAGGCTTTGTGGTTATCTTTCAAATCCTTGGCTATTTTTCTTTCGAAGTTAGCCTTGGATGATTTTATGAGGGACATTAGTTTCTTACTGATACTGATCAGGGATGTTTTTCTTTCATGGGATTTGCTTTTTTTCTGAACTAGTTTCCTCCTTCTATTGTATAGCCTGTTTATGGCAGGGGTCCACCAGACTGGTTTCCTTCTCTTAGGGGAGTGAGTCTTGGTTTTGCTAGGGATGGCACTATCCATGCATCCTTGTAGGTGCTCATAGAGTGCATTTGTAAAGGTTCCTGCATCTTGGACACTGTCATCCTTTAGCGTGGGAAGCTGTGAAACTTACCACCTCTGTCTTAGGTAAGGTGAAGTTTGCTATAGAAAAGTTTTTCACTGTGGTTTCCTTGGTTGGGGGTGGTGGTGTGGTGTGAACATCCAGAGTGATTAGTTTATGGTCTGATCTGACCAGTGACAGGTTGACCTCCGGTGTGGAACACCTGTCGCCCATGTTGGTAATAAGCAGGTCCAATATGTTTTCACCTCTGGTAGGGGAGTTTACCAGCTGATCCAGGGCATTTTTTTGTATTGATTGTATAAAACTTTTAGTTTTCTTTTTAAAGAATGCCTGCTTTTGCATTTCACTAATTCCATTTATTACCTGTTTTACTGTACTATCTATTGTTATAACTTGCTTTTTAATTACTTGTATTTGTATATTTTACTGAAGCTTTTCTCCCAATGAGAAAACGGGCTCCTCTTGGCCAATGGACCATCCTGGCAAACTGCAAATAAAAGAAATAAAAAATTAAATAAAGTACAAATCTGTGTCCATAATGTATAAAAGTGTGCTCACTTAACTCACTACATATGAATTTTCAGATATTCCACAAGCTTAAATATTCCATTACATACTGCACTCTGAGGTTACCTTCCCTCTTTAAAGCATGCAATTTAACAAAGCAAATAGCACTAGACCAGGACAGAAAAGGTCAGGGAAGGAGAAGCTGAGTTTGCCTTTTATATTATGACTAGTAAATAAAATATTAAGATACAATAAAAAAAATGCCAGCTTGAAATCTTGAGGACGTGGATAAAAGAAAAGGTTGCAGATGCTCTGAAACTCTTTATTAAGGAAAATGAGACCAGGAATATATTGTAGTATACATGAAAAAGGAAGAAAATTTCAAAAGAGGTGAAATAGAATTAAAATAATTTTTCCAGCTGCAAAAAATAGATTGCCCTGAAAATAGAGAACAGAGATGCCAAGTTAATTGGTAACTAATGATTTCAGTTGTCACATACAACACAGGCCAGACAGAAAACTGTTGCAAGCCAAGTGAGCCTGGCATCAGTAGTATTCAGTAACCAGGAGACTGAAACTGGAAGAGATACTAGATTTCAAGTTATGTTTCAAAAATATGGGCACTTTAAAACTCTCAGAAAAAAATCATATGTTATATATGTTAACTGGAATGATGCCCCGTAGAATTATGCAGACAGTAAGCAAATAAAAACTGAAGAAATAATCTCTCACCACATCTTTCAACTGTATAGATTTTTGCAGAATGTCCAGATTTGTCCCTTATATTTTTGAGCTGTTTTTCATAAAATTGTGTTTTTCTGGTATATTAGTGCCAAATCATTCAAGATTGAAGTTAGAAAATAATGACAGACATTTGAGTTTCAGACGTCATACCCTTCAGAAAATTAATGCTAATGCAAAACCTGTTATTCTAACAACTATCAGTTTCTAAGAGCAATATTTAAAAATTGCCTCTATTTTTGGGCCTTTGTCCCACTTTCATTTATGGCTTTGTCCAGATTTCTTGTTCTAAGAAGTTAAGAGGTTTGCTCTGGACTAGTGAATTTGTGGTGTCAGTGGCCCGACAGGCAGTGCAGTTTTCCATGGAGTTGAAAACTTTGAAAGCTGTGGGGTTTGTTCCCACATCAAAACTTTGGATTAATTTTCAAATTTAAAACTGCTGAGATGAATAGCAGAATGCGTACTATGGGACAGATGAAGAAATGAAGAAATAAGAGCAGAAGCCAAAGTAGCTCCAGTTACAGAAAAGGTCAAAGAGAACAGATTACAGTGGTTCGGGCAGATGTGCAGAAAAGCAGAAAACAATCTGGTGAAGATTTGGAACAGACAGGAGTAAGGCAACAGGAAATGAAGGCATCCACCAAAGAGGTGGATGAATTATGTGAGAGAACATCTGCAACAGTCAAGCATGATTGTCAAATAAGGCAGAAGACTGGCATTAAATCAAGAGAGATGGTGACAGTTGAAATGACAGTCTGACCCCATGAAGAAAATGTGAATGGGGGGCAATGATGACGATGCCGTGCAGTGTAATGGAGGTGTTGCACTCTTGAATGTGCCATCCCTCAGATGAGATATTAAACAAAGGTCTCATCCGCCAGAGTTGGTGTTAGCTCAGGAGTATGTAAAATATCTCTTTTTAATTACTGAAAGAAAGAAGAGGGTAAGCTTCTAAGTTCCCTGGCCAAAAGTTTCCCTAGTCATTAGGAATATCATCTCGGGCCTCCCCTGAAAAGATGGTACTAGCTTAGTGGGACTAATCTGGTCAACATAAAATAAATAAAAATAAAAATAAAATATATATGTCAAGGCAAAAATGTGCCCTGCTTCTGATTTTTTCTGTTTATTTTATGCTTCCCTTCTGTGTGTACTTCTGCTTGCTATAATGTTCCATTTCCTATTGGTCTATAGCCCCCTTTCCTCTCTTCTCATGGAGTCAAGAAGTGGGCAAATGAGAGGGCACCAGAAAGCAGGTGCTTACACTGTTCTCAAAGTTATTAGCATGAAGCGCTTGCTGACAGCCTTCTCCATCACATGCCAACTCAATATACCTGCTGCCAGCTAGTCTAAAATGTTTGCACTATTCAGTGCATCAATACAACATTACTCTACATATCACTTCTTACATAAATGATCTGTGGTTTGTTTATTACTTTTGAGAATGAATCCACTTTTCACAGTAGAGCACAGCTAGCTGAACAGATTTGCATTTTGTTACTCTTTGGATATTCATGTGTACTTTTGCACTGTAATATATCACTGCTATAAGGCACAAGCTTTGTTGTGATGTACAACACTCCCCTGTGAGCCCCAGCCCTGGTTTCCTTTCTTAATTACTCATATCTCAGCTATTTCTAGTACTGCCAGATTCTAGAATCTGCTATTTTAATTATTCCAGAATCTAGCCACAGTCCATCCCATCCTCCTGCATATAGACCATATCTAAAAAAAAATATATATAAATATATAGATATATGAAACTTTTCTCATTCAGAAAAGCTTTGCAGGAGATCAAGTGTTGACCAGTCAGGTTTTGTTAAAGGTTATAATCAATATATTAATTAATTAATTAATTAATTAATTAATTAATTAATTAATTAATAAGGTTAACAAGGCTAATAAGTTTAATAATTATTAAGGTTAATTTGTTAAAGGTTGTTGGGTGGCTGTGGTGTTGCAGTGGTTAGCATGGTCACTTCACAGCGACAGGTTCTCCTGTTTGATTCTTAGCTGGGGTGCCTTCTATGTGGACTTCACATGTACTCCTGCAGTCACGTGGGTTTCCTCTGGGTGTTCCAGTTTCCTACTACTTTTCATACACGTGCAGTAGGTGGATTGGACACTCTAAATTTCCCATATGTGTGAGTGTGTGTGCAAGTGAGTGGTATGAATGAATTACAACAGCAAGGCTAGCCACCCAGCAGTGTAAACCTTGGCTCGAGATGATTGTCACTGTTGATGTGACACCCCAACTGCTTGTGCAAAAATGGGAAAAATAGGTTGATGAGGGATGGATGGATAATCCATAAGACCAAATTCAGATGGCTGTTTATCTTGTCTTAAGTACTAGTGTCTCTTGATTCTGAAACATTTTTTTCTGATCATTTGAGCTTTACTGTTCACAAATCTTCAAGTTATAGGCTTTCAAACTAATTTTATTGACTGTATGAAAGTATTATCTTCAGATTCAGTACATAAAATTCAAATCAATGGAGTCCTTCCAAAGCCTTTCTCACTTAGCTCTGGGTCAGGCAGTGATGCACAAAATCTTATTTATTGTTTAAGGTAGTGCTGGAAAACTTAATAAGACATGTGACATCCAAGCTCTAGGCCAGAAATGAGCCTGAATCCTCACCACTGACACTGGAGAAGGATGTTCACTTGGAACAAAATAGATACACACAGTATTTCTAAGATGCAGCTGTCTACACCAAGCACAATTTCCCTTAAGAGCACACAGGAAGCACATTCAATCTGGGGTCTGAATTTCTTTCTCTCTTTCCCTAGGTCTCCAGTAAGACTCCACACTGACACAGCTGTAGAGTTGAGTACTCAGCCAATTATTCCACCACCCTCTTTGTGAAACCAGTGCTCTGTGCCCCTGTTCCAAGAAGCTAACACACTCTTTGAGATTTGATTTGCATACAAACACACACCCCTGGGAAAAGCTGGCACAGATTTTCTAGCTATGCCCCCTTCAGCCAAAACTATAAGGTAGTTACTGCCACCAGACACTCCAAAGCCAGCTACGCTATGGCTCTTACAAGGGTACCAAATTATACTGAAATTAATGCTAATACAAATGATAGTGTTTTACCAATGCAGTAAGGCTTTCAGGAGTGGCCACAGGGTCATCAAATAGTTATAAATACTCTCAAATGTTAAGATATTCTCCAAAAGACTAGCCACAATAAAACGTTTTAATGTATTTAATAATAAATAATAAAAGGACATGAAAATAAGGAATACATATTTACAATAATCACCAGAGTTTCAGTCACAGGAAATACTACAATAACACTGATGAATAGAGTCACACAGATGCAGAAAAACAGTACTTAACTAATCTCACTATATTTTCCTGACTGAACTAAAGAATTACTATTCCCTGGTCACTTACTAGAGCAAGGCAAGATGAAGTAGGTGAGGGGTCATTCTTTGTTTGGTTCCACAACAGACTGCTGCTCTGAGAATTCAGTCTCATCTAGTATTAAAACATAATTTTGCCCTGGATTACAGAAGAATGACATCACATATATCTGGTCATCCGACTAATGTAGTAGTATAGCACCTCCTTTCCTAGCAACTGATCCAGAATCTAGCACATATGTGTCAATAATACAGACACATAGAGCATTGCTAAGATCTGTTGCAGGTTCTGGAAGTCATAAAACAATAAATCACTTCCACTCTTCCTGCAGGAGCTAATAAACCATTCTCTGGCTCAGAAATTTCATCTCTGGCTGCAATCAGAACTGTAAAATACAATCTTTCTGGCCTAAATTAAGTAATAAAATTTCGTACTATTTTTCAAAGTTAGTTGAAGCTGAGCTTAACCTTTTCTCTTCCAGTATCCTCTGTTACAATATTAAGTTCAATAGATATAATACAGTCTGGCATGCAAGTGTATTTCTTTTTATGTCCAGCAAGACACATGGTTGGTACATTTTTAATACAAGCAGCTTTACAAATACATTTTTCAACACAAGCATCTGTACAAATCAGTTTGATATACAAACGATATGTAATTCTTTACAAAATTCCAGCTACCTGTGCTGGCATATATTACACATCCACTGCCCTTCATCTCATGGCATATCTGGCAATAACTCACATTGTCAAAAGAAGGATTAAAATGGCCAGAGCATGCCAGTTTCTGTAATATGAATACCTAATAAAGTTATTGGCTTACACTGATGATACTTTTGTCACTCTCACTCTCCATTTCTCAATTTCTTCTGTAGGTATCATAATCTATTGACAGTCATAGTAAATAATAATTACAAGTTAAACACTAACAAAACTTGTGTTCTACCTCTATATCTTCATGCATCCATCTTTGAACCAGATGACTATCTCTCAGTCATATATATTAAGCAGTTAGCTTCGATATGTTTTCCAACTTATGAAAAAAAAAGATTTATCATATATTTAGCAAATACGTATGCCAATCTTGTAGTGCACCAATGGGAAAGGACTTACTTATTAGACAGCAGCTTTTTTAATAGTGTCTTATTATACAGAAGATTTGTTGATGACATACTATTGTTTTGGGATGATACTTTAGATAAATTAAAAGAATTTATACAATATCTTGAATCCACAACAGATTTTTTGAGATTCACTTTTATGTATTCCTATAGTACTATTGACTTTCTAGATATCACTATTAAGAAAGATAAGAATAATAGTATTATGACAACACTTTATAGAAAACCATGTTGGAAGAATGATTTACTTCATTATAACAGCATGCACCCTAGGTTTATCTTTCTGAACGTTGTGAAATCTCAGTTTATTAGACTCTCAAGGCTCTGTAAAGATCCTTGTCAACTTAGAGAAGAGGCTAATAATCTGGTAAGCTTATTTATAGAAAGAGGATATAATAAGAAACTAGTACAGTATAATAAAGAGACAGCATTGAAAGAAACAGAAACATCTAATGGAACAACTGAGTATCATAGTATTATCCAGAATAAGATCAAGAAGAAAGTCAGTATAATAACTAGATTTACAAATGACAATAAAGAAATCGTGAATATTATATCTAAGAATTGGCATGTTTTGACAGTAGATCATGATATACGAGATATAGTAGGTTTAAAACCAAGTTTTACCTACAAAAATAGCAAAAGCTTAAAAAGACTTCTCTGTATGGACAATGATGTCCATGAATTAAAAGAGAACTATAAGACAGAGAGGAATGGAACATTCCCTTGTAACAAATGTAATATGTGCAACATGATTACAAGAGAACAGGATTTTATTCATCCTACTTTGAATTTTACATTCATTTCTAGGTTTCAGGCGACTTGTAATGACACAAATCTGATATATTTAGCTGACTGCTTATTATGTAAAGCATTTTATGTTGGCATGACGATGAGAAAGTTCAAAGACAGACTTTATAATCATAAATATGATATAAAAAAACAAGATCAGCGTAATGCTTTAGCAAAACATGTTGCAGCTTCACCAGGACATAGTTTTAGATTTAGAGTGTTGCAGAAAGTCAAGATTAACAAGAAAGGTGGTGATAAGATGAATCACCTAGAAAAGATAGAGTTGGACTGGATATTTAAATTATGTGCACACTGTGAACCAGGTTTAAACCAAGTCATCAGTATCAAACCTGTTTTAGAAGGACGAAAATTAAAATAGATAAAATGTTTTTATTTGAATATAAACATGTTCTTATGTGTATACTTTTTTCTATTTTTAGCAGTTAGCTATATATCAAACTTCAGAGAAATGCCAATAATCAAATGAATGCATTTATTTTGGACATTTTTATGAATGCTTATTTTTGTATAATCTAATGTATACGTATGTTTATACATATATATTTTTACAATGTTCTTATGGGGTTGAATGACTGTTTGTTGAGCCTAGGTTACTGAGAAACTTTGACTTAACATTTTCAATGATTGATATCAGAAAGTTTTCATTCACAAGTTAATGAATTTATTTGATAATTACTTAATTAATTATTATATTGAGATTAATTGATACAACTATATAAGAGTGCTTAAAATTGGAATGAATTAGATCTGATGAAGCGTACCAGTGGTGTACATGAAAGCGCTTATCCTGTTTCCATCTGTTCGTTAAAATACATTTTATTTTATTTGCACAACTTGTACTTTTTGGTGGTCCTTCGAAGTTTTTTGGAGATTCTGCTGTTCATTTTTACCAAGAAGGATCTTTTGGCGATTTCTTATACTACTTTGATTATATTTATCATATCTTCAAAGGCAAACTGATTTCAGATCTAGAAATTTGGATCAACTTTCCTCATTCATTATTTGACAGTGAAAGTCTGTAAAACAATTATCACTCATCATTTGATCACTGCAGCAGTAGCCTTAGCTAATTGTGTTACATTTTGCATAGGCTATAACAGCCAGTCATCTTCCAAGGTGCCCAGGTTATTAAGAATTTAACTAGAGCTGGATAAAATCAGTGGTCTGGGTATGAAGCCTTTCAGAGCTTTCTTCCTAGCTGAAAGAGGGAAGCTAGACCCCAGAAAAGGGTCAACGTTAGGTAAATAACAATCAGTGTCCTGACCCTGACAAGCATAAATAATGCAGAAAATAAAAAAATGGAGGAAGGGAGGGAGTGGCTATTGCAGGAGGGTCATTTGAACATGTACTGTTTTGGTAAGTTTACTCACAAACTGAACTATATTCATCATTTAATCACTGCTGCAATATCCTTAACGACAGGGGAAGAACACTATAGCTTATACAGTTTAAAAGGAGGATGGATTAGGGCCTAGGAGTCCCTGAATAATGATCCAGGCAAAGCCAGCTCAACTGGAAAAAGAATCTAGTTTATAGTGCCTTGGAAAAATATGTACAGAGAGCCAGTTTTCTGCCTCTAGAATACCTCTTGAGACCGCCCCTTTCCAAAATGTCACAGTGTGCATGGTGTGTCCTAACTCCCTTCAGATAGCATGTCCCACAGTAGTACCCAGTGGCACAACAGACCAAAATTACTGTGTGATATAACGACCAACCTGGCAGAGGAAAGCATGGGGGAATGATGAAACCTTAGGTTATCGAACACCTAATGGTCGATCACAAATTGTCAAAGTCTGAAAATTGCAAACGGCCATTTTCACGCAGGGAAATTAGTCATTTGGCCATTACGTGGATTTTGTTCTTTCTCTGCTGTAGAGCAATCTCAGAGTTGGTTTATTTAGTTGGGGGGGGGGGCAAAGCCTCCCACTTTATTTCTGTTTATAATTTTTTTTTTATTTGGCCAATGGCATTGTTTCCCTGTGTGGAAACATCCGTTTTTGATCTTAAGCGTTCAATATTTTGTGGTCGACCTTTAGGTGCTCGATAACCTAAGACTTTGATCATGTAATATAGACCCCAGGAGAATGAAGTATAGGAGGAAGGGTGGGTCAGTGGTGCTTCTGCCAAAATGGCATGGGTGTTGCCAGCCTCAGATTTAAACACCACTTCTGTCCAGTAACACACCTGACTGAAAAGAGGCGTGTGACAAAAGAATTTGCTTGCAAAGTATATTTGTCCCATGCCCTCTCCTACCATAACACACCCGACATTATAAAAGTGCATGTGAAATTTATTTGTAACATCATCACAGAGTGTAAATTGTCGACAAAGCTCTGAAACATATTAAAACTTCTTTTAACAACATTATCAAACCAGTAATGCTTTTAACAACATCAGGACATCTCAGGGTGTGTATTCTTCTGTCCCGCTGACTGCTCATCCCACCATACCAGACACCAGACTAGTATTATTGTTTAAAGCCTTCCAACATAATGTCCAGCTGGCCAAGGAAATCAGGGGCAGTGAAACAGATGAAGGCCACCCTGCAACCACCCTTCAGGCTGCAACCATAGCCTGTTCCCTCCTTTCTATGCCATTATGAATCATTGAGTGTCTGAGTCCCTGGTAGTCAGGACACCCAAGAGTAAGCTCTGTAGAGCTCTTTGCAAACAGCACTGGAATTACAGATTGCTAAATTATCACCCTTATAGTACCTATTATATGCAAAATAGATGGCCAGAAATCAAAAGAATGTGCATGTATCTACCCTTTTGATGTGAGGTCAGCCTCAACAATCATAAAATACTACAAGACATAACACTGATATCTTTGCAACCAAGCTGACAATCACAACTTAGCTGACAATGCCTGAATTACTGTTGGTCAAATAACTTAACTACACTGCTCACACATAAGACTTTAGCACATAGAAAGATATATTTAAATTAAACAAGTCTCAACATATTTCAGACAGCTGTACATCACCAGTAGAAATTCAGAGAGTCTTTGTCCATAAATTCCAAATGCTGAATCCCACTGAAACCTACTAAAGGGGCTAACCTATTTACTCTATGGTTGATAAACTTGGGAACTGACTCAAGAGACCAAGCAGTGACAGGATTTAATGATAGAAAAAACAGACGATGATCACCAACCACCCTATCACAATGTTGGGATGAAGTCTCTTGACAGTGGCCAGATGAAAAATGCTAGACAGCAAAGGCCTCTTTGGAACCAATTGCAGATCATTGCCTCCAAAGGGTGTCCAATCTGGTACAACACTTCATCTAGTGCCAGGTTAAGGTGATTCTAAGGTAGGCCGTACAAACCCACAACATCTCAAAGGTGGTTGGATTTGCACCCAAATTACTGCCATTCAGATGCACCAAAGGTACCACCTGTGACAAAAAAAAAAAAAAAAACAGTAAATTGTAATTATAAAACACAACTTGTATAACTTAAAAAGGCTGCAAATGACCATCACCCTAACCTCCTGGTAACTTGAACTGACTATTCTTTCTGTCAAGATCAGAGGTCCTATCAATGGATAAAGAGTGGGAGGAATAATCAAATGAGGGCATGCCCTGGCTCATTCACAAACCTTCTTAACATGCTGTTCAGAACTTTAGGTATAATGGCCTGTATGCTCAGAAACCTAAATCTAACTGCACATGATGAAGACAAGATATGAGGGGTTGGTACACATTGTGTTGCTCACAGGAAATGACACAGGGGCTTGTCCAAAACCACCTCTTGCCAATTTGATCAATTTTGGATCGGCAAAAACAAAATGTAACCACATTCATAGTAATTGTAGGTCTGAAATAAGAGAAGCTCTTTAACCCACAAGATAAACAAAAAAAGGAGCTCCACACTAAAGAAGTATGATAATCCTCCAAAAATGAAGGAATATTCCATAAAATGGAATCCAGTAAATTCTTTCCAATAGGCATTATAGGATCAGTGGATATTTCGTTGAGCTTTCACAGCCCTTCGACAACCTACACTCAGATCATAATTTGTGAAACTCAGATAGGCTTGCAACCCTAGAAAACATCTCTGGTATAGCTAAGTGAATATATATGTCTTGGTAGCCTTAGTGGTCATGCATCTGGACATCATATAAGAAGTAATTAGGGAAAGTGTAACGAAGCACAAGAAACTAATCAATCCACAAACGAGTCCCAACAACTGTAGAGTCTTCACACTTAATTTAATAAAATTCAACGATAAAATTACTGAAGCGCTTTTCATCTGCCAAGTAGCAAACTTCATCAGAAAATCTGAGACTTGGCCAGAGAGCACCCCTGCAATACAAGGCTACAACTCTTACCACACTTTTCGGCCACAAAACTAAGACCGAAACACTAAAGGTGGAGAAGTGTCCATATTCACCAAGGATATTCACACCTCCAGGCTAGTTGCCCAACACAATGTATCTGAAATTCTCCAGGTGCAACTAACATTAGGTAAGACTGCATTCCAAATTGTAGCTTGCTACAGATCCCCCACCATGCCCTAAAATTCTTGCTACACCTTTCCAAACATACTGGAAAAATATTAAGATACAACCAAACACCCTAATACTGGGTGATTTCAACTACCCTGCCATTAACTAGAAGAACTGCTCGGGTACCAACTCCTTTTCCCTACAGTTCTTGGAATTCATAAATTCCAATGCCCTGGATCAACTAATCCATTGTCCCACCAGGGGCTCCAATATCCTAGACCTGGTCATTACCAACATGGGAGATAGATGCTCCACACCAGTGGTCACCCCCTCATTGGTCAGGTCTGACCATAAGCAATTCACCCTTGACATCCGCATCCCACCCCCACACCCCAGTAAGGAAACCTCCTTAAAAAACTTCTCCAAAGCCAACTTCATGCTACTGAAGTCAGAAGTGACAAACTTCATGACACCCATGCAGACGGGATCTGAAAGTTTGACTGCAGAATCCTACACTAAGGCACTGTATGAGCACATCCACTCGTGCATGAATCGTGCCATCCCAAATATAACCAAGATGCTCTCCTCCAAAAAAAGGAAGCCAATCTGGTGGTCCCCTGCTATAAACAAACTATACAACAGAAGGAAGAAACTGTTGCATAAAAGAGGAAAATCCCAGGATGCAAAAAACTCCCTCACCAGCCTCAGTAAGAAGCTGAAATCCCTCATAAAATCCTCAAAAGCTAGTTACGAAAATAAAATTGCCAAAGATTCCAAAGACAACCACAAGGCATTCTATAGTTATGTCAAGAATCTAAATGGCAATGCTCAGATCTGCTCTGAGCTTCAACAGAATGGCATTAAATATAGTGATCCCAAGGATATTGCCAATATCCTGGCAGATCGATTTAATGCCAACTTCACACCCTTCTCACCCCCTAAAGGGCCCATCTCAATACCAAAAGATTGCCAAATTCCGGTAATCATGGCCACACAGGTAGAAACTGCACTCTCCAAAACTAAGAATACAGCATCCATGAGACCAGATGACATCCCAGGCTGTGTACTACATGAACTACAAAATGAACTGGCACCTCACCTAAGTGTCATGTTTAATCATAGCCTCACCTCGGGCTTTGTGCCCACTGAGTGGCGCACAGCTACAGTTATCCCACTCCACAAGAGGGGATCCATCTTGGATTCTGGGAACTACCATCCCATCAGTCTGACAAGCCTGATCTGCAAGGGCATGGAACGCATTATCATGGAACTTATAAACAAAGACATTGGCAACCTTTAAACATTGGACCCCACCCAGTTTGGGTTTGTGAAGGGCCGATCTTGTCTCTTGAACCTGATTGACTTCTTCGAATCAGTCTCCAGAGCTGTGGATGAGGGTAAGGCGGTCCACACAGCCTATCTGGACCTTGCCAAGACCTTCGATACCATCTCCCACTCTGGAATCATAGATAAACTTACTAAGCTGGGCATAAATCCCTAAGTCACTTGATGGGCTGCCAACTGGCTTACTGACAGAACCCAGATTGTAAAAGTAGCAGACTCAAAATCCAGCTCCAGACAAGTGACAAGTGGAGTACCTCAGGGTTCAGTCCTGAGACTATTCTTGTTTGGCATCTACTTCTCTGAAGTACAGGCCAACACTAAGGGACTCTGACTAACAAAGTTCATAGATGACTGCAAACTGGGAGCCATTATTGAATCTCCAAACGATGTGGATATTCTACAAAAGGGCCTTACAGAAACAGATGCCTGGTGCCAGAGCCATGGGCTCAATCTTAATGCCAAAAAATGTATAGATGTTAAGTTGTCAATCTCGCCTTCATTCTTGCTGGATGAGATCGGCTCCGACTCGGCACTTGCTAAGCTGGAGAGCTAATTTTACCAGCTCGAGGCAACCCTATATCCCATGATGCAAGGCGGAGACTACCCAGATCTCATTTGCCGCTTCGCTAACGAGGTGCCTTCTTTTACCAGCTCCAGGTAAGTGAATAGATTTGAGACTTTTCGTCTACCCCCCTTTAAATTTATATATATATTTGTTTTTTGTTAACCTTAATGACTTACTTTAACCCTATTCCCATTAGAGTTCCCTTTTTTTCGAGTTATTTATTCCCTATCCCTAGCTTAGGCCTTAGGCCTTCCCCTCCCTAAATTTTTTCCTGTCAGGGATTGTTTGTGTATGACTGTGTGTTATCCCTGTTTATTTTAAATTGTTGGATTGGGTGTTTTTGTGTGTGTGTTACTGTATTGTGTTTCCTCGACACAGTTATGTCGAAGGACACTAAGGTCTCAGGCTTCAAGAAGTGTGACTCGTGCTGTCAGAAGATGTCTCTGACAGACGGTCACACTTCTTGTGTTTATTGCTTGGGACCTTTGCATCTGCAGGACTCTTGTGCTATCTGTCATGCCTTCAGCCCAAGAGTCCTGCAGGAGCGAAGAAATAAGCTGATATTAAGGGGCTTATTAAAGCCCGAGAGCTCCCCGACTAAGTTGGCGCTGGGGAAGCCCCCGAAACCTGTTAAGCCTTCGGCTGAGAGTTCCAAGCCGTCGGCTTCTGGTTCACCCTCACCAGGGTCGAGATCGGCTCCGGCCAGAGCCGATCCTTCCACCTTACCAGTCTCAGTATCGGCTCCATCCGGCGCCGATACTGCCCAATCCAGGCATTCAGTGTCGGCTCCGGCTGGAGCCGACGTATCTTCGGCTCCGTTGGCTCCATCGATCTCAAAAAAGAGATCTCGATCTCCTTCAGTAGAGTCTATACGTTTGGCTCCGAGATCACCCTTGCTCTCGGAGCGGAGCCATCAGAGCCGTTCTTCTCGGTCGTCCAGGCTGTCTGATCACGACCTCGAGAGAGTGGTGAGTAGACTATTAAAGTCTCAGGCATTGGCCCAAATACTCCATAGCCCATCTCAACAGACGGTAGCTATTTCACATCCACCAAACATTCCTCCTTCGACTCTCTTACAGAGCTCAGAGCCGGAGCTCCTCGGAACCGTCACCGTTGTAGCTTCAGAGCCAATACCACCCCTTTCGGCTTCATCGTCCTCTGCTCCGATTTTCTCCTTGAGGCCTTCATTGGAGGGATCCGGGTGTCTGGTCTCTCTCGTCGGCTCTGAGGGGGTGAATGGCATCGGACCCTTGTCCGACCCCGTTCTCCCTCTCGGAGCTTCGGTGTTGGTGAGCTCGGCCCCGACATCTGCCTCGGAGCCTTCCCTCTTGGTGAGGCCTGGGGTTCCTATATCTTCGGAGCGGGAACTTTCTGGTCTCTCTGACGGGGGAGCCTTCGAGGTGATGAGGAGTGTACTAGCCCCTGGGCTTAGTCAACGGACAGTTCCATCAGCTCCTCCCACTACAGTGCCTGCTGACGTCTCTTCCCACTCTCTTGCTCCCGGGCCCAGAGATCCAACGCCTCAGGTTTCCCCATTGGGAATATCTTCCTCTTCCGAGGCTTCTCCTGATCTGTCAGGTGAACCCCTGCGTAAGAAGACATGTAAGAGGAAACATCTAGACTCCCCTGAGTCTACTACATCAGATACTGACCTGGATGAGTCGGAGGGATCCCCAAGGTCCTCCTCTGAGGATGTCTCATTCTCAGACATCCTTGAACTCCTTAAGCAGAGGGGGAACTGGCCCCCACTTAATTCTTCCGAGGACGAGTCAGTATACTTGGAGGCGTTCGGATCTCGACCCTCCACCTCCTGGGTCTCTCCGCCTTTCGACCCTCTTATGGAGGTAGTGGCTCGGAAGGCGTGGATGGCTCCAGATTCGGTGGAACCTATCCCTAGGAGGCCTTCAAAATTCATTACGGCACCACAAGATAGACAATATTTAACAAAGGGTGTCCCAGTTGATGCCATGGTGGTGGCTGCTGCCACCAAGAAGGAACTAGCTGATCCTTCAGTACCTGTCCATCCTCATAACAAGAATTCTAGGACTATGGACAGGTACGGCAAGTGGATTTTTTCTTCAGCGACTTTTGCCATGAGATCGCTGAACTACTTATGCCACTTCACCCGCCTTCAAAGAGATGTTCTTAAAGAGTTGGGAGAAGTTTTACAGGATTCGTCAGCTGCTGGGTCTCAGGATAAGATTAGCTCACAGCTAGGAATCCTTAACTCCATTGTTAACTCCTCTATGTGGCTCATTTCTTATGCAGCCGATGGAGCGAGTAGGGCCACAGGCACAGGAGTGGCTTTAAGGCGTCAGTCCTGGATGCGGCTTTGTAATTTTGCAGACCCCTTCAAGGTGTCCTTCACAAACTCCCCCTTTGATGGTTCAACCTTGTTCGGACCTCAAGTGAAAGACACTTTGACTAGATGCGAACAAGATGGCAAGACTCTTTCTGCCGTAGGAGTCCGTTTCTCCACCCCTTCAAGACCTTACCCCAAAGGACAGAAGGGAGGGAAAATGTGGTTCCGCAAATCTCAAGGAGTCACGCCTGACGCACGAAGTCAGTTTACCCCCAGAGGCAGAGGGGGTAACAATAATAGACGCTGCCCTAGGGGCAGAGGGGGTCCGCAGAATCAGGGTAGCAGAGAGCCTCTTTCTGACAAACCCTTCCAGCATCCCTGAGATGTTGCCCGATTGTCCGCCTTCGGAGGCAGTCGGGGGAAAATTATCGCTGTACCCAATAGCCTGGCTTTCCCTTTCTCAAGACAAATGGGTACAGTCGATTATATCTGAGGGTTACAAAATTCCCTTTATTCAAACTCCAATTCAACAAAAGGGAACCCTTCCAGACATTCCACCCGGTCTAAGGGAACTAGCAGTACTAGAAATATCAAAACTGCTAGTAAAAAGAGCCATCCAGCCAGTCCCAGCGGACCAAATAGGATCCGGAATCTACTCAAGGTTCTTTTTAGTTCCAAAAAAGACAGGGGACTGGAGACCAATATTAGATCTGAGCAAACTCAACAAGTTTGTAAAGAAATCAAGATTCTGGATGGTCATGCTTCAGTCCATTCTGCCCTTTCTGGGCAAGGACAATTGGATGTGATCGACAGATCTTCAGGATGCGTACTATCACATAAAAATTCACAGATGCTCTAGAAGATTTCTCCGCTTTCGGCTGGGGACCAGTCACTTCCAATTCAGAGCCCTGCCCTTTGGACTCACTACAGCCCCCAGAGTGTTCACCAAATGTATGGCAGTGGTTACGGCTCACCTGAGACATCAAGGATTCCAGGTGTTTCCATATCTAGACGACTGGCTCCTCACTGCCACCACCAGGCATCAGCTTCTCCAAGCCAGAAATTACACCATTCACATTTGCAGAGGGCTAGGAATTTCTATAAATTTCAAAAAATCTGCCTTGTCGCCTAGTCAATCTATTACTTTTATAGGCGCAAGATTGGACACCGCATAACTTTCAGCAAAGTTAACAGACCAAAGGATCTTGGACATTCAAAGACACGTCCAGGTGATTCTTCTCAGCAACAAAATTCAGGCCAGATTTGCTCTGAAGGTATTGGGTCTTATGGCGGCCGCCATAACACTTCTTCCCCTTGCCCGCTTTTACATGCGTCTTCTACAATGGATGCTATTCACCCAATGGTCTTTTCAACAACTTCCCATGCGTCACGAGATCATAGTAACTCCAACTTGCAAAAGGCATCTGACTTGGTGGATATCGTCCCCTCAAATCCCTCAAGGCAGACCTTTTGTTCCTCTTGTCCCGGTTGCCACGGTTACATTGGACGCCTCCCTGATCGGGTGGGGGGGGCATTATCAGGGCAGAATGGTCCATGGCACTTGGCCACCTTTCGAGTACCATCTGCACATAAATGTCCTGGAGATGAGAGTGGTGCTTTTAACGTTGCAAGCCCTCAACGACTCTCTTCCCCTGGAAACTATTGCAATCCAAACGGACAATATGTCCGTAGTGTGGTATATAAACAAACAGGGCGGAACCAAGTCCTATCCACTGTGTCGAGAGGCTCTCAGACTTTGGCAATGGGCAATCTCCTCTCACCGGTTTCTGATAGCAATGCACATCCCCGGGAAATCCAGCATCATAGCGGACAGATTGAGCAGAGCTATTCTCATGCCTCACGAGTGGTCTCTCAAACAATCAGTGATGGAAGAGATTTTTCAGAAGTGGGGCCTTCCTTGCTGTGACCTTTTCGCTACACCTCAAAACAGTAAATGCCCAGACTTCTTCTTTCTCTTCCCCCTTCCAGGCCATCCCCCCAGAGACGCTCTAACCCAAGATTGGCCCCGAGGACTTCTTTATGCTTTTCCCCCTTTTCCACTGATACCTCAGCTAATTCAGAAAGCAACCGCCTTGAGAGCCAAGTTGATTCTCATTGCCCCTTATTGGCCTCGACAGATATGGTTTCCGTTCCTACATCATTATCTCTTGGTACAGCCATGGCATCTGGACCCGGTTCCAGATCTTCTGACCCACCAGTCGGGTCAACTGCACCAATCCATACCTTCTCTCAACCTCACTGCTTGGTTGCTCCACTTCCATCCTTAGCCAGGCTTCCTATGATTTCTAATCCTGTCCGGGATATCATAGTAGCTTCCCTAAAATCTTCTACCAGAAAGATTTACACTAGTAAATGGCGATGTTTCTCTTTCTGGGCAAAAGCTAGGAACATAGACCCCTATACTGCTCCAATTCATTCGGTATTGGACTTCCTAGCTGAGATTTTTCATTCAGGATCCTCTTCTTCCACAGTGAAAGTTCAACTGGCAGCCATTTCAAATTTTCATATAGGCCTTTTGGACCACAACATTATGTCACATAAACTTTGCAAGGCATTCCTTTGAGGTATCTTTTTACTGAAACCTCCGATTAGAGACCCCCCATCACAGTGGGATTTAAATTTAATTTTAACATCCTTGATTCTTCCCCCTTTCGAACCTGCAGCTGCCTGTTCTTTGAAATTGCTTTCTTGGAAGACACTTTTTCTAGTCGCCATTACTTCTGCCAGGAGAGTATCTGAGCTTCATGCTCTCTGCATTCGTCCTCCCTATTTAATATTCCACAAAGACAGGGCATCTCTAAGGACTAATCTGTCTTTCTTACCAAAAGTGCCATCGCAGACGAACCTAAATCAATCCATTGATCTTCCAGTGTTTTTCCCGACTTATTCTGATAGGGTGGAACAAAAGTTACATTGTCTTGATGTTCACCGCCAGCTCAGATATTATCTGGACAAGACTAAAATTTTTTGGAAATCTGATCAACTGTTTCTATCCTATGCAGAGAGCAGGAAAAGCCTTCCAGTTTCCAAGGTAACTTTATCTAGATGGCTGTCTTCTGTGATCACTTACATTTATCAGCTCAGAGGCAAAGAGTTGATTTCTAAGCCAAAAGCCCATTCTACCAGAGCTCTAGCTACATCTACAGCTTTTCAAGCTAGACTTCCAATAGACACTATTTGTGCAGCAGCCACATGGGCCTCTCCTCATACCTTTGTTTCACATTACAAATTAGACTTGGCCTCCAGGGACAGAGTGAATTTTGGTTCCACCGTTCTCAAGAGTCTGTTCCATTGAGCCACCCAGGATAGAGGTGCTAGGACGGTCCCATCCAGCAAGAATGAAGGCGAGATTGACAACTTAACATTTAGAAGTTATGTACCTACCATAACGTTCCATGTTAGTTGTCTTCTCGCCTTCTTTCTTAAGGCCCCACCTCCATCCCCTAGCCTGGTCAGACCGGGAAGATTATGCATCTTCTATTAAGAGGTTATTCCCTTTTTCTAGCTGTTCAACTTCTAGTGTCACTAGATTAGGTTGATCCTTTCTAGAGGGTTATGATGTTATTTAGTATTGTTATTTTTCTTCCTCCTCTTCAGTTGGAAGAAAATATTACTATTTCTTTAGCTACCAAATGAGATCTGGGTAGTCTCCGCCTTGCATCATGGGATATAGGGTTGCCTCGAGCTGGTAAAATTAGCTCTCGAGCTTAGCAAGTGCCGAGTCGGAGCCGAGGATCAGCTCCGAACCCATCCAGCAAGAAAGAAGGCGAGAGAAGACAACTAACATGGAACGTTATGGTAGGTACATAACTTCTAATTATCCCCTTTGGAAAAAAACATGTACCCATGAATTACCACATAGGTGGCAGTACATTAAACATTGAAAGTGTGATGAGTGACTTAGGGACACAGGGGGACAGTGGTCTCACTTTCAATAACCACATCACCACAACAGTCAGGAAATCCTTCTATGTGGCACACCTCATCACTAAGGGCTTTTCATCCAGAAAAAATGAGGTCATTGTCCTGTTGTACTCATCCCTCATTAGACCCATTATATAGTATAATGCTCCATTTGGTATGTACCTCACAAGACATCTGAAACAGCTGGAAAGGCCACAGAAATACCTCACTAAAAAAATCACAGGCTTAAAGCAGATGACATATGCTGACCGTCTAAAAAAACTCCAGCTATATTTTGTGTCATATTGTCTACTCAGAGGCGATCTCTGCTTAACATACAAGGCCATGTCAAACCCTAAGCTGCTGGACATGCTCCACTTAAAGAAATCCCAATCCCTCAGAGCCACACACTCCAGGGATCTAAACCTTGTCATCACAATGAACAAAATGTGCTGGAAGGATAGGTTCCTGACCCAGAGACTCCCCATACTCTGGAATAGACTGCTCATACATGTCAAGCAGAGTTCCTCCATGGCCCTCTTCAAAAGGAACCTTGATGATTGGATGGGAGATAGGAAATTCACCCCAGGGATCATGGCAGTTGCCCTGCTAGACAGGGGTCCAGAGAAGTAAATATTGTTGGAAGAAATATCCAGGGAATTGTTATGGCTAGGCTTGTATAGGCCCTAGGGCCGATAGCCTAGTACCAACCTATGAACCTATGAACGTGTATCAATCTCTAAAATCCAAAAACTCTAAGGTCTTAGCTAGCCCCACACCCTTGTTGCCTGCAAGAGTAAACCAAAGGTTGCAACATGTACAAGTAAGGTCCTCTTTGGCACCATCTCCTCCCTGGACCACCACTAAGTTGTTACCCAGGTAGTCCAGCATGGACTGCTGAAGAGCCCTTTGTTACCAACATCACTGGAGGGCACTCCTGAACCTCTTAAATGTGTCAGAAGCCACAGCACAATACATGGCATGGCTGGGTCGAAGAAAAATTCCCCATTAAAATGCATCCCAAGGAGATATCAATCCTACTAGATCAGCAATAAATGGAGAGCAGCTTCAGTATCGAGCTTTGCCAATTATGGATCAGGAAATCCTCTAATAATGCTGATGAGGTCTTCTAAGGATGTGTATTGCACCTTAACATCCTCCTTTGTAATACAGTCATTAACAGATGCACTTTGAGGAAAGGACAGATGTGAATAAGCCATTCCTTTTCTTGGGTACAAGGCTTAATGGAAAAATCTTAGATACAAAAAGAAGGGATGAGGAAACAGTCATGGATCCTACCTGCCAGGATCTCTTTGATGACCGATATGTTGATGACATCCTCTTTGCCTATAACTTTCATGAAAGGAATTCATTGTATTTCAAATGAAAACCAACGTTGGAGCCACATGAGCATTCATGTTTCAATATATAATCAGGATAAGCATGGAACAGTTAGACGATGACATTGACCCTGGTGGAAGAGTATCTGAAGTTACACTGCCAGCCCCAAAAGATGGGTCTACCACTACTTCTTTAGATGATTACCCTACCCCTAACAGATGGCTCCTCATTATTTAATGGCAAACTGGAATCTGGATTATGTTTAGGAATAGGTTAGTGATGGCCATCATTGTCCCAACAGTTAGTGGCCAGATGCCCTTTCATGCAGAAAGAAATTGCAAATCAGCAGGCTGTCCAGGCACAAAGTTCCCTGCTAAATGCCTATCATGACTGCTGGCTACATCTAGAGTCCACTCCTTGTGAGAAAGCAAATCCGGGTTTGTTAGCCATTACAATGTCTCTGCATGATGTTCTTTCAAGGCTTTGTTGATCACCTTTAATTTCCTGATCCTCTGATCATACAAAAGTGATATTAGGCTGTGTCTGAAATAGTATGTTAATGGCAAGAAAGGTTATTAAGTGAATGGACTGCAATAAAATGGATAAAGTCCAGCATTCAATTGTCCCATTCATGGAGACTGAGTTTACCTATTTGCCTCTTGTCACTTGTCTCCAAAGTCACCTTTAAATCCTTAGCATTCCTACCTTCTGACTGTAAAAATACTCTGAATGCCTTCAGGATCTACCCAATCAAAAACATCCACATGTTTACCTTTAAGAATCTGTCCTTAACTCAGGCCAGGATGTGTACAGTGAAAATATTTCTTGCTGAGGTCACTGCACAATGTCTTCCATCCTGATGTTTCATGATGGGCAACCACACCTGGGGCAGTTTATAGGAGAAAGGGAAATGTGGGAATGGATTACTGTGGGTGCCCCCTACTACTGGCAGTACATTCTCTCCCCTATTCATAGCTAGTTGTTGAGGGGAAGAAAACCCCTTCACAATAAGCAACTCTAAAAGCTTGGTCCTCCTTTCCTTTGATAAAGCATCCAACAATTCTGACATAAAAACATTTGCTAAAAGCCTTAGCTCAGTGTGTTGTCTTTAAAACTACTATCTTGAGTGTTAATATAGGTGAAGGCTGCCAGCCTAGCCAGATAGAATTTTGTAGATAATTCTGTCATTTGTAAATATTAATGTAAGCCTCAAGCTTGTTCTCTTAAATGTGAAAAGACTGCATCTGATATTGAACTGTTAAATGTAACAACAGTGCACTCTGCTGTAAGAAAGCTAAGTCAAACATTTTATGACTGTCTTTGATGTCAAAATTCATCTAAATATGTCTAGAGGGAGGCATCCTGCCTATTGTTTTAAGACCAGAGCTAATGACTAGAATTTGCATGTATAAATGTCCTTTATTGCTCTGGTTTCTGACCAAGTGTAAAGAATATAAATGTAGTTTCTGTTAGCCTGGGAACACCAAAGAGTGTGAAGAATAATGTCATGTGAAGCAGCTTTGTGTTATGAATTTAAAGAGAGAGAATCAGAGAGCTCAGAGCATTTATGTCTTGAGAACATCCAACATCACCAGCTCTGCTTTGCATATAGATGTAAGTTATTTTAGAACTGTGTTTTCTCTTAGCTATAGCTAGGAAATAGGAAGATTAGACTAGTTTGTTTTTCTGTGATATTAGAACTTTTGCTAATGTATTACTTTAAGCATTTCTCTGTGATCTCTGAACACTTGACTAGCACTGTGCAGTAAAAAGTATTGTCTTGTGTTTTATTATTTATTATGACATATTTTTAAACCTTTCAACTGTGGCTGTTTTGTGCAGAGATAATTTAAGCTCTACATTGCATGTATGTAGTGATGCTGTACCAAGTCACTCCAAATAAGTCTTGACTGTTAGGTCACATTTACAATTTGGATAACAATATTGCACAGTAATAATTGGACATCCTTTTAAGGGCCTTTGACTAGCTGATATTATTAGTGGGTGGTGGCAGCTGGTACTAATTTTTAGACTGGGCAGAAAAGGGGCACAGCTGGAGAACCTGTGTCAGCCTTCCCCAGGAGTGTCTGTGTGGTTGTATAAACTCTTATCTCAAAGCATGTGTATGTCAGCTACTTGGGAAGGGACATGAAGCACTGGTTGGACAGAGAGGGTGCTGAAGGTTTTCACTTGCCCACTAGGCTGAGATCTGGACCCTATAGCTGTGCCAGTGGGGAGTCTTATTGGGAACCTGGAGAGAAAGGGAGAAAACAGCCCCAGACTGACTGTGATCTCTGTGTGGTCTTAAGCAAAATTGTACTTTACTGTGTAAATATTTGTTATCCTTTTCCAATATGGACGCTCCCCACTGGTGTTAGTGGTGAGGATTGAGGCTCCTTGATTGTGGGGCCAGGGCACGGGTGTCACATTGAGTATCATTACTTTGCTGAGCAGAACCAGATTGCCCATTGACTATGGTGGCTTGTGAAAGTTCTGCCATGGCTGACTTATTGCCAGTCTTAGGAAACCTTCTCCAGGGCCTATTGGCCAGGATGCTGCTCTGATCTATATCCGGTTCCTGAACAGTTGACTTTCATCTTCTGGATATCTTGAAATTAGGCCTTACACTACCACATCACAAATGATTTTACACCACCACATCACAAATGATTTTACACCACCACATCACAAATGATTTTGCTTGAAGCAAAATATTCTCCCACTGGAGTCTCAACTTACCACAGAGAAAATATATATATAGTTACTGCTGAATACTAGTCACTTCATAGGCAGTAACTGCAGAGACTTTACACCCACAAAACATACATAAAATTGATAAAATGCTGTAATGTAATTTTGGCTCTGACTGACTTATAGCACCACCCAACCCCATTTCCCCTATATATACAGCATATCTAAGAAAAGGTACATGCTTCTGGGACAAAAGAAGTAGTCAGAACATACTTAAGGCCATCTACCTAAGAGATGGCCTAAGCTGGGAAGTGGGAATGGCTACTCTTCTTGCATGTGTTACATATATATATATATATATATATATATATATATATTGATTAGTGTGGTCCCAGACAGCAATGGCAATAATTACCTGGAAACGTAGCACATATCTCATGTGTCAAACTATGTGAGGAACATTCCTCATTCCTCATTTTGAGTCTTAAATTGTCCATTTTCCTCACAGTTCCACCTTGAAACCACCTGTAACACATTCAATGTCTGGAAGATATCTATACGTACATACACACACGCACACACACGCGCGCACACACACACACACACACACACACACACACACACACACACACACACACACACACACACACACACACACACACACATATATGTATATTTCTTATAATTGTTATCCATGTTAAATAATACAGAATAATATTTATTTATCAAAACAACTTCCTATAAGTGTAAAGTGATACATTTTAACTGTACAGTGGGCTTACTAGATAACATCATTAGTAAGCTGTTAGTAAAATGTTTACATTTTGCCTGTGTGTTCCACTTATTGAGAGGTAGTGTTCCATGTACTAGAGATAACAGGTTGAGAGTTGCAACTTAGTAAATGCCAGGAATGAAAGTTACCTAGTAATAGATTGCATGTTACATCAAAGTAGATGTAATGGTGGGCTGCACCAAAGTCCCAAAGGTGCACGTTTAATTGAATTAAGTTCTGTACTTCACATTATGTATTTATTTATGTTAATTTATTGAGGTTTTCCCCAACCCCATGATCCTTCCTTGTTTTTGTTTCTATTTTATACCAAAATGGTCTTACTGTGCACAGACAACAAGCCAAGCAAAACCACCTAATAAATATAGTAAATATATAAGAATAAAGAGGAAGAAAAACCATGGTGCTGACTGGATATGAACCCAGAGGTTGTGGGTGCTTAAGCCAAATGGCCAAAAACCCATACTGGCAAAGAATACAAACTTAATATAAAAACAGCTAAAAAGAGGAGAGATGCTGTACTCCTCATAGCCAACAATGATGGCTATCAGTCCCTGACCCCTCACCCTTCTAACATCACTGAGCTGCTGTTGTTATACTGCTGATGAACTCACAAGCACTTGATAGCAGCAAAGGAAATTTAGACAACAAGCTGCCACTTGAGATGCTGGCAGGAAAAATAGCGTGACACAAAATAAAACCCCAGCAGAAAAGCTGGCAGCTAAACAGCAGCCATAATAAATGCACCACTCTTGACAGGCACCCCTTTCAAAACCATGTTCAAAATAAGTCACACAAAGGTTTAACAAAGGTTTAAATCACAGAAGAGCCTAAAACCAACTCCTCACTGATGAACATGCTATGGTCCTACTTCTTTTATTTTATTTACTTTATTTGTAGCTTGAATATGGGCAGCCCATAGAAAGTCCTCAGTCTTTTGATAGTCATACCATACTTTCCCGAAATGTCTCATGACCACCCCCAAGAATAACTGTAGCTCATAGCAAAGGATTTATGTCAAAGCCGCAGTAAAAATAGGAGCAACATCTCCATCTGAGGGCGAACAAACATTGCTTTCATCAAGCTTAACATCTAGGGATAAAAGATGGATATCACCATACATTTATGGAAGGTTGACAAGTATGATTCAATAGCCTGGCATTAACAGGCTGCATAAAATGCTACTAGTTCCACAGAGTGGAGACCTGTCATTATTAAATAGACAAACCCTTCAGAGACAATTTAAACAAATGGAGGAGCCAAGGCCAAATACAAGTAAGAGCCTTCTGCAATTAAGAGCCCCCCAGCGAGAAGCAATCATTGCCATAATCATCAAAAGCTAACACCGCCATCAAAATAAAATTAATGGAAAGGACTCAAACACTGTACCTGACACACAAAAACCAAATATATACTACTAAGCTGGTCTAAAACGGATAAATCAGTTTTAGCTTTACAAGTCAAATAAAGCTCATCCTTTCAAAAAGTCCATGTTAAATCCATTTTTCACGTTTCACTACATAAACTGTCTGGAAGTGTAAAATATTAGCAAATTGGATTCTATCGAAGCTTGGTCTAATCTCTATACTCTATTGTTTGATGTTTGCTCAAAAACAGATAATGGGCAATCTATTCTCTATAATTTGGAACTATAAGTAAAATTTTTCTCTCTGTATACACAGTATACATTGGAAGTTCTCTACTTGTAAACTGTCTAATTTGTAGTTATTTATTTATTTATTTTTGTTGACCAGGAAAGTTTCACTGGATGTACCACATTTTTAGCTGAGGCCTGGGGAGAAAAGCTCCATTACATAACATTTGTAATTAATGGTGACTCCATTTTTAAGAAAAAAATAGTTTTTATCACAGTATTACAGAGTAAAGAATATTACAATAAAATACAAGGTTGATTCAGGACAGATTGATATAGTACATTTTATTTGAAAAGTAATTACCTGTAACAGATTTATACAAGCAGCTAGGATATTTATATTAATAAAATACATTAATTTATGTATGATACCATTTATATAAGTGGAAGAGAAATATATGTTTAAGTACTGAGCATGCAAGATAGTGAAGGGGTTATAGAAGTTTTGTAGAGAAAATAGAGTGAGGGAGATTTTTAAAAAGTGCTTGAGATAAGGAGTGTAGGTAATGGGAAGGAATCTGAAAGACAAATTACATTGTTGATTCATGGGACAAATACAAGTGTTAATGTTAGATTATAGAAAGAAAGAGATTGAGAAAGTGACATTCAAGACATGAAATGAGATGAGTAAATGTCAAAGAGGTTGTAAAAAGGAGGATGTTATCTTAGACAAAGAGTTGGAAGGATTTGAGAAGGTTAGAGAAGACAGCATGGTCATGTGAGAGGAATTGACAGCCTTACAATGAGCATGCCAAGGGGTTGTTTAGATATTCTTAGAGCACTGTTCTGAAGCAGGGTAGTTTGTCTATCATTTTTAATATTCTGGTGATTGCATTCCACAGGTATGACACATAGCAAGAATATAGGGAGTTTCCTGATGAGTTGTTAGATTTAATAGAACTTAGAAGGGATTTTTCACTGGACCACGCAGTCCCTTGCAGGAGTGTAAGGCAGTAGTGTATTTTTAATGCTGGTCATTATTTTGGAATAATGTATTAATTTATACTCAATAATTGCCTGAGAGAATGTGAGTTAAGTTCATGCCACTTTAGATGTTTTAAGACTTCACAGTGTTGGCTTGTATGTGTAGCACTGGTAAACATTTTGCAACTTTATTATAACAGGCAGTTAGTTTGGTCTTTACTCTGTCAATTATGTTAGTAAGGGTAGGAAAAGCATAAAGGAGGCATGGTACTAAGCAAATTGAGATTGATACTAGTGTTTTTTTTTTTTTGCTTTGTAAGTTAGGTCGTGTTTGACCTTGTAGTAGGGACATATTTATTTTAATAGCTTGAAGTATATGCAGATGAAATTTAAGGTTGTCTATTTGAATACCTAGTAATTTAATATGGGTTACTAGTTCAGTTCTAACGTTAACAGCTGTGACTGCAAAAGATTGAATTTGGTTGAGATATTGCTTTGGCATGAAAGACATTCTCTGGGATTTAATAAACTCTCTGTAGCCATCGTGCGAAGCCTACAGTGATTTTACATATTTGTGTGGTGAGCAGCAGCGCTAATTACATATTCATGTCGCCCACCACATTTAAATGTAAACAAAGGGGGTTTCATGGCTGGCAACAGTGTTGCTGGCTAGGAAGCCATGTAAAGCAACATGGATAGCAAACCTGTGTACCTCAAAGCAAACTAGGTTAGCAGGATTGCACAGAATGCCACAGTGATTACCAGGGTTTAACATATAGTAATGTATATGGTCCATACACAGTACAGGACAATGCATGCAGTGCAGAGTATTGTGAAATCCCATTCTAGACATTCGGTACAAAAGTTGTGTAAATGATCTGTAAGGGTACATGGACTGCCATGTAAAATAAACAGTCAAGAGAAGTGTGTGTATTGACAAAGTGACACACAGATGAATTGTAGAAATGAGCAAAGAGAAAGAGGACAGGTGAAACATTGTAACATGTGAAACATTGTAACATGTGAAACATTGTAATGTACAGCAGATGAAAGCATGTCAAAGGAAGACAGTTGTAGGAGGTACACTAATCAAATATCAGTATGGTATTGGAAATGCATATTATGTGACTGTCACACAAGGTGACATAACAATGGAGAAGACGCCTTTGTGAGATAAGCATCCTGACATAAACACTGCAGAGGACATCTATCAGGGATGTTATATACAACTGGGATTAGGTGGATATTGTGAAGTTGTGCAAACTGATTTGCCTGAATATGAGTGTAATGTCAGACGAGGTCTCCAACAAGTGGGACACAGTTACAGGCTCATGGACAACAGTAAAAGAAGAAAGCACAGTCATGAACAATAGAATAATACCACCAGTAATCCTATGTCTCTGTCACAACACATGTGATTTTGAGTGATCACAGATTATTCACCACAAACATACTTGTACAACTGTTATGATGTCAGCAAACTATGAGGGTAATCAAGCACACCATCCTGACACTTTAACATCTGCTGGAGGTGTTAGGAGGGACACTCCTATACTTGTATGTGACATTATAATCAATACAGGCTAGTTAACTGGTGTGCATGGCAGATATATATGGCACAATCCTAACTGTCATGAATGTAACCCATGACATTGATGTTTCAAACAGCTATGTATGTACTGTGCACATCACTAGAACAGATATCACACATGCATCTGGTTAACAGCTTGATGGGTATTCTGCACCATCAGACAGTAATGTTTATGCAAAAAAAGAATACCTAGGTATGTCCAGTAAGGTGTGTGACAGCTGACTGTGGCAAAGGTGGTACATGTCAGTCACACATCACCGGAAAATGTGTAGGATGGAGCATAAAGAAAGGTGTGTTGTACTCAGTGACTGGTGTGATGAAGGCTGTGAACTATGGTGGTGTTATGGCCTTTGATGTGGATGGCCTGCACATACTTAGCAGTATTGTTACATACAAGGGAGTAGTCAGCACTGTGGCCACATGTTGGTGGATGGTCCAGATTCCATCTACCCAAGGACACAGGTCACATACCAATTGGTCTGCTTATAAGGTTTGATGCCTACATTATCCTTGGGTCATGCATGTGTTTTCATAATGTAATAACCCCCCGTGCTTTTGTTTCATCTAATGTATTGTCATGGCTGTGGCAGCAAGCTGTGGCATGTGCTGATTATGTCTGTATTATACTAATATCACACTTGGAGTCAATGATTGCCCACAATCTGTAGTCCTTCAGACAGTTGTTTGGGCATAGGATGTGTATATCATTTATGACATCTATGACATAAATAATGGACAGGATCATAGGATCATAGGAGATTTCTAGGCTAATAACCTTGGGGCCCTTATTAGCCTAGCCAAGAGTTTAGCCCATGTTTAGACATGTCAGCACATGATGCCCCTGTCCAGCAGGGACATGGGTGGAATCCCAGGGGTATAGTTTCTGTTTCCAACCAGTTATCCAGGTTGTGCTTAAAAAGGGGTAAAGAGGTACGCTGCTTGATGTGGAGAGGGAGTCTATTCCAGAGATGGGGGAATCTCCAGGACAAAAATCTGTTCCACCAACAAGTCCTGTCGATGTCGCAGACCAGGTTGAGGCCATGCATGTGAGTTACTCAAGTGGAGCTTGACTTGCGGATATGCAGCAGTCCCATGAAGGTGGGGTCCATGATCGCTTTGTATGCCAGGTAGTGGTCACCTCTGAGGAGTCTGTATGAAAACGAGTAGAGGGACTGGGCTCTTAGCCTATCTGTGTATGGTAGATGTTTGAGGCCCTGGATTCTCCTGAGGAGGAACCTCTGTGGTCTCTCCAGCTGCTGTATGTGCTTTGCGGGGTACATGCTAAAAGGACATTGTACTCAATAATAGACCGTATAAGGGAAGAAAACAGGGATGTTATAACCTCCTTGTCCATAATTGAGATACCCTTACTTATGAGGTGGGCCATGTAGAAGGCTTTCCGTACAACAGAAGTAACATGGTGGTCAAAAGACAGGTTGCTATCAACCTGAGTGCCCAAATCCCTCATGACTGATTGCGTGCTTAGGACATTGTTATTAATGGGATAATTTGTGGGGACGTCACTATCCCCAAAGTGGAGGATGATACATTTTTTGGTATTCAGCTTGAGGCCATGTTTCTGGCACCAGTCATTTGTCTGAGTGAGACCACCTTGGAGGATGTCCAGATGACTAGGGGAATTGATGACAGCACCCAGCTTGAAGTCATCTGCAAACTTGGTCAGCCATAACCCACTGGTTTTGGCCTAAATCTCAGAAAAGTATATCCCAAATAACAGAGGCCCCAAGACTGAACCCTGGGGTACATCGCTTGTTACAGGCGTACTGCTTGAGGTGGCTTCCCCTCTTTTGACTAGGTGGGTTCTATCAGTGAGCCAGTTTGCTACCCATCTGGTAACATATGGATTGATGCCTAGTAGAGAGAGTTTATCTATTATGCCTGAGTTGGGAATAGCATCAAAGGCTTTGGCTCGGTCAAGATAGGTGGTGTGCACTATCTTCTCCTCACCCATGGCTTTGGTGACTGTCTCAAAGAAGTCAACCAAATTTAGCAGACATGACCTCCCCTTGATAAAGCCAAACTGTGTGGGACTGAGTGTTTTTAGATTGCCAGTGCCCTTTTTAATGAGGTCCTGGATAATCCGTTCCATGGCCTTGCAGATCAGGCTAGTTAGGCTGATGGGTCTATAGTTTTCTGGTTCGGTGGAAGCTCCACCTTTGTGTAAAGGGATGACCGTGGCTGTCCTTCACTCAGCTGGGATGAAGCCGGTACTCAGGCTTTGGTTGAAAAGGTCGCCTAATGGTGCTCCAAGTTCCTGCCTGAGTTCTTCTGGAGGCTGTATTTTTTTGCCATTGAGAGAGCAGTGGTGACCTGTTCCCTAGATATGAGGGGAAGGGGGCAGGTACTGGGGATGTCCTGATTTACTGATGGGGGGGCAGAGGGGTGAAGTTTTTGCTGAATCTGTCAGCCAGCAAGTTTGCTATATCTACGGCATTTGTATATGTGGTGTCCTTGACCACCAGTTCTGAATAGATCTGGGTGCTTCCATTGAGGTTGCCGACATATGTGAAGAAGGCCTTATGATTTTATATAGTAGATGAGGCCAATTTGGACTTGAAGTTTGCATTGGAGGATTTAACGAGTGCTCTTATTTGCTTGTTCATGCTAAGGAGACATTGTTTCCTATTGGGCACCTGTGCCTTCTTGGTCTTGGACAGTTTTTTTTTCCATTTGTTGTAGAGTTTATTTATTGAAAATGTCCACCAGACAGGTTTACTCTTCTTTGTGGAGGATGATTTAGTCCTAGCAGGTATTCCTGATTCCATGCAGCTATATAAATGCTTGTATAGTGCTTTGGTATAGTTTTGGATATTGGTGCTGGGTCCTATAGAGGGGGAAGAGGCTGTGAAGCTATTTATACCATCCCTCAGGAGGCTATAATCAGCTTTGGAGAAGTTTTTATGTCTGATCCTAGCGAGAGCCAGATTGAGGGTGATACTGACTTTGAAAGTGACCGCTTTATGTTCGGAGCTTACCAGGGAGGATGATACTATAGGGATGCTGCAGTGGTTACTCATGTTGGTTAATACCAAGTCCAAGACATTATCATCACTTGTGGGGGTATTGACTAGCTGTTCCAAGGCATTTTCATTGCCAAAATCTCTGGGCATTTGTGTTCTGGCATGAATATTTCTTCCAGTCTATGTTTGGGAAGTTAAAGTCACCCAGAAATGGGTAAAGGGTTGAAGGTGTGTATGTCTTTAATGTATATTGAAACTCCATCTCCTTTGGCTTTACTGCCCAGAGTTTGGGGTCTGAATTTATGATAGGATGAGTAACCAGGTAAGGCTGGGGTGCTGTCCACAGCTTTGAACCAGGTTTCTGTGACTGCACAGATGTCACCATTTTCCAGGGTTAAGAATACTTGCAAAGAGTGCATTTTTTGTTTAGACTCTTAGCTTTTAGCAGCATGACCTTTAATTTGCATTTTGTTGAAATTTTTATGTCGGTTTTATTGACTTCAGGACTTTTCCTAAAAAGGCACTATGGGGAAGGCAAGAATCTTTGCCAGAAGCCTGAAGCTCAGGTGAGACAGATGCAGGCCATCTCTGGCAAAGCATCGTGGTCTGTCGATCATGTCTTCCCAGGCTGTCAAGGTACTGGATGCCCCTGGAATGACACCAGAAACTAAGCCAGTTGTTAAAGTCAATCATTTCTGTTTGTATTGAGGCATCATTCTGTGTGATGGCAGAATTCTGCTTAAGACTAGGGATATACCTGCCTGGTAAACATAATCAGTAAGCTCAATCATGTCTCTATTCATATAGTCCAGAGAGGTACGTCTCAAGTCATTCACACCAATATGGCCATAACATTACTTGTTTTTGAGAGACTTGAGGGTGTGAGTGATATGGTAGATTCTGGCACCTGACAAACAACTAACTGTGACTTTCTCCTTACCCAGACTGGTGAGAGGCACATCTGTGTGTCTCACAATGGAGTCTCCTATGACTAATATGTTGTGTTTATGGTGACGCCTTAGTGGTTGTGGGACACAGGTGTGTGGACTATGCATGATATATGGTTTGCAGGCTGCGGAGGTCACATGTTTTGCCTCAGAGGTCTCCCTTGTTTGGGTATGTTTATGTGGAGGACCTTCACATATGTGGGTGTGTTTTGTAGGTGTGGGTGGTGTTTGAGGTGTAATGGGCCTAGCAAACAGCCCTGATGAATAGACTTGATCATCAGACATGAGATATAGTTCACTTCAAACATTTCAAGATATTTAGATGCCATGTAAGTGATCCATTTATCTACCCACTTGATGATATAGGGTTTTATGGCCACATCTGACAGTGTTGAGTGAATACATCGGTGTGGTTTTGTGCCAAATGCCTTGGCCTGGTCAAGTTCCACAGGATGACAGTGGTGTCATCATGCATGCCCTTGATGACCTCTTTGAGGATATCTAACAGATGTAACAGACATAAATGTAGCATTAACAACACACACAGGTCTGTTGTACACAGTTGAAATATTACTAGTGTCCATTTAGAAAAGGTTCATGATGACATGTTAGTCTGCCTCACAGATGAGGAAAGTCAGGATGAGTCTATACATGCATGCACACTGGTACTGTCCTGCAAAGTTTCATGTTAATGTACACCCTTCTACAGGAACATAGTCCATGGGGAGGGTGTGTTGAAGTGTTTATTCAACCATGTCAGAAAGGTGTATGTGCTGAGTCACGCCATAGGTAATCTGTGATGTTGTCACAGCCCATTGATTCTGTATGATAGGCCTGGTTGAAGGTAAGACAGTGCATACTGCTTATCTTGACCGGGCCTAGGGTTTTGACACAATCCCCCACTCAGCTATCACTGAGAAAATCTCCCAGCTGGGGATTAACCCATAAGTCAATAGTTGGATAACCAATTGGCTCACCGACAGAACACATACTGTGAAAGTTGATGAATCAACCTCTACCAGTAGAGCTGTCACAGTTGGTATACCCCAGGGATCTGTGTTTGGCCCTTTACTGCATGTAATGTATTTATCAACAGTACAGACTAAAGTATATGGCCTTTGACTTACCAACTTTGCTAAGTCTTGCATATTGGGTGCAATCACTGAGTCCACCAATGATGATAATGTACTACAGGATGGGCTAGCACAGACAAATGATTGATGCCAAAGCCACATGGTCTACAGATAAACACAGAATGTGTGTTTATTTTGGCCTTCTGTAAAGTGGAATTCCCTGCTAATTAGAACATTGAAAACACTCCTCCTATGCTGAAACCCAGTGATGCAAGACCTGGGACCACATGTAGATAGCAATCTAAACTTCAACTACCAAGTTTCCATAATGGTATGGAAAGGCTACGTGTATTATATAACAACACTGTACTTGAACCTAATCAGAGCACTAATAGAGTTTAATGATCCCTTTTGCATGTACCTCACCAGATACCTGCAGCACCTGGAGAGAACATAGTGGATTCTCTCCAAGAAAATACATGGCCTACAAACCATGCCAAAATGTATTTGGATAGACTGAAAGCCCTGTCACTGTAATCTATATTGTATAGGATGAGGTGACTTGTGCCTGGTCTCCAGGGCAATCCTGACCCTGCCTGGGTATGAATACTGCATATCCACAAATCAGCTGTAGTTGATGACATCAGCAGAGTCTGGTGAGGAGAAATTGCTAATAGTGGTGTCCCACATGCTGGTGTAAAATGCACTCTGTAATGTCAAGCAAGGGCACAAGCACACACACACATGTACCAGTTGACTGCAGTAAGAACAGAACCCCTGTCTATCTACGTATATAGGCTAAAGATCACAAAACTTTAAGCAAGCACCACAGCACAAGTCTTACTCTTACTAGGCTGCAGGACAAGTTATGTTGGGTTGCATCAACACTAGATGCTGGAGAGAAGATGTTAGGAGGTTGCGTGAAATGGATGTTTAGGCTTGTGCAAGTGTTAAAATACTATCAATCCATGGAACTGGAATAGTAAGTGTCAGATACACACTTATGCTATTCCGGCTAGACAAACACACATACACACACCCTGGTTGATTGTAGTGAAAACAGTAACCCTACCTAAGTACACAGACTAGAGAACACAGTACTTTAATCAAGTGCCATGGCACAAGTTTGAGATGTTGGGAGGCCTGCATGAAATGGATGTGTAGGCATGTACAACTGTCAAGGTAGTTCACATTCTGCATGTTACCAGATTGATGACTGTGCAATGACTAGTATATGTTGGTTGAGTTCCAATGTGCAGGTATAGTTTATGAAACAGCTTTACAAACTATATGCAAACAGGTGTCCACATTATTACAAGCATTTGAACATCTGAATGCATATTGCCATTCTAAAGATGTGGATGGTATATCACGCAACATTTTTTATTAATTTATGTAGTGTAATTGATATATTTGTCAACAAGTACTGAGAGACCAGGGTTGCAGTGCATAGGGGGAGGTAATACATGGCTGCACTGTACATATCTGACATATTCTTAGAGATGGCCTTCATTTTGCTATGTTTCCTATGTAATTGCATGCCTTGAAGGCTAAATGGAGAGTGAATAGAACTAGTACATGATAGTATTTAGTTTGCATAGCATAGTAGCAAGCAGTGGGTTTGTTTGATAATTGACAGAGTGTTTGCCCATGAGAGATATGCAGTTATACTGCTTTTTCTGCTTGCATATAGTTATGCAGTGCACAAATGTGAGGCCCATTGCTAAAATTATTAAAGTTAGTATTGAGTGTATGAAACACACCTGCTGCTTAGCTGACTCTGTGGCAGTAGGTGTAAATGCATTAACACATTTCTTTTTCAGCACAGATGATACTGGGTTCTAATACAGGTGTGGTTAATACTTTTAAATAAACAGTGATAATGCAATTAAATTATTCTTATACTACATTCACCTTGCATTATTATGTTTTACTTAAGTGTGGCATGTTTAAGCCACATTGCACATAGGTAAACCACACCACAGAAAACCCATTTACCGTCACTTTGCATTGATGCACATTGCCAAACTCTGCATAAAAATAACAGCTAAACAGTGAAGGACTCCATTGCTTTTTTGGTAATGTTATGTTTTGTGAGTGATTCTATTTTTTACCACATTGCAGTGTTAAAATGGGGCAGATAGGAAAGTGGTAAAATGGGGAGAAATCAGGGGAAAGAACAAGGGGAAAGAAATACAGGAATGTGCAGGAACAAGGGAGGAAAGAACCATAGCTATCCATTTCTTTAACAATGTAAACTGAAAATATGTACAGAAGATTAGCTGAATCTGGACTGTCACCCCCACAAAGTGGGGTGACAACAATGCAATCATGCTGTATAGCCAAATAGACCAAAGCAAGTGTGTCAAGAAGACAGATGTGCAAAATGGAGAGCTATGTATGAGATGATATTTTTTGTGGGACAGGTGCCCACATTTTTTAATTTGGTGAGTGATGAATGCTGGGTAAGGGACATTGGCGTTTCTGGGCCAGGAAAGTTGGGTAGGTAAGGAAGCAAATTCAGACAAGACAAGACACAAGGACAGTGAGGAACACAAAAGGTTGGAGGACACCATAATTGGGCTGAGGGAGGGAACAACGCAAGCTCATGCCCACCATACATGGCAAAAATGAGAATTTAGTCTTCACTCACAGGACTGTCATCATTGTCCCCTTACTCCACTGGGTGCAGTAGTGTGTGATGTTCTCCTTCTGTTTGCCATGAGAAAGAGCAGTCACTCCATCCAGCATAGCAGTTCATCAATGATGCAGTGCACAACCCTATGCACCAACCTGGCATCTCCTGGCAGGTGATGAAATCCCCACCTCTACCACAACTCCTAGAGGATATCACAGCACCAGCTGCCATGGCAGTTCTACCTGAGGGCACTGGTAGGACAGGGGCAGCAGATTCAGTGTTGTCAGTTTGGGTCCCAGATGTGCTGGGCATCGGTGCTGGAGCCAGTGGAATGGGGCAGGCTGGTCTACCTTGCTGTGCTGTGAAACACTTATTGATCTGTTACAGATGGATGATACAGAGACATTTTAATGGCACATAATAGAAAATAAAAAAGAGAAAGGGGTTGAGGTGCAAGAAAAAAAGATAAAATTAGTAACATCATATGTGATATACAATTCACTATTACAACTATACAACTGTTTTATCTGGACTATTATATTTAAGTATACATCCTATCAACTGTAAACTTTAACTATGGATTGATCAAAGTAATCCTTGCAATGTGCATATACTGCATATATGCTTGATCCAAGTATACTGATTACAGTTAAACAGCAGTGCATTTATGTCACTTGTATAGAGTTAAACTTATGTAATATTATGAAGAAAATTCAGTATTGTATAATTGCTGCTTGTGTTATTTGAACGCACAATCTCTGACTACAGTCTTGCACTCAACTCCTAAACTTGATTTGTGCTACAGACTTATGCATGCATACTTGTTTTTACAGTTAGGATATGCATGCTCACTTTGCTACTGCTGTATAGAATACCAAAAAAATCTATCACCTTTTAAACATACAATAATACTTCTGTTGTGCTGCATACATGCCACTTGCTTCCCTCAGTTTCTCCAGACATTTAGCATGAGCCTGCTAATTCTACTCTATTTCAGCATTAGCTGTAAAAAGAGAAGAAAAAAAACAAAACAAAAGAAATCAAAAGAACAGAGCAGCATTATGCATACCAGTCTTTCCTAAATTTAGTTTTCTATGTATTAAATTTTTTCTTTACTCACATAAGTACACAACTATGGAATGTCACCAGTTTGAAATTCAGTCAACCATTAGTTGAGGGTATCCCTCTTGCACCTTTGTAGGTCTTTGAAATGATGGCTACACTGTTCTACAGTACATGAGATGCCAGTCGTACTGGATAGAGCCTGAGCCAAACTACTTCAAGCTTCAGATTTCTACTAAGAGCCAGAATAGCCCCCTGCAGAAGCCTTTGTTGGTGGTGCTTTACCAAGAGTCCAATAAATATTCTGGACTCCTGAACATCCCACCTCTGTGCCCTAAACTGGGCATCATCCCCTCTAATGCAAGACATGTCTAATACCAATAGCAGAGAAATGGCAACTAATGTTTTCCTGCCAGTTCCTGTTATCACATTTACTGGTAGTGCTGAAATCTCAGCAATAATGCCAACCATGTTTGCATTATGTTAAAAGGAAATCAGCAGCAGCGCGAAGCAGGGAGGAAAGAAATTTTAGAAACTGGAAGGTTAATCTGAGACTTGACATTAGTTTGAGGAGTGTTGTTGCTGTATGTTGGAAATACATTTTTAAAATTGGAAGGTAACTGTTAGGTGAGTTAACTTTGCAGACATGCATTGGGTGCATACATTTTATGACCTGACACATTTTTGTTTTGGCTTTATACTCTGATAAAATTGATTTTAAAAGTTTGGGATTCAAACATATGCATAAGGGACAAAACATTTTTTCCACAGCAGTGATTTTCCATTTTGCCAGAGAAGAAGTGCTGCTCAGAGTTATGAATCACTCATAAATACAGCTGGCAGTTTGAGGTGTTAACCTCATATGTGTGATACCTAACACATTCTTGTATATAGATTCATTCATTTATGTGTCTATGTGTGAAGGCCATCCAAATCCAGATATCAGAATTATACTTACAGAAATAAAGTAGACAGTATACCCTCAGTCATAGATCTGAAAACACAGTAAGGGTGTCTTATCTCTTCTACGCATAATTCATATACACTCCACTATCTATAGTGTTATAAGTGGGAGTGAATATAATGTAAAATGGAGCAACAGCAAAACTGTCTGGAATGCCCTGTATTAGAATGCATGACCATGTGCATGACAGACCTACACTTACACACTTGTTTCCACAAGAACGTTAAAATAACACTTGTATATTTTTGTGTTTATTGCTATAAACTGAACTTTCACAGCAGTAATAATATGTTCACTTGCATTAGAATCCAGGACCATCTGTGTTATAGCCCTACACTTACACCTGCTGCACAGAAATAGTTAAATGACAGCTGCATAATTCCCTATTCATTCTTAAGTTCTGCGTAACTGCCATGCAGTGCCACTTAGCCTGTCTGTGCAGTGCCCAGCAGAATTACTAGAATGCATCCATTTTAAATTATTGGCTGTCTGTATCCTGTCTGTAAGTGTCCAATGGCTGCAGGTGTTGGGAAAGGTTGCTAACCACCACACAACATCACTTGTTGGTGTGTGATAGAAAGCAAAAAATGCAACAATGTATCATTTTTTACCTTTACACTTTCTTCACCCTATCTGTAGGTGCTCTGTCTGCTTCCTGTGTGGGCCACTCCTCCAGGTTTGTGCACTGCTAAGCATTGCACAAATGAGATAAGCACAGATAAACCTGACATTCATTGTGTTTTTCCTTTCCCTTGTTTGTGCTAAGCCATGCACTATGCAAACACTGGCATTGAAATATATAAATAAATAAATAAATAAATAAATAAATAAAGGGAACATAGCTGAAATGAAGAAAATCAATCTATGAAATAAACACTACAAATTTTGTGTTGGTGGACATGAAATATTTTTACGTAAGTCTAAATTTGAAATCTCACTCCAATGAAACTTCAGAATGCAATAAGGGTGTCTTATCCATCTTTACCACACAGCTTTTCAACAGAGAACTGAAATCATTCTGCATACAACCAACTGCAACATCATCCATAGTACTAACAAAACACATGACAGTTATTTGTACATGTATTAATTTCAAATGTAGTGCACTGAGTGATAACACAACTGTTTATGACTATTGCTTGCAAAAATGCAACTCTGTCTTATCTGTCTGTGTTTGTTCTTGTCTTATCTGAGCAGTAATCTGACTCATGCAGTCTGTAAGGCATTCTGTAACATTGTCCTTAAAATGTGTAAAGATATTAAATGGCAGTAATATACAGTTGTCAACAAATGAAGCAGAGGTTGGATGCTACTGAACAGAAATTGTAAACTGTGAGCTGCTTCCTTACATTTACAGCCTTGATACAATTGCTTCTACACTTTGTAAGCCTATGTTGAATGATACACCCACTGGAGGTAGGGAATTCTGAATTGCTGCTGTGTTTTCCTTATCACTACCAATCCATTAGCAAAAACACTGAGGGAGAGCCTACACTATGTTTACATTTGTTAAGCTAAGTAATTGGGATTCAGCAATTCTAATGAATTCAGACCTCATTTGCATCTTCACCATGCACAGCCCTGAATCTACACCATAAAAATGGAATAGTGTAGCTAGGTAACCTAAAGGTAAGGAGACACGTTTATGTGGATAACACAGAAGAGGATATTACATTGGGATATATCTGCACAGACGACTATTGGCCTTGAGAAGGTATGCTTGCATTTTTCAGCTATATACTGAATATGCTGAAATGTCATTAAGAAAAATCTGTTAATATGTATATGCATTAGCAAATGCTACTTTTATCTGTATGTATCTCTTAGAAGTGTATTGATGACATGGGCAGGTTTGTCAGGGCATTTCACTTTCTCAGATGCACAGCTTTTTTAACTGCCATCATGACTGCTAATGTTACAACTGTTTTTTCTGTGTGCACTCATCTATTCTTATTTACTTGAAATGATAATTGTCCTATATTGTCAATGATACAGGAATGTTTATCTTCTAGGATGGACCATACACACCTCTAGAGGAGTGCTGGCCACAGGTAGACATTTTTTTCACTAGCTTAAAATCGAATCTTCTGTGTTAAATCTGTAGACATGTTTCAGGGACAGTTCATTTGATAGCATGTTTAGAATTTCACTGATGGTTTGTTAGCAAAATGTGTCATTTGCCTGTTCTTTTGGCATAAACAAGGATATGTTTGCATTTCTGTTTTGACACAAACAATGATATGTTGCTATTGCTACTCTCATTGTTTTGCATCAGGCCTTGATTTGTGTGTGAATATAACATGTTACAACCAAACAATTCCATTGTTTTTATATATTTCATTATTTTGACTGTTTTATATTTCTCCAGTGGGTAATAGTGAAATGCTACCTTTTATGTGTTATCTGGAATCAGGACTTTTAGTTATGTGATCCTTATGTGCTTTATCCATGTCTTGTGTTTTAGGTCACCTAGGACTATAGCACACAGGTGTCTCAATCCCAACAACCCCCCCTTTCATTGACCCTTTGAATTAGGCCATTGTGGAAGATTTTCAATGACATGGTGCCTTTCTGCTTGAGAGGGTTGTGGACATATGTCAGGCAGAATCCAAATTTGGTGGCAGATAGTTGCTGATGTGAATGCAGTAGGCAGCCACAGCAGGACATATGATCAGGTGGGACATAGGCCACTGACATGATTTCATCTGAAGCGACCCTGTCCACTGTCAGTTATCCACACAGCTCTCAGGAAATTGCAGAACAGCATGTTCTTGACATTAGTGCTATTGATTCAGATAGAACAAGTATGTTGCAGGAGGAGCTTCCAGGTAGGCTTGTGTATCTCAATTGTTAAATACCTTTGTATAATAAAATACTGACAGCAATATGTAAGTTCTGATTAACAACAATTTGTTTGGGTGGGAGATGTACATTGTTACAGTTAACAACCCATTCTGATTGATTATTACACACAAGCTTAGATTTATAGGTTCACAGGTGTGTACTAGGCTAATGGCCCTGGAGCCTTTAGAAACTTTTACAAGTCTATCCCATAGGATAGCCCCTTGGACTTGTCAGCCAAGTTAAAAGTATCATTAATGGACCTATAAAGGGCAAAAAGTTTTAATCCCCTGTGTTACTGTTAATTGCATTGATGTTGTCCTTACCTTTTGCTTAACTTCTTCTAGGACCATCATCTATGGGAAACATCACATCAACTGCACATGGTAAGCCAAATATCTTTGTTGTCAGCAATGGTGAGCAGTTCAAAGAAATATATAATTTTAACCCACAAACTCAGCATGTAAGAATCTTATAAAGTCTATCCCTCCTGAAGTGTTGTCCAATGATAATCCACAAAGCCACAACGCAAATGCGAATGTTCACTTAAAAAAGCAAACAATAACTTCAGAGTAAAATTCTTCTGCTTTATTGACAAATGATTAATCTGGTCATTTATCAATAAAGCAGAAGAATTTTATTCTGAGGTTATTGTTTACTTTTTTAAGTGAATGTTCACATTTGTGTTGTGGCTTTATGGATTATCACTGGACAACACTTCAGGAGGGACAGCCTTTATAGGATCCTTGCACGTTGAGTTTGTGTGTTGTCAAATATATATAATTTTATCTAAGCGCTTGATGTGGGTGTCAGGACTGTTGTGTGTATTGCTGTATTATCTGTAGTAGTGGCACCACTGTTACTTTGCATACATTTGACTATAGTAGTGCAGTTGTTTGTTGCTCATTATCACAGGTGATCCTGACTATGGAAGTGTAGGACTCTTACTACCTGATGTCAGTGTATCAGCAGACTCTGATGATGATAATGATGGTAATCAAATAGAGGCACAGTTCAGTGGTGCATTGGTTGAATCTGACTCTGAAGTTGATGTTGAGCCATCCCTTGTAATTCCACTGGATACAACCAGTAGACCTATGCCAAGTGACTTATGGAGAGGTGGAGGGTGAGACAGTTGATCAGGGAAGTGTGGTTACTGCAGCTTCAGTGCCTGTTGACTCTAGCCATATCCAAAGTGTGGGTGAGGTGCCACACAAGAGGGTCATTAGGGGTGCTCTTAGGAGACATGCTGTCCATCCTCAACCTGATCCAAGTGTGTCTTCCTGGGCTAGTGCCATCATGAAGGCCCAGGCAGGTTCCTGTAGGTCCTCCAGAGAAATGCTTAAGGTTGTAGATGTGTCACAGGCTGGCATGGATGACTGCCTCCACTGTGTTGCCAATTCAATGTATCAGATGAATGACACATTGGAACAGATGGTGTCTGTGATGAAATGTCTGCTGGAGGGAGATGGCATTCTCATGAGCGTAGGTCAGGTAATTAATCTGCTGTTAGCTGACATGGCTGTGCCCAATCACATTCCCATAGTGGCACTACTACCACTGCTCCATCAGTGGCTGAGGTGTCCACACTCAAACATGGCAGGTCATGGGGTCATGGTCCTGGGCATCCTCATGATGGGAGCCCATCCTGCAGACATTATTCCTGTTCAGGTAGCAGCAGTGCATCTGACCGTGGGGTGGACATGCCATTGCAAACTCCTGGCAGAGCCAATTCTCATGGTCGGGAACAACAATAATGAAATGCCACCTCTGCCATGCACGGCTCACACCTGTCCAACATACCAAGGCGTAGATCTAGCACAGGGTTGGCTGTGTTCATGCAGACACTCACACACCAATTTCACCTGAAGGACTCATATAGACACACTCACAGCAGTTACATGGTTCAGCCATGAAGATTAAAGCTCATTTTGTCTCACTGGCCATTTGTTACTTTATCCAGATATCTACCTGCTTCTCTTTCTTACTCACATATGCTCACCAACCTTTTGTATCAGCCTAGGCTTCCTACCCCCCACAACAGACAACACCCTGTGCAATTGATGATAACTATGCCACATCCTTGTTTTCTATATTTTGGATTCAGGGCTACATACATTTTTTGTGTCTGATGCTTAGGGTGCATAGTTGGCTTAGTGCTTAGAATATCTGTGTTTGTAATGTTGTTTTGCTAATTGTACCTTTCATAATTTTTGGTCTTAGAAAGTTAGACAGTTGATAGCTTCAAACATTTTAGTGATCTTGTGAGGGTTGTGAAGTTTGAAACTGAATTGTGTCTCATTACTTTCTAACTTCTCTCCTTAATGATTTTCCAGTACAGAAGTATGGTGCTAAACTAAGGCCATTCGATGACAATCAGTACCTTCAAAAGGTATGACTGTGTGAATCTTTTATGTTTGAGGCCCACTACTTGGGAGAGGACACATGAAGTTACATAAGTCTCTGCTATCACATGTTAAAGTTATTTCTGTACAAATCACCCACCTTTTAGTTGCTTACATTATCAAGTAACAACATGCAAGGATATGCCATTCATTCATATTATTACACAATATACTTCAGGTTCAGTACTTTCCTTGTAAATCCGTTGGTTGCACAGTTTTAGTTAAGGACTGACTCTGTCTGATGCTAGCAGTACACAGCCATTACATGGGTAGGTAAAGATTTTGAGTGTTGCCTGGCATCAGTGTTACTATATGTATGTGCATAGGATGAAGGTTTTAGCCTCTTAAGTGGTGTGAGTGTGCCATGCGTTGAATCTTAGCTAATGTGAGGGCATATTGAGCATGCTTACATCTGCCTAAACCCACATTTGCTGCTGGTTCCCCCTCTGACTCTTCACCTGTGTGTTGCTGTGGTGACACTGCCATTAGTGGTGGGATGTGTGCCTCTTCCCCTTGTTGATCCTGCTGAAGCTGCTTTCTCAGGATGATGTTGTGTAGCATGGCACAAATGGTGAATATTTCAGTACATGTATGTGGATTGTACTGCAGGATGCCCACAGATGTATCTAGGCACCAAACTCATGACTTCAGCAGCCCGAACACATGTTTTGTGATATTTTTGGTTTGAGTGTGTACCTCATTATGACATTCTTCAGTCGGTGCGTGTACATTTCTGATGGATGTGGGATACCACATGTGAATATTTGATACAGATGGGATGTGTGCCGGATATGTGAGTTGTGGCGTGTTCAAAATGATTCCCTTGGCATTACACATGACTTTGAAGTTAATAGAGTGGAAGCCCTTTCCATTTATGTAGAACCTTCCCTGTTCCCCAGGTGGTGCCTTAATTTCTATATGTGTACAATCAATGGCACCCAATACTTTAGGGAAGTGTGCTACAGGGTAGAGCTCCTGCATATCTGTGGCCCTGTACTCAGGAGTACATGAAAAATATATGTAGTCACTGGCATGTTGGAGCATAGCATTCAGGAATTGGTGGAGGATCCTGAATGCTGATGCCTGTGACACCTTAGCATGTCCCCTGTTGGTCTGTGAGAAGTTCCTTCATCTAAAATTCTAAGAGCAACACATCCCTTTGTCTCCACTGGTATGTGTTCCCCTCAGTTTGCCCTGGGTAGGACTTGAAGATGACAGAGGTTGCAGAGTTCCTCTAGTATGTCTCTGTCCATCCTGTAGTGCTCTACAATTTTCTCATTATGCAGATTGTAATAAGTTAAATGGGGTCTGAAAACGTTTCTCCTTCTTGGCCATGGTCTGTTAGCAGGAGCAGCAGCATAGACTTTAACCTGTTGCACATACACATGAATTAAAGCAACAGCAGCCCCTAACATTCTTTCTGTGTAGACTCCTTTCAGTGGCTGTATTCCAATATGTTTTGGAATTCACAGGGAAAACCAGTACTGAGTCTACATGGTTGCTTTACAGTTTGTTGAATAGTTCTTCTATCTTGGATTGGTTGAAAAGCATACAATTTAGCTGCTTATGCTGTAATTAGTATGCCATGGTGTTTACCTTGTTTGTGAGGCTCTACACACCATGTCTAGCCACTTACTGAATCCAAAACACCATGTAAATAGACCATCTAGGGTTTATTGAATCTGTCTGATGAACTTTGTTTTGTTAGGACAATGAAGCAGTTTTGAAATGCTTAACCATGTCTCAAAAGAAGAGAATGATTTATTACTGACTCCTTGGAGTTCAAATAATGTCGGGGCTGTAAATATTAAATCTAAATTGTCTGCATATTGTACAATGATTGCTTTGCATATGGAAGTATGGAGTTTGTTAATGAAGATATTAAAGATAAAATGCCCTAATGTGGTGCCTTGTGAAATTCCTGTTGTGACTGGGAGAAAGTTTGAGAATTCCTCTCACTGCATCTTGTCTATCTGATAAATAACTAAGTAACTACATTAGCGAGGATTGTGAGAGACCTTTGGATGAAAGTTCATAAACTAGTTGCTGGCTAGATACCATGTCGAAAGCTTTAGATAAATCTAGAAACATAGCTGATACTAATTTATTGTTATTTCTGTGTTAGTTTATAGCGTTGGTAAAATGAAGGAGGACAGTGGTTATTTTGTCTAAAGCCATGCTGTGTTTCACTGAAGAGGTTATTTATCTTTAGGTATTATATGAGTTAAGCATGAATGCATTATTCTAGTATTTTTGCTAGAGGGAGATTGTGCTATGGAGCTGTAGTTAATTAACTCTGTGGATGTATTGCCTTTTTGTAGTACTCTGACCAATGATTTCTTCTGGGTCGATGGGCATAATATTCATATAGATCCATTTATTATTATGGAGAAAATGTAAGCAAAAGCATCAGCAGCCGTTTTTAAGTAGCCAGAGGGGAGATGGTCTGCACCAAGAGTGGTTGGCTTCAGATTAGAGAGTAGCTTTCTGATATTGGAGGTAAGAACCAGACTAAAGTTAAGCTGTTGTGTGTAGCTCAAAAAGAGTGTGGTCAATGTGAAGATAGCTGATGGAGTTGTGTTAGGTAGGGACATTACTGTTTGTATGAAGTAGGACTTGAACTCTCTGAGGATTGAGTCAATGGTGTTACTTACTGTGCGGGTTGGGGTGGTAGTTTAGCCTGGGTGTAGTAGTTAATTTACCGATGACCACAACAGTTTATAGTTATTTTGATGTCTATTTTGGAGAGAATTACAGTAGTTTTTTTGCCTGTTTGAAGTGATATTTTGTAGTACTTCTTAAATGTCTACAAAATCTGTATATTTTTTGTGTTCTATTTTTGTGCCAATCTTTCCAGGCTTGGTCATTGAAATATATGATTCAAATAGCAGATAATTGAAATATATGATTCAAATAGCAGATAATATTAAAAAAATTACTATATTAAATGCTAAACTGCTAAGTTTGACTGAATGGCAGTCCTGCACCGCTATAGAAGTAACAGATGTATTTCATGATTTTCAAGTTAATCTAGTCTGTCTCTAGCATTAAAGACTAAATTCTGCTTATCACTTGGTCTCGGTCAAAAGATGGTTAATGATTTGCAAATGTCTCAGTAATGCACCCGGTACCTTCAGTGCATGACAATGTTCCTTCAAAGCAACTCTTATGTTTAGATTGATCCATGAAACTGAAACTATAGTATGCCATAAACTATAAGATATAAACTAGACCAGTAGTTATTGCCCAAGCTGTGGTCTCTCCTTTTGGACATATATAATGATCTTATAATAAATTGCAAATAATTTGGTAAATAATGCTGTCACTAAATCTGTAATAGGTCTGGGCACTTTATTCATAAGGAAATCTAATCTTTCATGAATTCTTTGACATGAGGTTCACTAGTTTAAGGAAGCAGTTAACATTATGTATAATTTTTTCTTGAAAACTAGGAAATATCTTTCATATCGAGGCTTGACAAATGGACGGATGAAGTGAGAGCCAACTATTTGCAAGAACAAATAGCTGATTCCATTATACCAAATAATATTTATAGAAAATTACTTTCAATTATTAGCAATATCTTAAAACTTAATGGACAGCAAGTGGTTGGGTGTGGTGGCTTGTATCCTCTATTTGGCAGATTCTTCTTTCACTTACATAAAAAGTATTTCATTATGCAGTTCAGTTTTATGTATTCTCTACTCTTTTCCAGTCAGCAACTTGTTTTGCTGTTTCAATATAAATACTACAACACTGGCTTCAGTTTAGTTTTCTTCCTGGTTACTTTTGTTCATCTGTACCTGCTTTATTTTTTTTCTATTTGTTATTAAAACTGATAAAACATAGTATAGATGTATAGGTTTATAGGTATTAGGTACGGACATCTTGGCATCTAGGTATGGTATCTTGGAAAATGCTAACAGGGTTATTTTCTTTCTGCTGAAATGTTGATGAGTTACTCATACATAAATGTCCTGCACTGACAAAAGTGCAGTGAAGAAAACATTTTCTATAGTACTGCATATCAAACATCACAAACACTAGCATGGCCTCATGCAGTAAATCTAAGCTACATAGGTCTAATGTTTTGCTTTCTAATTAGCCACCTATTTACAATTTAGGAATTCTTAGAGGGACTACCAGAAATTAAGCCGAAAAGAAAATAATGGATGCATTCAACACTGCAGTGGCCAGCTGAATAATGGGTAAAGGGATGAAAGGGATGTGAGTGAGGCAGTAGAATTACAAATATACTTGAAGTGCCATTTGCTGAATATCCCCGTTTGATGCAAACCAAGTGTGAAACAATATCATGCTCTGGAATTCTCCCGAAACAAGTCATACCCCAGGATTCATGAAGCTCGGCGCAAGGCTGGCGTTAGGCTTGCGCCGACCGTGCAGCGTGAAGATGGCCCAGTAGTGCCAAATGCATATTAATGAAGGCGCGCTGCTGCCACAGCCACGTGCATAGGAAAGGAGCGTGAGTGCATAGGGCGTGTCGAAGTGCCACACGGAGGCGTGGAAATGTCAGCTGTCGACATGCAACCTAAAATGCTTGCATATAACAATTTGAAAGCAATAGTAATTACATCTGTCAGTGTCCGTGGATACTGAAACGTATGCAGAGTATGCAAGACAGTTCCTGCGAACAGAAAATGAAGAAGCAAACACAAATGCATGGTAGGGAATATCGGGTCCCTATCCCGCAAACAAATGACATTGAAAACCGTGTGCCCGTAGTCAAACGCAGTGTAGATAGTTATACCAAGTGGAAGTGAAACGCATCATATGTTAGCGCGCCACCAATAGGTACGTCCAGCCCAATGGTCAGGGTCACCAGCTGACACATATTGTGAGGGAGGGTACACAGCTGGGCAGATGTGTCCATAACAAAAAACACAATAAATGTACATATCTAGCGACCGTATGACCGAATTATATCCTACAATGCATGTACTAGTCACATACAATAGGTATGTCTGTATTTCACATACCAAGTGTGACAGGAAATAGAATAAGCATGTAAACGAAACAGAAGGAGCATATAAACTGCTACAACAATAAAGCAACATGTAGGCTGAAAGGAACAGTATTATCCATACCGTTGACTGTGGGTACGTGTTGTCCAGTACATTCAGATATGTGTCCGGAATATATCCCATCCTGGACATAGGAAAAGTTGGCATCCTACCAATGATTAGAACAGTCGGTCAATATCCGGACATCAGCTGTCCAAGCCGAACTTGTCAGGATGTGTCACAGTTGAACGGGTATCACCCGGGTATATCAACCATGTCATGAAAGTTAAGTATGGGCATGTACCTATGTGCGTGAGGTATAGCATGTGGAAAGTCAAACATGGCAGGGTAGTCCACACAGCCATACAGGTACCTGACATATGTAGGGTATGCAATGTGTTACCTTGACCGTGTCATGGGCCATCAACCAAAGCAGTTATGTATGGAGTGTCAGGAATATGTGTGTGGGGGGTGGTGGGCAATAGTATAATCCTCCAAGGTGACACTGTGTCGTATGCAGAATAATTGAACTGGAGGTGTATGAGGGAGCAGCTGGTGAAGCAGAAAGAAACACAGAAACATGTATACACATCTGCAATACAACCAGACAGGCCATACTGTAGAACACAATCCCACAAACATATGAATATTAAAATGTGCGATACAAATGTATAGACATGTCACCGGCACAAACCCACAGATTGGTCCTGATGGAACTGGCCATATCAAATGCAACACACCTGGATGCATAATGGACAACCCAGCATCCCCTGCACAGCATACAACCCGCTCCTATACCTGAACGTCCACCAAATCCAGCCATACTTGGCCTACTGGTTTGGTGCAGCCACATCTACACATAGTGACCACTATGCATATGTAGCAGGTAGTGTCACCCTAGGCAGTTTCAGGATTGCAAACTATGTATCCCTTGCATGTAAAACCCCCAGCACATTTTCATAATGCTTGAAGAATGGTCCGTATTTGTCTTGTTTTGGTCTTGTTCAATTTTTGGGATATCCCTCATGGGATAAGTAACCTGTGTAAACATTAGAATGGGTATCAAGACACAAAGTCCAGTCCTGTAGATATCTAGACACAAGTTGGAATGTGCAGTAGTGGTGCATGAGACTGTCCAGCCCCAGATGGTCATGCAGAACCTACTACCCAGGATCAAACACCTGCCCGTGATGCACATGTCCCAACACGAATAAGTGAGAGACTATATTGCACACATTCGCATAGTGGCACATGGTATAAGGGTGATGAAGGCACTGACGTAAACAGGATACCCCCTGATCCACTGTGTGAGGGACAATTAATGTGTGTGTAGGTGTGACCTGACCAACAATGATACAATGCCAAATGTCCTGTGATTGTAGGCAATAACTATGTACCATACTGCAAGTAACAGTTGCCTAAAGCGGTCACGTCAGGATAGAATAAACGTAATTCATAGAAGAAACAGGCAAACAACAAAAGTGCCAAAGGTATAAGGCTCACGGCTAAGAAACAAATGAATGTTCTAAACCTGCACTGACCTTGGCTATATGTTGGCCCAAACAATCTGGTGTCCGCAGTAGGGTTGCCATCTGTCCCGCTTTGCGAGAGACAGTCCCTCTTTGGACAGTTGTGTCCTGACAAAATACATTATAAATGGCAAATGTCCTGGGATTGTAGGACATAATTATGTCCCATATGTTATGTAATAGTTGCAGAAAATAATTATTTCAGTATATAAAATACCTAAATGTTACAAGAAACAGAATAAGCAACTAAAGTGCTACAACAATAAGCTTTTATGTAGGCAAATAAGTAAAGTTCTATCCTTTGCACTGACTGTGGGATGTGTCGGCTTGTAAAATCTGATGTGTGTTCCGAAAATGTCCCATCTTGGCCATTTGAAAAGGTGGCAAGCCTAGTCCCCAGAATATATCCCAACCTGTACATATGACAATGTCAACAATACCAATGGTCAGAGCATTCACACAATAACTGGCCAGCCTCTTAACCACTCACAAAGCCCCTTTGGGGGGAAGGTTTTGAATGAGAATGACTACTTATGAAGAGTAATAGATGCATTTAACTGCAGAAAATTAGTAGTATTATGAATCTGTCAACACGTTCCAAGTTAATAGTACTACTATGGTAGAAGTGTCCGTGATTGTCCCTGAGTTGTCATAGCCTTGTCCCTGTAGAAATGAGTCCCCGAGTATCACAGAGGTCCATAAACATAAGTACACCAACCAACTGTCACATCTGTTGACAGGACTATTGCATACCTGTAGTGAATGTATAACAGATGTCCAGAATAATATTCATTGTATCTATAAATGAATGAAACAGTCAAATGGGAAGGGAAACATGTGGAAACCATCCCCCCTAACCTGCATTATGTAGTGGAACCACTCCCCGCCCTAAATTATGTAGAGCTGACCCAATAATGTGGTCAGAGGTGCCCAAACACCTGCATCTGTAAACACAGGTAGAATGTTAAAATCTGGACTAACTCTATCCATGTGGTACATCTGATCTTTGAACAGCACCAGGGCAGTTCTAGTCACCAGTCGGCCAAGCTTAAACCCAGACCAGCACATGAACACCCTGACAATCAAACACGCGTATGTGCGAGGACTATATGCGTAGGAGTTCTGAATATACTTGGAGTGAGTAGACATGCAGCACGGGTCCAGAGCAGAAGGAAACAAGGAATGTCCTAACTGTAGTACTGCGGTTTTCCCAGCAGAGGAATGGATGTCTGCTGTGTAAGGGAAGCGGTGAGGCATATGTCGGAGTAGCTATGAACCATGGGTATACATATAAATGAGCCAGAATAACAATAGTGTAGTGGTTACAGCATCTGCCCAACAAAAAGGCATTCCCGGTTGAAGTACGACTATAGCACATATTAATTGTGTAATGAATGCCTCTGTGCTGTAAAGCCAACATTTATACATGTAAAGGTGACCGCGTTCGCATGGGTCCTTTAACCGGATTCCATCAAAGTGGTACTTTCATAAGGAATAAGGCACATGTAATCCCAAAGAAGTGCCTGTAAACATATGTAGCTCAGAATAAGTAGATGCAAGTGTGCCTGCACGGGTGTACGCAGCTATTAGCATAGCAAATGTATGTTGCCTTGTACAGCTGTAACTTTTATATACATAGATATATAGATGTGTGTTTAGATAAATATCCACAGACATAACAGAAATATGCAATTATATATCTACATATTTATCTATATATACACATATATATATAACTTTTATATACATAGATAGATAGATGTGTGTATAGATAAATATCCACAGACATAACAGAAATATGCAATTATATATCTACATATTTATCTATATATACATATATTTATATATATATATATATATATATATATATTTATATATATATATATATATATACATATATCTATATATATATATATATACATATATATATATATGTTTGTGTATATATATATATATATATATATATATATATATATATATATATATATATATATATATATATATATATATATATATATATATATATATATATATATATATATATATATATATATATATATATATATATATATATATCTGTATATATATATATATATATATATATATATATATATATATATATATATATATATATATATATATATATATATATATATATATATATATATAGATAGATATGTAAGGAACACAGAAAGATGAAAGCAAATATAAGGGTTGCGAAGGGAATCCAGAGCAAGTAAGGAATTATAAAGTGCTCGCAGTGTATGTCACATAAAGCTGCACAAGTATGAGTAGAGCACCGCTCTTCACACCAGAGGTAGGGTTATACCAGTGGCCATAACATCGTTGAAGTGCTACATCAACATTGTAAGCAGATGGAATGCAGTACATGTTGAGACCACCTACACTTGTAACCCGCAAATCGTTCGTAATCCATAACACCAGGAAAGGCACGTATGTGCAAATATGAATGGATGGTGAGCTTGTGAATACATGAGGTAGTACAAAATGTGTGTAGGGTCCCAACGCTCATGAGAGGGCAATGTGTAAAGGTGTGTCATGGCTGTGATATCAGGTGTATAATGGCTGTTATGTGTGGAAACTCAACACGGGTGTGCAGGAGAAACTATGGATATGTGATTATGGACACAGGAGTGCTAGGGTATGTTGCACCGGGTGCAATGGAGTGGCCCGTGTAGGTCAGCTAGTACATAGGTGCGATTCCCAGATAGAGCATCGTTTGCGTGGAGACATGCATGTATGGGCGTATCGCTGTCGGATGTTGTGCGTCAGGGCTGGCAGCCCAGCACATAAAACCTATACGCCACCCATGAGTGGAACGGAGTTGTGTTGTGACAACCCCAAACTGGGAAAAGCAGAAAGATACAACTACACGAAGACAACAATATGTTGACGTACAGTCACAGTAACACAAACACACATCCTATCCTCAGTAATAATATGAATGTGCACAGAAACAAACACAGTAGCAGGAATAATAGGCTGCGCATATGAGTAATAGGTCGAATGACACTGTGTCACATCACAGTTAGCAGCGGCACCCCAGACATGAAAAACGTGCAACATCTGTCCGCTGTATAACGTGCAATATATTGAGCACAAGTTCACCAGATGAAGTGTCGGTGTCATAATGACTAAGGCAATAGTATGCTGTTGAAGCAGAGATAAAACCCAATACACATCTGTAAGTGTCCATGTCCGGGAAATGTATAGGTTAACGGACACACGGATGTATATATAGATAAAAACATATATATATACATATATCTATATTAATTTACATACACATATATATTCATATGGATATATATCTCTACACACACAAGGATATAATACGGATATATATAGATAGATATATATACACAAACAACAGGTAGTGATATATATATATATACACATACACACAAAACAACATATATATGTCAGTGTAGATATACACATGTACATAAATAGGTTACTTCACAGCAATTAGGGGTAACATATTTACAGCCCAGGCATATGTGACTGGGAGGTCCAATAAATAAATGTTGTACCCCCCACATCGCCCAGCTAGGCCAGAAGACATACAGACAGGCAATACAGATCAATACACTGCCGCTGTCCAAAACACCGGTAGGAAAGTACCAGTGGGAGAGTTCTGCAAGGTCTACACTTTAAACATGGATAACGGTGTCCCTTGCAGGACCCCAAATATTCAGGGTACGTGTGAACCTGCTGACATTAATACGAGCAGGATGTAGGTGTACATGGAACAGTAGGTTGTGCAAGTGTGATAATACATGGGTTGACAAAACATACAACATGTATCCCGAGACGGGGAGAGTAGGCAATGTGCAGGGGTGTGCTCATAGCCCAGCTGCACTCGCAGTAAGTATTTGTCACGACTGCTGTAGAGGGGTGCCAGGTAGGTGGACCATGTGTATGCATTAATGGGCTTAAGTGTGCAGGTGCTGGTTGGCAGAGATGTAGTAGGCCCGCCCAGTGGAAGTCATTAATATTCCTATGTGGGCATAGCATACGCCTACACCTCCCAAACCTGAAGAGCACATCTACCGGATAGTCTGTAAACCATCGGGGGAATACATAGAGACCAAATCAGTGCCGTGTACCCGATTAGCATGGACGTCCATAGTTATGTATCAGAATGTAACAAAGTCCAACTAAACACTTCCAGAACTAGTGATATTAGGTGAACAGGTGGCAGAATACTATGCTCTGTGACTGTGAATGTGTCTGGTTAATAGAACCAATCATCTAAATGTGTCCCACAGGGTGTTATGCATTGTTCCTGATACAGTGTTCATTCACACCCATTGGTATGTGAGTTCTGCTACTGACGGAAAGTGCATAATTTGCTGACCACCTTAGGTAGATGATAGCATAATAGAAGAGGTTCAACACCCATACGCCTGCAAGGGACACACCCGTCTGGGAAGTTGTGTCCTGCAAAATGACAGTTATGGCACATGGCCTGTGAGTTCGGGAATGGAGGCTATATAGTGTGTGTAGTGGTGTCAGACATCAATTTGTTGTATCAGTAACAGCTACATGTAATAGGAAACAGTATTATCAATTATAATGCTACATGAATAACCTTAACGTATGCAAACCGTGGAAGTCGTCCGTTTACTACTGGCTGTGGGTATGTGTTGCCTTGACACATGTGATAGCTCTACATATAGGGTCTATAGGGTCGACATCATTCTGGATGGCCAAAGTGGAACCTGCTCTGTAGAAATGTCAGACGTACCAGGGCAGAACACACCTACAGCCATGCATAGTACAGAAATATACATATCGGAACAAATCAAAGTGTAGTCTAGCAGCAGTAAATTGCTTATGCTACTACATATGACATATCGACGTGTCAGGTATACAAGACCTGTAACAAGCAACCAGTACAGACACGTACAACATGAGAATGTCCCCTAATCAGGACAGTTGCAATGGCTAGAGTATTGTCCATACCACTCAACTGTCCCTGAATGTCAGGTACGTCCCTGAGTTTGACTGAAAGTTTAACTCTGTCCCTCTTAATCCCTCCTAAAATTAGTGGCTGTTGAAGGAAAGGTGGTGAATTACACTTACTGTCTAATGACAATAAGTTAGAGTTGTATACAACTGTTACTTCAGAATATATGTATTAAGTCATATGCTCTGATTCTGTCAATGTGTCAAGTTAATAGCACTACTTTTGTAAAAGTGTCCCTGTTTTTCATGACCTGTCTCTGAGTCTGCAGAAATGTGTCCCCAATTGGTGGAGAATTCTGGTATTGTCACATGAGATATGTGTAATGAGGGACTGTCCCATACAAAGTGGGAAAGGTGTCACTCCTACAGTCTCCCGTCGTGCAATCTGAAAGGTGGACAACGTGCAGTAGGTATGCGGTAGCATGACTCGGCGGGCAGCTGCGTTACCAACTCAAGTCACATGTCAGCATTGCAGAGTATCGGTTCCCATGTATCAGGCAGATGGGAGCAGATCATATGAGGAACATGCATATAATATGATTACGTCACTGGACAGGCTGCGAGTCCATACAGTTGAACGCCTGCCATCACAAAATGGTTACACATTCACGATACTGTAGTCATGTAGTCTGATGTAATACGCATCACAAGGGATCGCACACACCCAGCGTGAGTAACAAATGTAAGCGGAAATGTCGGTGAGTGAGTGGCTGTAAGCGTGTTTGGCTACCAGTATGCCAGTAGTGCACTGTCAAAGAAATGTGGAGTCTAAACATGTATAAGGTGCTGTGACCAGAGGTCAGCAGTGCTTAACCCTGTGTAAACCCACGTACAACTGCTCCCACCTGCTGGAATGTGCCTTACCCAGTCTGTATCCAAAGGCGTCGGCCTGTCCGCAAACAAAGAACCACCCTATACACGTGATGGTGGCAGTACCCTGTGCACATAGCTCATGTGAATTAACAATAGACCATGGCATATGTACAGACAATAGACCACACACACACACCATACAGTGCAGACATCCAACAGTATAGCAAAGTACTGGCAGATATGTCTGGACCACTGATGTATGCATGCCTGACTGTCCTGAGTTTCAGTGTGTGAGCATGCCCAGTATGACTGTTACACATGTTCTCGACCGACATTACCGTCATACTGTCATGTGTGTGAGCATGCCAAGTATAGTCAACTATATTGCATCTGTCACATGTCCAGATAGTTAGTACTGTGTTGCTGACCCCTCCGTTCTACACAGACAGGTGTCATGCTGTGTCTGCAGGGTAGCTAATGGTCATGTGGCATTGACAGTTGCTACATGTCTGCATAGCGTGGGTGGACATCCAACCACAACCACAGTCCTACACAGCACCGTGGGTGGCGCACATGACTCTCACATGTGTAGGTTTGACGGGGGGCACAGCCAACAGTTGTACACATCTGCCGCTACTGTACTATTATGCTGGGTACTCCATGTCAGTGTGTGGACCTACCTAAATTGCTGGTTGGAGGGATACCAGGGTACGTCAGTTCCCAGCTTTAATTACCAGCACCGTGGTGTTGGACATCCTAGCTTACACAACCTACATCAAACTGCCTGGCCTTGCTGTAGTCTGTGTATGTCTTAGGGGGTTGGGGTCATTCATTGGGCATATCCATAGGCCATCGTATATCATTTGTCTGTATTGGTCCACATCTGTCCAGCTGCATGGAACGTGTGTGGGCTGTATGGACACACATGATGGTCAGCCCATAATCTGCAGTGGGTTAGGACACCCTGTGTACTACAGGCTACCATTGTGACCCCAGTATGTGCTACAGAGGTCATGGTGCCACTATGGATGTGTACTGTCTGCTGCCCTAACATTTGGCCACCACAGTCACTTGTATGCTCACATACATATCATAGCAATGGGTAACTACACATTCTAATACAACTGCCACTTGTTATGTCAATAAAAATACCCTGGGTGTGTTCCAGACTTGAGGACGGTGCTGGAGTGCTGCCTATGTCAGATGCACACAGTGCAAATCCTATACATGGCCGAGCATGGGTAGTGTCATGTTTGGCATCCATTGTACTGTGTGCGGGTCAGAGAGAGGAAATCAGTGAGTATCTACTGTGTCAGTGCATATGCCTTGTGTTGCCTCTTTGCCAAAGGCAGGTCATACTGTGCACGGGCTTTTGCCGACTGTGCCCTGCTCAAGTAGTTCCTTCACCAAGTCACACTGTGCCTGTACAGGCCTTGGCAGTGGTGTTGGGCTATGTGGCCCTGCCCCATGCTGTTCCTGCTGCAACTGTTACTGCATGATAAGATTGTGTAGCATAGCAAATACCATAACAACTTGTATGCATGTAGCTTGTGAATACTGCAGAGCTCCAAGGGATGTGTCTGGATACCAGAACTGTGAACTGAGCATCCCAAACACATGCACAAGTATATGTCTTGCCTGTGCATCCGCCTCAGTATGGTGTGAGTGTTCAGGTGTGTGTGCATTGCTGATGGGTGTCATCAGCCATGACACCAGTGTTTACCCAGCACCCCCCACTAGGAGACTGTAGGGGATGTCCATATTGGCAATGGTGTGCTACAGCTGTGTCAGAAGCTATATATCGGACACATCATAGCTTCCAGGGCAGGCAGCACACACATTTAATTTCATGCCCTGGCCATCGCATATGGCCTAGCTGTTGGAGGGTATGCACCTGCAGTGACTGTAGGCCCTACCCCGCTCACCGGGTGGTACTATGATGTGTATGTGTGCAGGCTATAGCACCCAGTACCCCAGGGTAGTCATCCATGTGGTTGAACAGATGCATATTGCTGGTCTACTAATCACGCGTGTTGAGGACATGTACATGTTCACTAGCATGTGTTGACATGGCATCTGTGAACTGGTGCAATACTCTGGATGCAGATGCCTGTGAGATACCCATGATATCCCCAGTTGTGCTGTGTGAGGTACCTGTGGCTAGTACACCTAGGCCAACACATATCATGGTATCCACTGTGATATGTTTCCCTCGGCCTGTTTGATGTGTCAGGTGTGGCAGGCACAGGTCAACAAGCTGCTGTAGGAGGTCTCTGTCCACCCCATAGTGCTCCACCATCCCCAGCCCATGTAGCCCCTGGTAAGTCACCTTCAGTCTATAAAGTCTTATGTCACCCCAGTAAGGGTTGTTCGGCAGCATACACATCCTCACTGCCCCAGCCTCCTGCACATGTTGATATATGTTGCCTGCTGCAGCCCGTCTCATTTGGTTGGTCTGTGTCGTGAAATGTCCCCGCAGGTATACACCGTTGGTGTAGAGTGTGGACGGAACCTGTGTGTATGCTGCTTGCTCGCATTACCGTACTGTTCACGTGTGGGCTGGCCAAGTCATCTGCTGATTGTGCTGATCAACACCTGTTTGTGCAGCCTGTACACCCTGACTACCCCACCACTGCTGTCATCCCTCCCAATGTTACCACGCAGGTATAGACACACCCCTAGCTTAGGTGTGCTAAGGGAGGAGCACTCCTGAGGCACAGTTCTGCAATGTATGTACAGTATGCCTGACCCCCCTCCCATGCTGTCAACTATATTCGAGACCTGCACCCAGATGACTACACACATACACTCCAATGACCAGCAGCACACCCTGGTGATAAATGTGATACACTATAGTCAACCTCATCTGCATAGTATAGTCTTCTAATGAATAGTTATATGACCCATACTGAACCTCCAAATTAATAACCACTGCTCAGTGTTGCTCAGATCCATACACAACTGGCAACAGGTGCCTTACTATCACCATATTCGATGTCCCATGGTCTTCCCAGTAACAAAATAACCGGTGTCTACATGACTACAACCTGTGGCCCTGCACACTATAGACGATGTGCATTACCACCACGCCATGGAAGATATACATAGATCCCAGGTTATCACGTACAGATCATCTGGCACAAATATTCAATAGTGCTGATGTCCCCAGACATATATGTTCACATCTATGTCCACCTCTACATCTACATATATCATATGTATTATTTGTATACATATATACATGGACACACACATATATATATATATATATATATATATATTTATATACATACACACATATACATGTACACACATATGAAGATATGGCAGTTATATCAAAGCAGCGGACCACATGACAGCAATGCATTAGACAGGAATGAAAAGGAAACTACATGTGCCACCTGCATCATGTAGTGTTGTTACTATCAAGGCACGTGTGTTATGTTGCATCACATGGGTCAGACCGTATCAAGGGTAAGAGTAGGGCTGCTGACAGTTACTCTCCAGACCTAATGGCGAATATATGTGTTGACAACCCAGTGTCATAGGTTCATAGGTTCATAGGTTCATACTAGGCTATCTGCCCGAGGACATTTACAAGCCTAGCCCATAGTTTTGTGGCTTACGCAACCCCTTTAGTATGGGGAACTATACCCATTATTTTGCTGTGCCTCTGTTGAGCAGTGACACTGAGGTAATCCCTGGGGTATATCTGCAATCTCCCATCCATTGGTCAAGATTTCTCTTGAACAAGGCCAGCGAGGTGCTCAGCCTCACATATACCGGGATTTTATTCCACAGCATAGGGAGTCTTTGGGTGATGAATCTATCCCTCCAGCACGTCCTATTAATAGCCGTGTCGAGGTTTAAGTATCCCGCCCTTGTGGCTCTGATGGATCTAGATTTTTTGAGGTGAAGCATATTCATCAAATCTGGGTTTGACATGGCCTTGTATGTTAGGCAAAGGTCACCTCTGAGCAAGCGGTAAGCAACTGAATAGAGCTGGAGTTCTTTCAGTCGGGCAGCATAGGACAGATGTTTGAGACCCTTTATCCTTTTGGTGAGGAACTTTTGTGGCCTCTCCAGCTGCTGCAAGTGTCGGGTCAGATACATTCGAATGGGGCATTGTACTCAATCATTGGTCTGATGAGTGATGAGTATAGGGAGACTATGACCTCCCTTGATCTAGATGAGAATCCCTTCATGATAAGGTGGGCAATGTAGAAGGTCTTCCTAACTACTTTAGCTACATGGGTGTTGAATGACAGACTACTATCAACCTGGGTCCCCAGGTCCCTGATAACTTCTTCTGTACTCAGTGGATTGCCACCTATTTGGTAGCTAGGGGTAACCTTGTTTTTCCCGAAGGGTATGACTATGCATTTTTTGGCATTTAACTTTAGGCCATGGCTCTGGCACCAGTTATCCGTTTCTGTGAGACCCTTCTGAAGGATATCTGTGTCAGATGTGTTTTCTACTATGGCGCCCAGTTTGCAGTCATCTGCAAACTTTGTCAGCCATAACCCTCCTGTGTCTTGGCAGAATATGCGGGCTGTGGACACTATATAGGTCAGCACCAAAACACACTGAACACATCCCGCAGCTAGCCATCCACAGATACCAACACATAAGGTATAACTGCCAAACACACACACCTGCCATGCCTTGGAATCGAGCACCTACCTATCTAGTCTACCACACTACAGCATTATACAGTAACAGAATGTGCTACCGAGTTCCAGCATCACCGCACTCCCACAGGCATACATCTAGGTGGATGACATCATCCACAAAGGCAAAGACGCCCATAGGGAATGTATGGGGAGTGAGCTGTCTAAAAGCATTACTCTGTCCTCAGGCTGCTGGAAACGCACACACACACTTGGTAGGGCTGGGAGTCGAACATACACCTAATTACCTTATCACACTACAGTGTTATGCAGTTACAGAACGTGCTATCGAGATTACTGGAACACAGCCCTCTCAGAGGCATACTTCTATGTGGATGACATCATTTGCAAAGGCAAATATGCCGATAGGGAATGTATGTGGAGTGAGCCATCTAAAAGATTTAATCTGTCACCAGGCAGCTGGAAACACACACACACACTTGGCAGGGCTGGGAGTTGAACATACACCTAACTACCTTATCACACTACAGCATTACGCAGTTACAGAACACGCTATCCAGATCACTGGAACACAACCCTCCCAGAGGCATACTTCTAGGTGGATGACATCATCCGCAAAGGCAAAAATGCCGATAGGGAATGTATGTGGAGTGAGCCATCTAAAAGCATTACTCTGTCCCCAGGCAGCTGGAGACACACACACTTGGCAGGGCAGGGAGTCGAACATACACCTAACTACCTTATCACACTACAGCATTACGCAGTGACAGAACACACTATTGAGATTACTGGTGCACAGCACTCCCAGAGGCATACTTCTAGGTGGATGACATCATCCGCAAAGGCAAAGATGCCGATAGGGAATGTATGTGGAGTGAGCTGTCTAAAAGCATTACTCTGCCCCCAGGCAGCTGGAAACACACACTTGGCAGGGCTGGGAGTCAAACATGCACCTAACTACTTCATCACACTACAGCATTACGCAGTTACAGAATGCACTATTGAGATTACTGGAACATAGCACTCCCAGAGGCATACTTCTAGGTAGATGACATCATCCGCAAAGGCAAAGACGCCGATAGGGAATGTATATGGAGTGAGCCATCTAAAAGCATTACTTTGTCCCCAGGCAGCTGTAAACACACACAGACACACACTTGGCATGGCTGGGAGTCGAACATACACCTAACTACCTTATCACACTACAGCATTATGCAGTTACACAATGCGCTGCTGAGATTACTGGAGCACAGCACTCCCAGAGGCATACTTCTTGGTGGATGACATCATCCGCAAAGGCAAAGACGCTGATAGGGAATGTACAGAGACTGAGCAGTCTAAAAGCATATTACTGTCCAAAGGTAGATGTAGACAAACACATGGCAGTGGTGTGAGCAGGACAACTGCTTATCTACAGAGCACTATTACAACACTACATAGATACGAAACCGCCACAGACAGTACACCCTTCAAGACAGTCAACCAGTGTGTTCAATGTAGGAATCCATCCTGTCATGGGGTATGGACATCTGTTGCCTGGATGACCACCATCGCTATACAGGATGTCAATGGCCATGCCCATACACAGAGGCACATCACTGACACAAGGTGTCACTGGGCATGCTCACACACTTAGTATCACACGTCCGTTTGGAATGTACTGTGTGTCCAGCTACACAACGGCATACTGGGCATGCTCACACACTTAGTAGAAGTGAAGGGCTATCTTGCATGCACACAGATTCTAAACACGGAAGGGCACAGTTTGGAATGTACTGTGTGTCCATCTACACAATGGCGTACTGGGTATGCTCACACACTTAGCAGTAGCAAAGAGCTGTCTTGCATGCACACAGATTCTAAACACGGAAGGGCACAGTATGGTGTTACTGTCCCCACGTACATGAAGGCCACTCACATGTACTGACCAGTACACACTCAAGAGCCATCACAGATGTCTCAGGTGCAGATCACAGAGGTAAACGCCGCATTCTACTATGTAGCCCTCAGATATCATTATGTCCTTGGACCAGCAACACACATCCATACATTACCACAACACCGTGTGACTCATGACCAGTGGACTGTACATAGGTCTACAGCAACTGTGAAGACTACACATGTACTGACAGGGTTCCATCATGTGTTATGCAATGCAATGATACCACTGTACATAACCAGGTCTGCTCTATACATAACAGGAGCCCTGGGTCTTAGCTGTGACAGATGACTGTCGCTGTACACCAAAGAACATACGTTTGGATATGACATACATGTAATCATAGTGGATATGTGCATGGACCACACACACACACACACACACACACACACACACACACACACACACACACACAAAAGACATATGTACATAGCATAGCTTTTGCTGTCCTCCATGCAGTCAAGTGGCTACAGCAATCACACACATGCACATGGAAGGTAGGTCCATGGCTGTTGAATGCTAACAGTACATGAGGTAGCAATGTTGACCGAGGAAACATTCCCTCTGTTCTAGCTACCCATGACACCCATCATATCATACAACAGTCCATGTGTTATGTATGTCATCACACATGTCCACCAATTGCAATGCATACAAACATGGCTATATGACAGGCATGTAGGACCAACACACATGTACATGTAGTGGTGTGCATGCAGGTACCATGCATGTGCAGTAGCTGATGCATGTAATTCATCTGTGCCTAACTACAACATGCAGTTGCAATGCAGCCCCATCATTGACACCTGTATATGGTGAAATACTGACAGTACGGTAGGATGTACATCAGGTATGGATGGATGTGTGTACATAAAGTGGTGATCCACCTTTTCAGATGGATGTTTGCCGAGGACAGCTCACAGGTGTGTCACAAGCCATCCTACCATTACATGGGCAAACAGTACGCTATGTTATTGTTACTTGATGGTGAAGGCATAAAACCTACACATCGGTCAGGGTGTTACTGACTGTAAGTCACTTGACACCAGTAACACTTACATCCTCCCATGTGCATATAGCAGCACAATTGCTGAAGGTAGCGTTGGTACACATAATGTGGCCAGTACTGCTGCATGTCTGTCAGATGTATCATCATATAGCAGGTGTATCATTCACAGAACTGCCATGTGTGTTTGCTTGTGTGACCATATATGCCACATATGGTGGGGAATACATCTCAATTGTTACACACCCCCATACACTGTTGTAGAGATCTGTACATACTGCAGTGTGGAAAGCATGACGTAGGCAGGGGTGGTGTGTGTATCACACACATGTCAGCTATCTGTATCAGAATGACATTTGTGGACTCCACAGTGTGTGTGTGTGTGTGTGTGTGTGTGTGTGTGTGTGTGTGTGTGTGTGTGTGTGTGTGTGTGTGTGTGTGTGTATGTATGGCTGTCTGGTGCATGGAGTGAGGATGTATGCTACCATACAGAATAGACAGGATCCCTAACCCCTCATGGTGATGCAGTCTACTACCTTGTTGATGCCATCAGTCTTAGCCTTACTGGCTACCTGTACATGTTCATTTTCTGCGTTGCGTTGTGTGGGTGCACAGTACTGTGAGGGTGCTTACCACATAGCCAGGGGTCCTCACCTCAACACTATCGAGTGTGCGTTATAGTGTTGTTGACCCCATGAGTGTGGGCATATTACTGTGTGTTTCTGTGTATGTCTGTGTGTGTTCTCATCCTGTAATGTGACAGGGTATTACTGCTACACAGTGAGGTCTCATGCTATCAAGTGGTCTCTAACGTTATCTTCGGCCAGACCGATGTGTAAACCCCCCGCACCATGTCAACATACCTGTGATCTGACCTGGTATGGATGTCATGTCTCTAGCCATTGTAGCCTATTAAACCGCCCACATGCTTCTGGATCAGTAGATGTGTGGACATCTGTGGTATGGTAGCCTTTCTAACAGTCAGGTTGAGGCTACGTATAGCATGCTGGTATTGCCATACATGCCTGTCAGTACTCCACATTTACACATGGGAAACTGCAAACACTGCTACTTGTTGGCACACACAAGTAGACCATAAGGAGGGAACCAGGGCATCATTACCAACATGCTGTTACTGTTGTTACCAAGACACATACTGTGAACATATAACAATGCATTATAAACCTGTACTACATGGTATGTCTGGTGCGTGATAACAGTACACAACTAATGTAATATACACTTCTCTCACTATTCTGTTCATCCTGTGCATCAGACCATTTGAGCATGTCCCTGCATCGATGGTGTGGATGACAGGGATGTGGCACAGGCATCATCATATGCACAGAGTGATAATGTTTGCCAGGGGCATAGGCTGCACCAGTGGATGACATCATGTGTGTGGGTAAGGGCCGGTGATCTTATTGGACATGTGTGGTCATTATGCATTTGGGTGTTGTGGTGCCCTACAGATGTTTTTGCTGTGTGCGTTTATGACTGCACACAGTTCTGCCTTTTGCCAGGCCTACACAGGGGTATTATTGACAGCTCCAGATTGTACAGACCAGGATGTACAGCTCACCGTGTCCAGCCACGGCCACGTGACCTGTGCCTGCCAGGGGTTGCAGGGGCACTACCAGGTGGAGGTACAGATTGGCTACTGTCCGATGACGCATGTCCACTGGAACCATCTCCCCACTGGGAAGTCCAGGGCCAAATCCACGTGGCCTGCTGTGTCCTGGTGTGGGCAGCGCAGCACCAGCTACACTGCAACTGGCACTATGGGAGCGGGCATGTGAGATGGCTCATTCATGTTGACCTGCACTAGGTGGTGTAGCTGGCCTACGTCCATGTGGCCTACACCTCACTCCTACCAGATGTTCCAGCACAGACAGCTCACGCTCGAGGATTGCCATGGTCAAGGATTCCGACCATGTCACCCAATCACCTTTCCAGAACATCAGCAATCTGCTGTTGAGCATTTGCCAATGCCTGGATGTTGTCAATTAGAGTACAGTTAGCAGCCCTCTGAAGCCTCTGCCCTTCTCTGTTCTGCCATTCAGCACGTGCCTGTGCCACCATTACAGTCTGGAACATGCATCTGGTGACACCAGCTGCTGCGCTCTGTCCTGCAGGTGCATGTCTGCCAGAGGTCCTCCTATGAGCAGCACTGGCCACATGCCTGTGTGGTATATCTGCAGTCATTACACTGACACCATGGTGTGGAGACACACCTTCTGTAGCCACCACACATTCCTGTTCCAAGCTAACACACGCTGACTGTCCTTCCTCTATGGCCACTGGTGATGGGGTATGTATTGGTATGAGAACTGTGTGTGGGGAAGAGGGGGATATAGCTGGGATGGCAACCATTGGCACAGATTCAGCCCCTGACAACCCTGCCTGTACCTCATGCATATGCTCTTCACTGCTAGTATCTGTGGGGACACTAACATCAGACGGACCACAGGAGGGTAACGCACCTACATCACCTGTGAATGCTAAGAAAGACTCTACATTACAATAAACACACACACACACACACACACACACACACACACACACGCACACACATGCACACACACGCACACACACAGACACACGCACAGACACACACACAGGCACACACACACAGACACACCATGCATGTGATTTGACAGACGGCATGCAGCATGCATGTGATACAGCAGATGGCATGCAGCTCAGACATTAATAGTGGTAGTTAGCATACCTCCCTGGTTTGCACACAACAGCAAGCAGGTGTCATATCAGTAGCCATGCAGTTCACACAATCATGGTAGTAAGCATGCATCCCTGTGATACACCATGTGGACCAGCACAGGTTAACAGTATACATGGCTGAAGTGACCTTGACATGTAATCTGCTGACGTGTGCATTGACATGCATACATGTCTGACACAAGCGTGTCCTGACACATGTACAGCATTGTAATGGGTATCACATTGCAGTGTTGTCTGTATGCCCTACAGGTAGAATGCACGTTTAGCAAATGTGCATGAGCATGGAAGGGTTGTGTGAGGTGTCGACATTGCTATACAGTGTGAAGTACAGACATTGTGCCATTGCATGGCATCATGAGGCTTCTATATTGCTATACAGTGTGTAATATTCACACATAGCATAGCCATAACTGCGTGCATGCACATGACATAACTGTGGATTGTGACCAATGTTGCTGAGGTATATACACACCAAACCATGCTGTGTCATGTGACAGGTCACTGGAAGACCTACGGATGACACCTCTGCACAACTACTACAGAGTCTTAGCTGCCTGGCAACCATGTCCACACATGGCAGACTTGTCAATACACCATGTCCCACATGACATTGATGTACCACACACATGAGGTGCACGGCTGACGGTGATGTCCTAAAGCAGCAAGGGAAATGTACGGTATCTGTGGCCTGATATGGTATCAATGTCTGTGGAAGCTGTACATGTGACTACTGTCATGGTATGACACAGTCGTGATGTTCAACACATCTTATATGGTCGACTTACGTGACACCTCCACTAGCTGGGCACAGGCTTTCAGGATGTCCAGTGTACCACATCAACTGTATAATCAGTCAACGAAGGCTATAGTTGGACCATGTGTGGACAATGTGCAACAGGGTGTATACACATCACATCTACTGTGTGGCTACATGTCTCTGGCCATCCTCCATGTCCATGTGTGAACATGTGTGCCAAATGTTTGTGATGGCCATCTAGCTCACATGTCTGTGTAGTCTCATATGACATACACCCATAGATGTCAGATATGTCACCATCCACAGGGCTATGCAGACAACAGGTTGTATGTTTGGTATGTGGGGTATGTGTTATGGGATAGTGTGACAATATTGCAGCCAGAACACTACATGTCTGGGACATGTCAGATGGCACATCACAATGTGTGCACCCATTGCAGTGGCATATAACACAATGGTGACTCATGTGGGCTTCCCATATCCCAGCTCACTGTGTGGTACTGTTTGCATACCACACGTGTTGTTCCAATGTATAGTACATATGCCTACATTGAACAACACCTCCACCGTTGTATGCACAGCTGTCCACACATGTAGCAATGACAGATACTGTGGTTTCATGTTGGTGTTTTATTTTGTTTGTATATATTGCACATGGGTAGCCAGTGTGAATGATGGGAGATGTGACCTGTATATCATGACTGGACCATACATCATGTGTACATGGTTTAACTGGCCACATGGTGAATAGATATATGCATTAACATGCCTGATACTGATGACAGTCTCACCTGCAATGGACTGATGTCTGTGTGGCACACTAGAGGTACCTGTATAGGGGTGACACAGCAGTTTGAACATTATCCATGACTGTATGAAAGCCACAGGGTGCACTGTGCACATTCGCCTGTACAATAGCATATAGTATGCACATGTGTGCATACACAGGGTAGCATACTGTAGTATGCGGCATGTGTGTAAGCATACCTTGCATATGATGTTACATTACATATTGTACAGTGACACATGCAACTAAATGGGATATAATAGTCATATGTGCAGTACTGACTTACCAGGCAACTCCAGGCTCATTGGTTGGAAGACACCCACCTCCATGATGGCAGCTAGTGTTTGAGGATGCTGTTCTGAGGGTGTCCACAGGCTGGCCAGTAGCTCCTTGGTGGGTGTGAGTGGGGGCTGGGTTGGTGGTCCACCACCTGTTCCACCTTGTTCCCTGGTGATTGCAGTGGCACGCTGTTTCGCATGTTGTATCAAGTCCATGCAGTGCCTGCACACCTGCTGGTAGGTGCGGTTATGGCCACCCACATCATTAACCCTCCTGCGAAGGTCCTGCCACAGGTCATCACGCTACTGGGCATGCTGTGGCACATGGCTGAACAACACCTCATAGTTCTCATGGAGGTACGGGATGAGGACATCATATTCCTGGTGGCTGTATGCTGGCAGGCATGAGTGATGCATTATCTGGAAGACATAATCATGGTGACAAGTCACAGTATCACTGAGATGTACAGAGATCCAGCTGCACATACATTTGTATTAAATCTAGTACATCTGCACAGTTATCTTTGCAAATCATCATGACACTGACAAGACTGACATGTTTGTGTCACACACATGTAACACCTATTATGCATTGGATATCATCACCATATATGTGTGTCACCTCATTACATTGTTCATACTCCATGTGAATGCTGTCTTGATGTGGGCATGTCTGTTTGCTTGTACTGGTGTTCTTAACTATCAGCACATGCCTGGATGTGTCCACAGTGATGCTGTTGACTTTGATGCTGTGTATATGTCACATATCAACACATACACTGCCTTAATGGACATGAGCAGTGACAATGCAGACATACGCACGGAACCTTTACATGCATGTGTTTCACCATATACATCTACACGGCACTGTACAGTAGTTCAACATCCTGCCACGGATCGCCTGTGTTGCACATGTGATAGACATGGGACAATGGCTAGCCGGACGTCATTCGCAGGGATGGTTATCAACTATAGCATGTACGGGCAAGATTTCCTAGCTGTATCCGACAGCCATTTTGCCACTGTGAGGTGCATCAGTGCCACATTACTGATCCAGACAGTTAATAATACATCTACCATGCAGTCATCACACCATGTATGACAGAGATGACATGTGTTGCTTTGATGGACCAGGGTTGCATGGTATGGCAGGAGTATGTAACATGTATGGCACAGGGATCTGTCCAGTATGTGGTGATCCTTGTAGTAGGATGGTGGTTGTCCATGACGTATGTCTTTCAGATCAGGATATGTACGTGTAGCATGTCCAACATCACAGTGTAGCACATGTCTTTATGCATGCTGCATAGTGGAGGTGAGGATTGTGAAGACTGGTATCACCCATCCACGCATGGCCAATACCCCTTAAAGGTGATATGTGATCCGATATTGGTCACCCGAGTGCTGAGTATGCCTGTCCAATGATCTCCATGCTCATGGATGGCACCCTGTCATGACATGGGTGCCTCGTATGACTACCTAATAGGCCTGGAGATGTCACCAACTCAGGGAGGTGAATTGCACAGCATCATCCCATACACAGTGTCCATAATGTTGACCGCTGCCTAGGTGGTAGTTAATGGGTACAGGGTTATTCACCTAGCGGTGACAATGCTATTGTCAGCTGTCAGATTGTGCACATATGTCACACACCTCACCCACAAAGCCCATTCTGTATGTTGTCCACAACACTGAGACAGCTATTGCTCTTAGGTCATGACCATTCGCATCCTTACATACACAGATGCCTCCCATTTGTCTGTGTGGTATGGGCTACAATGAGGGGGGAGTACAAAACATTAACCCTGTTTTACTGTAGCTGCCACTGGTGTGATATGCACATGTCATTCTGACACCTTTTTTAGTGTTGATTCTGTCAACAGGCCACTGGTAGAGCACTCCTGTGACATACGAAGGTACATCTAGTATACTCAGTGTAGCTGGAACACGGTATGGGTGATGATGTCCTATGACCTGTCACAGGTATGCTATGCAGTGTGAAATCATCCGTACTGTCATCTACTTCTGTACTGCTAACATCTACGTTGATAAAGGTTCATAGACTTGCAGACCATACTCAGCAGGGTAATAGTGCAGTGCCTCCAATTATGACTGTCGTCTCCACTTGTGGGTTGCAGTGGGTTGATATTATCCAACACCCTATCTGTATTGCATATTCATGCTCAGCACTTGTTCAGAACTTGTGAGCACTTCATGAGCTACTAATTACTATAGCACCCATTCCAACTCATTTCTTACAAGTACACTGTCTGTCCTTACATTTCCAGCTTGCTTATATTACAACAGCTGTTGTACACACGTAACTCACATATCTTGTGAGACATGGTTGAATATACAGGCATGTCCAACTGTCACACACCAGTGCTATTGCCTGTCTATATGATAAATATGGCGAACATGTGGCAATAGAGCAATTGTCTCATGTACACAGTCAATGCTCACCTCCCAACATACAACACTACAGCCTGTGGAAGATGCACATACGTAGCCATGCTGGGTGTAATGCTCTCACGAACCCAGATTGAACATGACATTCATGTGGGGACGTGTAACATTTGCAACATACCCCACTCATCACATAGTCTCACAAGATCTCCACCACCACAGGCCACACATAGAGTACGACATTTGCAGAACCTCTCCATACTCTGTGTAGGCACCAGAGACAGCCCCCATCACCAAACACAACAACAATTACTTATAGCCCACAGACTCATGTGTGCCCATCAAATACAGCCAATAGGGTGTTATAACATACCCAACACACCAGTCATAGGTGACTCTGTAGTCACACTGATGTCCCACTCAGCAGGCTACACAAGGCGATAGTCACTTACATCTAGCTGTCGGGTAACTGGTTCTGCAACATAACCTACGCACCCATGCCACACCTCACCAGGTACAATTTGACTGTCATTCTCCATGTTAGTGTGACTGCCCTGAGACGTAACTTCCCAGACTACATGTGCAGGGACATGCAATAGCTCTCTGGTCTTGTAGCCCAGAAGGTATCGGCCAAGCCCTGGGGAGCATTCTGCATTCATCCAGACTAGATACCACTGCACAATGACTGACTGTTTCACTTCAACAGTTGCCTCTGCTTCTGCTGTCATTCCACAGGCATCCAGTATCTGTCTGCTTTGAATGACATGGTCAACAAAACACGATGCTTTGGCACAGATGACCTGCACCTGTCAGCCCTGGGAGTACAGATAAAATATAAGGCTCTTGCTGCTCCTATACTGCCTGTCTTGCACAGTTTCCAATAACATTCACCACCAGAATGGAAACAGGCAAGGAAAACATGGGGTCATGTGACTCAATGCTTGACATCATCTCTGACACACGCAGGCAAGACACTCCTTATAATGGACCACTTCAATATCTCTGCAGTGACTGGGACCTGCCTCTAGGCTCCGCAGAGCACACCTGCACTGACAGGTTATACGCAGACCACACCTTTCAGTCATGTAACTTGGACCGGAACACACACGGCTGAGGTGTGTCCATATTTCACTATGTTGTACACACCTCCTCACTGGTTACTTAGCACAATGCAACAGAGATGATCCACGTGCAACTAACTGTGGCCAGAACTGCTATACACATTGTAACATGCTACGGATTCAACAACATACCCCCGGTTACCGGCCCTCATTTCTTGGTGTACTGGACAGTAGGGTTCAGACAGGTACTACTGATGTGTGACTGACACTACCCCACACTTAACTGGGATAGCTACTCATGTACCGACACATTAGGCCAACGCTGTCTGGGATTCATAACCTCCACTCGGCTGGATCAACCCATACACACCACCACCAAGACCAACAATATCCTAGACATGGACATTACCAACATGTCACTGGTGTTCCACACCTGGGGTTATCCCCTCGTTGGTAGTTTCTGAACATATGCTAATCACCCTTGTTATCCCCATATGGGCACCACACCCTTCACGGCATACACAGTACAAGATTAGTACAACGCCTACTACAGACGTCTTATGACAGCAGTAGTAAACGTCATGACACCCGTGCAGACGGACAATGCACATATAAAAGCTGAAACATACCCAAACAGAGCCATGATGGTACCCACCAGATAACGGACGCCACTCTGGGGGTCCAGTTCCATGGACATAATGTACAACAAAAGGTGGAGGCTGTTGCAAAGTAGAGTACAATCCCTTGGGTGGGGTAGCTCACTGGCCAGCCTCAGTAGGGCTCCGGGATCCCTTATCACATCCTCCAAACCTAGCTATGTAAACATTACTGTGACACATTCCAGCATGTACCACAAAGCATTATGGAGGTATGTCAGTAATCATTGGCAATACCCACATCTGCTCTGACATACAACAGTTACTCAGGAACATTACAGAACCGAGTGATGTTGGCAACATCCTGGCGGATAGGTTCAATGCTAACTTTACACTCTCTCACTCCCTACAGGGCAATGCAGAAACATTGCGGGGTCCCTGCGGTCACAACTACACAGTTCCAACCTGCACTCTCTAAGGCCTGGAACACAAACTCCATGTGACCATCCAACATCCCAGGCTGTGATTTACACAAACCTCAGAACGACATGTATCCCCACTTGGCAACCAGATTCACTAATAGCCTTGTATCAGACAGTGTGGCCCCTGAATGGTGCGCAGCAACAGTTATCACACTCCACACAGGTGGTGCCACAATGAGCCAGAGGGACTATTGGCCTATACGCCTGACTGGACTGTTCTGCAAGGCTATGGCGCACATCATCATGGAAGTCATTCACAGAGACATTGGTGGGCTCCAGACCTTTAATGCCACCCAGGTTGACTTGTTAGGGCCAGAGCATGGCTCCAACACCTGGTGGACTCCTTTGATACAGTTACCAGGGTAGTTGATGATGGTAAGGGGGTCCACACAGCCTACATTGTCCTCTCATTGGCTTTCAGCACCATTCTCAATTCTGGTATTGACAACATACACATCCACCTGCACATCGACCCCTACATCTCAGGATGTTATGCAAAGTGGCTCATGGACAGGACCCACACAGTGAGGGTAGCATACCATAGTACCTACTGTATTTCAGTTACACTTGGCATACCACAGTCCTCAGTCATAGGGCCCCTCATGTTTGGTATATGCTTCCCTGAGGTACAGGCTAGCACAGAGGGACTTTCCCTGACTAGGTTTCCAGACAACTGCATACAAGGCACCATGATTGATCCACCAGCTGATACAGACTCCCTCCATAAGGGTTTCACTATGACAGATACCTGATGTCAACAACATGACCTCAAGCTGCATGACACATGATGCATGAACATCCCATTTGGATTACACCAATCACCCACTATCACATAGGTGGTAGTCCCCCTACATACATGTGACATTATATGGGATCTTAGTGCACACGTATGTAGCACCCACTCCTTTGATAACCATATTGCCAGTGTGGCATGGATATCCTTCTACATGGCCACCCTTATCTGTACTGGGTTTGTAGCTGGAACAAAGGCACCCATTGTACCTCTAAACTCCTGATGTATACACACATTCAAGGATACAACACCCCATTTAGGGTGTACTGTACAGAACAGCAACGGCTTTACATACCACAACATTAACACACCATGAGGATTATTGAGCTCCAAAGGTTGACGTATGCAGCAGAACTACGGACACCAGGACTGTACACATCTGCATACTGCATACTCAGGGGTGACCTCTGTTGAACATACAGGGCCCATGTCCACAGCAATATTCATGGATATACTCCACATAAGCGACATAAGCAAAAGCCACTGAGAGCAACATGCTCATGGATATGTGCACAAATGCAATGATGAGTGGGATGTGCTTGATGGTTACATTCCCAAACCAGACACTCACCATGCTTTGGAACATGATTCCTATGTACATCACACAGGGACACTCAGTAGCACTGTTTATGAGATACCTCACTTGGTGGATGGGAGACACATGTACGCCAGGGATCACTGCAGTGGCTGTACTGTGCAGATGTGCAGGTAACACATGGCTCTGCTGTTCACAGACAGGACACTACCCTAGAGAGGTGCCGCTGGTGTAAACACTGTAGTTGGGCTTACACATAGACTTGCCAGACAGCATAGTACCTCACTATGAACCTGTGAAGCTATTACATGTCCTCTGTGCATGGTTAATTGAGTAGCTCTTCCATTTCGGTTAGCTATCATGCTGTTACAGTGTCCCATGACTACAAGCCATATGTATCCTGTTATTGCGTATTGTACATGCCAATAGACGATACCTTTGATATGCATGATATGACTGTTATGCTGTGTAGAATATCTGACATATTTACCTACAATACTGTACATTACACATATTTTACATATTATCCCATATTGCAAAGCATACTTACACAGCAGGACCACCTTAGGCATGTTATTGCCGTTATATGTCCATACACATGCCTACTGTGACAGTCTATCAACATATACTATCCCCTGCTATGGCACGCACTTGTTGGACATACCCTACCACTGATGTCGGGTGGTGTGGAATTGTTCTGTTTAAAGCCCTCATGTAGCATCCCTTGTGGTGTCTGTGATGTTTACCTTGTGGCCCACAGCAGGACACACAATTTCTACAAGCGTTACTATGCTCAGCAAGACATCACTACATAAATACCTTTTCCCAGTTTATGCATTGCGGACACTTTTAATTAATACAAAACAAGCTGTACATACACTAACATACTGAGTGTTCTACATACCTTGTTAGCATTCCGAACTTTCGTAAATATCTCTCTTACACCTTTACTGTTTAAACGGTTCTATGGTATGAGCATATGGTTTGAATGTCTGGCAAGTCATCCTTATATACATCGATACCTGTAACATGTGGTTTCCTGCCGCCAATTGGTGTTCCTGAGTAAATTATTACATGCACATCAGCTGTGCAGCTACTCCATTCGCCAATTACCCGGCAACAGTGGGGTATAATTGAATTCTCCACTTGGGCGTTGCCTTTTTGCCCTACCTTCGGGGAGACGGCCTGTATGTGTTTTGTTGTATGGAATTGCAACTGCTATTTGTAGAGACATGGATATTTTGGATTCATGTCCCCCGTGGATTGTGTGTGATGGCTAGAGTATAGGTTCTACATGTGAGTGTACCTGTCATCTCAACTGTCTGATAAGGGACTATTGCAAACAAAACCTGTAACATCACCGTCTGTTCCATTATACAACAGCTACGATTTCACATGGCGCCTTTACAAATGTGTCTCTCACAAGGTATGTTAACGCTTCTGCAGATGTAATTGAGTGAGTGGATGTTTGTGACATTATTACAATCTGTATTGCTGTTGTTTCATGTGTGGGAGATGTAGGTGGGTGTACATAGCATATACAGGTTTGTGGGGACTGCATTTCTACTTATTCCATATATGTGTGTGGGCTCCTTCCCTAATTGAAGACCTATCAGTTAGTAGACTGAAACTATGGTTGTTACGGGCTTATACATTGGGCCATTGTTAATTGGTTTCTATATAGTATGAGGCTGAGGTTGATGCTTCCATACCTCTGGAAATACAGCGATATGTAAAGGAATGTTACTAAATGACAGTTGTCCCATGTATTTCTGTCACAGATATTTGCACTCATTGCAGTTGTGTTGGTGACTGAACCTCTTTGGCATGGGTTGCCACCTTTTCATATGGCCATAGTGGGAAATTTGCAGGACACACATCGGTGTTTACAGGCCGACACATACCCATGGTCAGTACACAGGATAGCACATACTTTTATCCTGAATACATACTTATTCTTGTAGCACTTTAGCTACTTATCGTGTTTCATGTAACATTTATGTTTTTTAGATACAGGCATAACTATTTAATGCAACTATTACATAATATATGGGACATAATTATGTCCTACAATCTCGGACATTTGCCCTTTTTAATATTTTTTGTCAGGACACAACTGCCCAGTGAGGGGATGTCCCTCTTAAAGTGGGACAGGTGGTAAACATATGCCTACGGCCAGCTATAACCACACCTACCGTAATGATCTACCTCTGAGTTAGCACTAACAGACACACGATGCAAACACACACACTCACATTACAGTCCCACAGAAACACACACGGCACCCTCAACACACACATACACAGACTACGGCAATCACAAACACAGTTGAACACAGTACCTACGTGGACTGCAACACCGGCAGTGATAACTAAATGTCCCTTAACATTGTGATAATATTACACGCGGTTCTAGTGTTCCGGTACTGTGTTCTTTCGGTCTTTCAGCCTCATGATTCCGCGTGTCGGTATGTGACACATTCCATAGTTGGCAGTATCCTATTTATTTGTTCCTCCATGGCTGTGTACACGTCGTTGACCTATCTACATATTTGCAGATATAGGTGAATCTGTATATATCAACATATATCTCTCTATCACCCTTTCTATCTCTATTATGTATATGTATGTATGTATATACATATATATATATATATATATATATATATATATATATATATATATATATATATATATATATATATATATGTATATATAACAGAGAGAGTGACAGGCAGAATACACCTTTCATTGTGTACATGTCAGTGTATACTGTTACCTGGACTCTGCATGTTTGTGTTTGAACCTGTCACATTACATACCTGCAGTTGGTACATATTGGGTAGCTTAGTGTTAGGTGATTGTGTACATGATTGTGTGTTCTACTCCTGGCAGTGGTCATTTTACCCTTCAGAGCAGGCACTATTAGTACAGGGGTGAATAATGCTGGTTTTACCTGTTCTGGACATCACTGACCGTGATCTGCGCGATATTCAGAGACGCTTAGCCCTGTTTCACGCATATCCGTATAGTCATATTTAAATGATGCTTACCAGCACTGGGCAACGCATATACCCACTAACATGTGCTAAACATGATCTGATGACCTTCATCCAACATACATTATTTGTGCCTTCGGGATTACGTTACATCCCTTGCAGGACGTGGGACCGGGAATATGCACGACAGTCACTGCATTTACCACTTGGGCATCTGGGATTTGTACACGTGTTATGGCATTTTGTATGTGGACTGTACTATGGCTGTTACTCCATACTGCGATCAAACGGGTAACTCACTTAGTTTACATATGGATGAGACCTATTAATGGTATGTCCTAGTGATGTTTAATGGATGTGCTCCAGCATTGGTTATGTATGTCACAGTAAGCCACACACTATAATGTGCTACACCTTCACACAACCGTAGGTGGAGCATGCTGGGGTGACAGATACCTGTCATGGGTACACCCCATGCTTTGCCACTACATCCAGGATTACATAATGTGGAGCCCCTCATTAACACACCAGGGAATCCATGCAGAGTGTGTGGGGAACAGTGATTACACACATGGATCCTGCAATTGGCTCTGTTCCACTGAGCGGCAGTTGGTTACTCGATGTGGTGGTGACAGCAGACACTGTTTGCCTCGATTGATGAATGGCCTCTGGCAATCGGGCGTGTACCTACCGATGTACATAGGAACCTATACACACAGTACCAACATATGCTGATAGATGCGTGTACTGTTCAGGTGTTGACATTCCTTGTTGCAATAGCTGTTGTGTGTACAATGGTTGAGGGCTGCCTATGTAGGATTCAAACAGTAGGCCACCTATACATTACAATTTACAGGTGGTCATGTGTGTGTGCCATCCATTTTACTGTGTGTGCAGGTGGAGAGATGTGTCAGTCCATAGGGGCCTACACTGTCAGGGTATGTGCTATACGTTCCCTCTTTGCCAAGGCATAGGCATATTGGGCATGCCTCCGTCTGCCTACTGGGGCTGGCACAGGGTGTTCGTGGTCTGAATCCCTCTGTGCCTGTGATGGCCTTGGCAATTGCAGTGGGCTGTGAGGGCCTTCACCATTTTGACCCTGCTGAAGCTGTTTCCACAGGACCATATTATGTAGCATGGCACATACTATGAGGATGTGGGCACACATGCTTGGAGAGTACTGCAAGGCTCCACCAGATATGTCCAAGCAACGGAACCATGATTTCAGCATCCCAAACACACGCTCTATGATGATTCTGGTTTGTGCGTGTGCCTCATTATGGTGTTCTTGCATGGGTGTGTGTGCATTTCTGATGGGAGTCATCATCCATGGCTCCAGTGCATAGCCAGCATCCCCCACAAGGTGGCCATGTGGGATGTCCCCCCTGTCAAATACCTGATACAGCTGTGAGACATGTCAGATGTGGGAGTCATGGTAGCTTCCAGGGCTGCCAGCACACACATCCATGATAATGCCCTGGGCATTGCACACGACCTGGCAGTTGATGGAGTGGTATCCCTTGCAGTTTATGTAGTGCCTACCATGCTCACCGGGTGGTGACTTGATATGTATGTGCGTGCAGTCTATCGCACCCAGTACCTCCGGGTAGTGTGCCACATGGTGGAAGAGACGCATATTGCTGGCCAACTCCTCCTGAGTTCAGCGGAAGTATATATGCTCATTGGCATGTGGTAACATGGCATCCAGGAACTGGTGTAGTACCCTGGATGCTGATGCCTGTGAGATCCCCATTATATCTCCAGTTGGCCTTTGAAAGGTACCTGTGGCTAGTATTGGCAAACTTACACATACCTTCGTGTCCACTGGGATGGGTTCCCCTCTGTTGTTTATGGATCTCAGGTGTGGCCGGCACAGCTCAACTATTTGCTGTAAGATGTCCCTGTCCACACTGTAATGCTCTACTATCTCCAGATCATGTAGCCCCTGGTAGGTTACCCTTGGTCTGAACACTCTTCTTGTCCTCCGGGGCCTGCGGTGGTTGTCAGCATCATCCTCCACAACACCTTCAGTCTCCAACACATGGTGATGAATCACAGCTATGGCAGCTCCCAACATGTACATTGTAAAATTTCCCCGTATGTTTACACCTATGGTGCAGGGTTTGGGAATACACAGGTGTGTGTGGGGTGCTTTCACGCTTTATACTATTGTGCTGTGAACACCGATGATGTGATAGGGTGTGTATGTACGATCATAGCTACAGGGTATCTTATGTGTTTTACGACAGGAACTACTATTGTGGTGCCTTTGGTGTTGAATTACATTTGGCTGCCATGGATTACCTCTTGCCCTTCCCTTTACTTTTCTTCACGTTTCACCTCCCATTTTCTGCATGCATCCAGCAGCTTGCTTTCATTTGTACTTTCCTACACCTGGCTTATCTTGCGTAATGTGTTCTATGGCCGGTCTACTGCAGGTTTGCTTTACTCTACTATGACAGTTCTCTTTTATTTGCAATCCGACACCTCCCCTATCCTGTTTTGCAGTTTTCTGCGAGCAGACTTGTCAGCTGCCATCAATTGCCCGCTGTGAGTTAATAGGTGTTAATGGCTCAGTTGTACTCCAATTACCCTACTGCGGCATTTCCTTATTTTCTTCCCCTGACCTTCCTGTTTGAGCTATGGTGCGTGGCACGTGCGTCCGCTTACTGGGTTTCGGGCATGTTTTCCTCCCCGTACACATGTGCTTTCGGGCACCATAAGTGCTCTCAGCTAAACGATGCTATACCTACCTCTCCACCCCTGTCCTGCGGCTTTGCTTAGCAATGGCCAGGCCAGATTTGCATTGCCCCAAAGTGCTTAAAGCTGCAGTGGCACACCCCACTGCTGATGTCATGTATACCTCTAAGCTATTCCTAAGTGTTGTAGCGCTGCGCCGTATGGTACATCCTTAGCCCGGCGGGATGTTTGCGATTCACTATTACCTGCCTCATTTGCATGGCATTGACTACTAATTCCTAGTTACCATGCCAAACACTGTCACAGACCCTTAGCAACCCTTGCAGCTTGGTTGGGATGTACCATGCATACCATTGAGCATTATGGTGAAATCATGATTTGTATTACATTGCGATTTTATGATATTTGTATATATTTTCTTTGTGTTCCCGTTTGCACACACATGCCCTGTGGTTGTACTTTGCGTTACTGTGGATGTGACATTAAATGTTGTTTTTTAGGTGTTGTGCATCTTTTCTTATGCCATTCGCTGTATATTTAGGCATTGGCATATGTTAACTTTGTAATACATGAGTCTGGTCCGCTTTCATAGCTCCGATGTTTTGTTTGGAAAAATGTAAACGGTGTTTTTTGGTTTACATTTCTGTGGGCTTACGCTACGCCTGCACCACTTCATGAATTGCTATGTACCTTCATTTGCATGGTGTGGCACTGCACATGGAATGATTAGCATACCTAAGCCGAGGGCTGCGCAGATCTGGCGTATGCCGGTAGTGCACGTGGAACTGGATTGTACCTGAATCGCTCGGCGGCCATGTTTGGCGTTATACCGCCTACGCTATGCCTGCGCCTGGCGCAAGCTTCATGAATCTCGGGGATAGTCTTCTCTCCTCTAACACACACACACACACACACACACACACACACACACACACACAAAAAGCCACTAATTAATTTGTTCAAATTTGCATACAGAAGCAAGGTTAGTTTTTCATGCAAGATGTGCTACTTTGTGAAAAACATAGTAATGCTGTCATGATATTATTTCTTTTTTTCCAATTTCCCTAAGTAGTTTATTAAAATTTAAATAAGGTACCAAAGAATAAGAGTTAATTGGTTAGGAACATCTGAGACAGGGTGAGAGAGATGTGTAACAACAGATTTATTGGCTGAAGATGAGAAATTTTCACTGACATGGTACTTACTTACCCTACATCATTGCCAGATATCTACAAAATGTTATCAAAAGTGGTAGACAAGGATGCTTTGCATGTTGGTAATTGTCAGTTGTCTTCATATACATACTTGTACACCTTTTTGTAGCTTGAGTTACCTCCAAGAATTAGTATCATTTCATCTCTCTAGTGAAACTATTAGTTGTCTTTGCTTTTGTTATTTAGTGTTGTGTAGCTTTCAGAATTCATATTGGTTTGAATTCCCAAATTCTTTGGTTTTGATGGGCAGTGTTTCGTCTACTCAGGCAACTAATCTCGTATTTTCTAAAAAGTAGAAATGGTAAATTCTGGGTTACTAATAGATATAATTATATCATCTGCATGTAAACTAATATTGTTTTGCATATCATTATTTCATTAAAATAAACTATGCAGGAGATGTGTCTAACAGTTGTACTACAAATCTGAGTTCGCAAAGTGGATAAAGGGTAGAGATGTACAGTGTGTTGTAAACAAACCTCTTTGAGATTGCACGTATTAAGACCAAACACATTTGTCGTAATTAAGTGTGACCTTCGAGGCCATATATATATATATATAAATATATATATATATATATATATATATATATATATATATATATATATATATATGAAATGAGACAAGTGAGGAAACAACCCACATTGTGGTGTTAGGCAGCACAGTCACCATTAAACCCCCTGGCTGCTATTGATTCCTTGACAAAGCTATTTCATATTAGGACATTTTGAAGGAGAAAGGAAACACTGCACTATCATGGTTTCTTGTTTTGGACTGCATTAAGCAGCGAAAAGTAAGACTGTACCAGAGATACAGGATCTAATTTTTTGTTGTATAATGACCGCTGTCATACAATATTGCTGTTACAGTCTCTGACACTCACAAAAAGTGGAACTGGGCAAACATTTTTGGGGAATTGATAAAGGTTACCACAAATGTTTACACTATGTATATACTTTGTGTAACCTTTCTGAGTGAAGAGATGGCAAAAGTATTGGGCTAAGGCTGTCCTTGAATTCAAAAAGGTTACACACCTAGTGCATACTTTGTGGTAACCTTTAGGAATCCCTAAGTAGTTTTACCACCTGTCCATTTGTATATAGAGCATCCTTATTTTGGCAGTCATGTCATGTGAAGAAACCCAAAAAAGACAAATGTATTAAGATTATAGAACAAACATATTTCCTTAATTTCCACTAATAGTTGCATGAAACAATTATTTTGTACTGAAATATTATTTGATGGAAGAGAAACAACTTAAACTCATTTTACATCTTTTATTTTGGCAACAAAGTTAAACCCTGTCCTTTGCATTGATTGCAGTCATGGTTTGACTTACAATTGCAAATTTCCAAAATATATGTCTCATTTAGGGCATTTGAAAAGCTGGCAATGCTTGCTAACACATTATTTGAAAACTTTTTACTGATTCTAATATTTTATGCCTAGCCTCAGAACAATATAATAATACAAAGGGTGTTTTGGACAAAACGCATGTCTTTTATAAGGGCGAAGATACTTACTAGCTCATTTCAATTAATAAGGATTTCAGCCTTTTCAGTATAATGTCAAAATAAATTGTAGTCCATATTAAGTTGTATTACCAGACTATATTGCTTACAAAATGTATAATACGCAAAGGGATTTAAATGTACAGCTTTGCAGACAAATTTTTATATTATGGGACTATTTTCATTTCACATTATTTTAATGAGGCATACCTAACAAAACATATGCATGTTTCTCTGGTGCTGCCTTATATATTTTGTTTGGGTACCATCCAGTCTGCTCCTTATTTGCATACTTTAGTAACTGAATTAATGACTAAAAGCATAACCACTTTTAGGAAAAGTTATGGGTCTAATGAGTATCTGTTATTAAAAAGGTTTTATTATCTGGAAGGTATTTATTTGTATTTAGTAAAGTTTAGTTGGCATCTGTCACAACATCTCTGTGTTTACATTAAAATAACTATAATTTGTCAGGGGAGTTTTTGGGGATTTTTTTACATTGAATAGACAGCACATTTATTTCATATTAACCATATTCCCCTGCTTTTCTGTGTTTTAATACTTTTTGTGAAAAAGCAAGCAAAAATCTTTTATCTTATAGGGCATTCAGAATCTGACCCTTAACATCATCTGGGAAAATATGGATTCTGAGATGGATTCAGAGATATGCATGCCTTATTAAGCAGTGCCAGAAAGAGAAACTTTAAATTATGATGATTAATTTACTCCATCAGATATTCTGTTTCTTCATCATCCTCAGAACTTGTGAGGTGTGTGTATGTGTGCGTGTGTGTGTGTGTGTGTGTGTGTGTGTGTGTGTGTGTGTGTGTGTGTGTGTGTCTTTTGGGGAGTAAAATAATTATTTCTCTTATTGTTAGAAATGATCACAATAATTAAGGGTGTAGATAGAGTTATTGAAGTTGGAGTCATCTTCACAGCAAAACAAAATATTTCTAAGCAATTGTTTATAATCATTCAAGTCCAAAGGAGAAACATTAGATGTTAAGAGGAATATTGTCCATTCCCCATTAACCCTTTCAATAGGCACCCTGTTACCAGTTTATGGAGTGTCTGATAGCCTAGTTATAATATATGAACCTATGAACCTAACCACCACTAGGGCCCTTACAAGCCTAGCTGCACACCCCAAACCATTTGGGTCCCAGGTATCATGGGTGTGTATGGGGGGAGGGGGATGTCAGTGGGGCAGTAACTAAGGATTTGTAGGTGAAGGTAGTTAGGATAATACTTTTCTTATTAACAGACTCAGTCCATAAGGGACATTGGTCCAGACAGGGGTAGATCTATGACTTCTCATTCAATTGTCAAAGTTCTGTTTGAATAAGGTAAAGGAAGAACTCTGTTTTATATGGATGGAGAGCCTAGTCCATAGTGCAAAGGTCCGTTGGGACACATAGCTGTCTCTATAGCATATTTGGTTTATGCCACAAGCAAAGTTCAGATCCCAAAATCTAGTGTTTCTGGTGCTGTTTGTTTTGTACATGAGAAACAGATCCATCAGGGCTGGGTTTGAGGAAGTCTTGTACACAAGAAAAAGATCCCCTCTTAATAGCCTGTAGGAAACTGAATACAGGGATAGAGCCTTTAGGTGATCAGTGTAGGATTGAGTATTCATGCACTGAATCTTTCTGGTGAGAAACCTTTGAGTGCATTCCAACTGTTGTAAGTGTATGGTTAGATACATGCCAAAGGAGGGAACTGTACTCTATGATAGGTCTGATAAGGGTTGAGTAAAGTGGCATTACAACTTCCTCTGACCTGGAAGCCATTCACTTACTTTGGATGACAACAAATATTTTTTATTATTACCTTAGATACTTGTCGGTCAAAGGCCAGCTTGCTGTCTACATATGTTCCAAAATCCTTTACTACTGTGTGGACTCAGGTTGTTTTATTGACAGAGTAATTACCTCAGGTTGGCAGTTTCCCAAAGAGCATTATAATGCATTTTTTGGCATTGAGTTTTAGGTCATGGCTTTGCCACAAGTCATTTGTCTGTGTTAAACCCTCTTGCAAGATGTTGGTGTCTTAGGGGAACCTATAATAGCTTCCAATTTACAGTCATCTGCGAACTTGGTCAGATAGAGGCCTTGAATGTTAGGCTTGACATCTGAGAAGTAGATGCCAAACAGGAGTGGGCCCAGCATGAAGCCCCGGGACTCTGCTGGTGACCAGTCTCTTGGTGGAGGTAGTCTTACTGATACTGATTTCTTGGGTTCTGTCTGTGAGCCAGCAGGCAATCCAGCAAATGATATAAGGATTTACAGTGGATATAAAAAGTATACACACCCTTGTTAAAATGCCAGTTTTTTGTGATATAAAAAATGAGACCACAATAAATAATTTCACAACTTTTCCCATCTTTAATGTGAATTATAACCTGTACAATTTAATTGAAAAACAAACAAATCTGTTAGGGGAAAACTATAAAAAAAAAAAAAAAAAAAAACGTACAATATGCTGGTTGCATAAGTGTGCACACCCATAAACTAATACTTTGTTGAAGCACCTTTTGATTTAATTACAGCATTCAGTCTACTTAGGTAAGAGTCTGTCAGCATGGCACATCTTGACTTGGCAATATTTGTCCACTCTTCCCTGCAAAAGTACTCCAAATCTTTCAGATTGTGAGGGCATCTCTTGTGAACAGCCCTCTTCAGGTCACCCCACAGATTTTCTATTGGATTTAGGCCTGGGCTCTGGCTGAGCCATTCCAAAACTTTAATTTTCTTTTGGTGAAGCCATTCTTTTGTTGATTTGGATGTATGCTTGGGGTCATTGTCATGTTAAAACGTGAAATTCCTCTTCATCTTCAGCTTTCCAGCAGATGCCGGATGGTTTTGGCCCAAATGTGACTGGTATTTGGAACTGTTCATAATTCCCTCCACCTTGACTAAGCCCCAGTTCCAGCTGAAGAAATGCAACCCGAAATTATGATACTGCCACCACCATGCTTCAATGTGGGGATGGTGTTCTTTTGGTGATGCAAAGTGTTGTTTTTGCGGCAAACATACATTTTGGAATTGTGTCCAAAAAGTTCAACCTTGGTCTCATCAGACCATAACAAATTATCGCACATGCTCTTGGGAGACTTGATGTATTGTTTTGCAATTTTTTTTCTGGACCTGGATGTTTTTCTGTGTAAGAAAAGGCTTCCGTCTTGCAACCCTACCCCCTAGTCCAGACATATGGAGGTGGGATGTTAGCATAATAGTTAAGGTGTTTACCTTGCAAACATAAGGTACAGGGTTTGAGTCTCACATGGGGTAATTGGCTAGGCTGAAAATGACCACAAGGGCAGTTAGCCTAGTACTAACCTATGAACCTATGGAGAATATGGGAGATTGCTATCACATGTAGTACAAAACCAGTACTTGCCAGAAATTCCTGCAGCTCCTTCAGTGTTGCTGTAGGTGTCTTAGGAGCCTCCTTGACCAGTTTTCATCTTGTCTTTTCATCAATTTTGGAGGGATGTCCAGTTATTTGCAATGTCACTGTTGTCCCATATTTTCTCCACTTTTTGATGACTGTCTTCACTGTGTTCCATGGTGTAGCCAATGCTTTAGAAATTTTTTGTACCCTTCTCCTGACTGATACCTTTCAAAAATGAGATCGCTTTGATGCCTTGTAAGCCCTGTATGAACCATGGCTTTTGCTGTAGCAGGCAACTAAGTAAATGTCAGGAAAATCCTATTAGGACAGCTGAACTTTATTTGGGGTTAATCAGAGTCTCTTTAATTGATGGCAGGTGTGTATCCAAGAAGAATGAATGTTGTAATTAAATCAAAAGGTGTTTCAACAAAGTATTTGTTTAAGGGTCAGCACACACACAGCAAAGTATTAATTGCAACCAGCGTATTGTACGTTTTTTTTTATTTTTATATTTTATATTTTTTTCTCTAACAGATTTGCTTGCTTAGTGACCATCACAAAGGAGTCTACCAGGCTTAGTAGGCATGATATTCCCCTAAAAAAGCCAAATTATGATGGGTCCAGTCTCCTTGTTTATCATTTCAATGATAATTTATTCCATGGCTTTGCATATTAGACTTATTAGACTAATGGGTCATTAGCTCCCTGGGTCAATTGATGGGCCACCTTGTGGAGGGAAATGACTGTTGTGGTCCTCCTTTCACTTGGAACGTAGGCTTTTTCAAAGCTGTAGTTGGAGTACCTCATGTGTTCCTGATAGGTCATGTTTTACATAGTTCAGCAGACAACCAGGGATGCTGTTGGGACTGATGGAGGAGGTGTTCTTGGCTTTGCCATGTACTGCCGGCATCTTGTCCCTGCTTATAGTTGAGGGAAGTATGCTGTAAGGATTTCATTTAGTGGATAGGCGAGTGATTTGGGGTTAAAGTTTGAGCTGAATTTAAATGCCAGTAGATTTGCTCTTGCACCTTGATCAATGAAGGTGTTACTCTTCACCATCAGTTCAGCACAGTGCTGTGTGTTACCTCTAAGGTTTTGGACATAACTGAAGAAGGCCTTGTGATTGTCCTTATCTTGCAAGGCTGTCCTGACCTTGTAGTTGGCCTTGATGGACTTAATTAGACCTCTTATTAGACCTCTTATTTTCTTTTTAGTTGTATAAGAAATTAATTGTATTTAAATGAGTTGCTCTTTCTGATTTTGGCCATGAGTTTTCTCATTTTATTAAATACCCAGTTTAGGTGAGGATTCCTACAGTAGGATTTGTTTTTTGTGTTTGTTTTGGATTTATTTCCTGTATGTCTGGCAGCATCTATGCAGCCATTCAAGTTTTTGTATACGGACTCTGACAATAATTCTACATAGCTGTGGTCTCAGGGTTAGGGGAGCCTTGAATAATGACTGTCAGTTAATAAGATATAGTTTGCTTTTGAATAACTGTTACTGGTTTAGTGGAATTTTATGGGTTTATTTTTACCTCAAATGGCACAGCTTTGTGATCCGATCTGACTAGTGAGGATGTGACATGGGGATGTGAGGTGTAATGCTCTACCATGTTGATGAGTACCAAATCCAGTTTGTTTGATCCTCAGGTTGGAGCATGCACTATCCGTTCTAGGGCACGTGTGTTAGTAAAGTCCAGAAAGTGTTTTGCCTGTGAGTTTTAGGCAGTGTACATTTCCTAGTCTATAGAGGGGTAGTTAAAGTCACAAAGGAACATGGTGTTTGGTTGAATGGTGAGCACCTCTAGTAGGTTTAGGTAAGAGTTGTGAGACTCTAAGGGACAGTGACCTGTAGCTAGCCATGATATGGTGTGGGACCTTATCTATGGTGACTTGCATTTGGATGAGCTCCACAGTATCATCCTGCTTAACCAAACTGGAGATATGTGTGTTGCTAATGTTGATTGAGGCACCTCCACTTTTGGCCCCACTCTATGCTGTTGTTGGTCTGAATGTGTGGAAGGCACTGTAACCTTGTACTGCATGACACTTTTCTATGGCCTCAAACCAGGTCTTGGTCATGGCACAGATATCTATATTCTCCAGAGGGAGGAGGGCTCAAAGGGTACAGAGTTTTTGTCTATGCTGTGAGCATTGATCAGTAATACTTTAAGGTTTCTTGTAGACTTTTTCAACATGTTGGTAGTTTTGTCTTTTTGACATAACCTAAAAAAGGCTCTAAGGGGTGGATAAAGTTTTAGCCAATGAATAACAGCCCGAGGGTAGCAGGTACAACCCATCATTGACAAAGAAATGTGGTCTTTTGACCATGTCCTCACATGCTGACAGAGATTAGATCCACTGACACTAGAAACTAAGCTAATTTTTAAAATCAATCATTTTATGCTCATGTTGGGGCATCATCCTTGGTTGAAGGCATAATACTGCTCACTGCAAGGCTTATACCTATCTGTGACAGATATTTCGAGAGATACATTATGTCTGTTTTCTTATAGTCCAGTGAGGTATGTCTCAGGTCATTTATACCCCGTGGACTATAATAGAATCGTATTGGTACCTGGGGTGCAGTGACTTGAGTGAGTGTGTGATATTGCAGATCCTGGCTCCAGACAGGCAACTAACTGTTATCTTCTCCTTATCTAACCTGGTGAGTGGGGCATCTGTGTGTTGCATAATGGGGTCCCTACCTGGTGAGTGGGGCATCTGTGTGTTGCATAATGGGGTCCCTACCTGGTGAGTGGGGCATCTGTGTGTTGCATAATGGGGTCTCTACCTGGTGAGTGGGGCATCTGTGTGTTGCATAATGGGGTCCCTACCTGGTGAGTGGGGCATCTGTGTGTTGCATAATGGGGTCCCTACCTGGTGAGTAGGGCATCTGTGTGTTGCATAATGGGGTCCCTTATGATAAGAGTATTAGGTAAAGTAGTTGCTTGCCTTATGGTCTTTGCTCTTGAGTGACGATTGGGTGTTGGCTTATGTGAGATGTTTGGTACTGCTTTTGGTATGTCTTTCAGATTTGGGAAGGTTTCTTTTAAGTGCCACAGCATAAGGCAATCTGTGTGTGTCATGGATGTAGTGTGGGTATTTCTGACAACCTTGTCTGATATTTTGCCTCAAGGAAGTTGTGTATTTACATTTGTTATATTCAGTGCTATTTCCTTTAAAGATTAATTGGTTGTCTGAGAACATGAGACAACTGACACTTTGTCTTAGGATGCCCAAATCTACAAAGCTGATCACAGAAACATTTGGGAATTGTATATTTGTATTGTTTAGTCCATGTAATAGGGTGGGCTGTTTAGGATTAAGTACTGGGTTTTAACAAAGTGTCCTAGGTTAGTTTCTTAGGTTACGTGCAAGGCATTCTATAGTGCTAGGATATGGTAGTGCTATTTGAAAAGCAAACTAGTTTCTGGGGTTAAAGGCAAGATTTTATATAATCCTAGGATATTGTAGTGCTATTTGATGTACAATCTAGCTACTCTAAGCTTATTTCTGCACAATGCCACACTGCTTTCCGAGCTAGACCTAACTTTATAGAGAAATTTTACTATCTAGGCATTTGCTAATATACAAAGCACTGCTAATAGCAGCTCTGCACAAACTTGCCAGATTTATAACAGAGGAAAAGAGCTTGAAAACTGACTCCTATGCCCTCGAGCCAATAAGCAACCACACTTTGTGCTTTCTGGAGTGTTTCCCAACTTAGAGAAATGAGGTAAACACCTTCTGCCACAAGATGGATAGTCCTGGAATGGAAGATGATTTGAAGGCACACATAAATAGAAAAGCTAACAGAGACATGAATATTTTTCCCACAGAATTAAATAAATGCTTAAAAAATGCTCATAAACAGTATTGACCACTGTACAAATCAAGAAAATATTCTTAGCTTAGTTTTGATGACTCTGGATGCAATTGAAATAATTGAGAAGCATTTTGGAGTACTCTGTATGTCAGCCAATGAACAGTAGTCAGCTGAAATACAGGAGTCCACCTCACTATTCTCTGTTGTTCAGGTATCCTAAACAAAATTGCAGAGAAGTAACTCCTCAGTGTGTGGGCTACAAATGAGGAATCTCCACTGATGAAACTAGAAAGGACCACTAGAGATCAGAAGACTAAGTGGTTAAGGTCTTCGCCTCCCATGCACAAGGTACAAGGTTCGATCCTGACCTCTAACCAATGCCTGTTTTGAGTTTGCATGTTCTCCCTGTGTTGCTGTGGGGATTCTCCCATGTCTGAAAAACATGCTGAGTGTTTCTATCTCAAAATCATCAATGAATGAAGCTGTGGGCAGCAGCACAGACTCTACATGGTGCCCTATAAGGGGAAGAGTTGTACAGACCAACTGCTTTGGGCATCTACTGCAGTATCCTTAAGACAGGAGAACACAGATCATAGACTGTGTGCCATGGCAGGTCTAGCCACTCAATGGTGTAAAATCTGGCTCTAGGTGATTTGGTCATGTTGACTAATGTCGCCAAAAGTGGGCATGGGTATAACAAGTGGGTTGAGGACCTGACCTACTCAGACCCATGCCAGGGACCTGTGGGGGGTATATGTGCCCCTATTGGCTAGTGTGTGCCTGCCATAAAGCCCAGCAGCCCTTGGTCAATAAGCTACTGGCTGGCTGGTGTCTAGTCGCCCAGCCTGGGTTACCTGGGATAGCTCTAATGTAGGTTCACTGACAGGATGCAGCTTGGAAGTGGATGACATAGGTTCATAGGTAAGTACTAGGCTAACGGCCCTGGAGCCAATGCAAGCCTAGCCCTATAGTGCTCCCAGCTTACCAGATATTAGTTCTGTGTGATCCCTGGGGTGAATTTCTTATTTCCCATCCACTCATCAAGATTTCTCTTGAAGGGGGCCAGTGAGGTACTTTGCCTGATGTGAATGGGGAGTTTATTCTAGAGTATTGGAAGTGTCTGGGTTAGGAACCTATCCCTCCAGCAGATTCTGTTTAATGTGGTGATAACGTATTTAGCATGAGTAGCACAGAGGAATTGGGGTTTTTTTCAGATGAAGCATGTCTAGCAAAACTGAGTCGGACATGGCTCTGTATAGCAAGCAGAGATCACCTCTAAGTAGGCGATATGAGATGGAGTAAAGTTTAAGTTTTTTAAGTCTATCTGCATAAGGCACATGTTTGAGTTCTAAGATCCTCTTACTGAGGAACTTCTGTGGCCTTTACAGTTGTTGAAGGTGTCTAGTGAGGTACATGTCAAATGGGGCATTGTACTCTATAATGGGTCTGATGAGGGCAGAGTAGAGTGAGGTAATGGCTTCTTTTTTCCTGGATGTGAAACTTTTTGTGATGAGATGTGCTACATAGAAGGACTTCCTAATTACAGTGGCGACATGGTTATTGAAGGAGAGATTGCTATCTACCTGTGTCCCTAGATCCCTTATAACACCTTCAGAGTTAAGTGGGTTCCCTTCGATATGGTAGTTTGTGGGCACCATGTTTTTTCCGATGGGAATGATGATGCATTTTTTGGCATCGAGTCTAAGGCCATGGTTTTGGCACCAGTCATTGGTTTCCATTAGGCCTTTTTGTAGGATGTATACATTAGCTTGAGAATCAATATTAGCTCCCAGTTTACAATCATCCTCGAATTTGATTAATCAGAGTCCCTTGGTGTTGGCTTGAACTTCAGAGAAGTAGATATTAAACAGTGTGAGACTCCGCTTGTAACTGCCCAGTAGTAAGATTTAGAGTCAGCTACTTTCTCCATGTGTGTTCTGTCAGTGAGCCATTTGGCAACTCATCTAGTGATGTATGGGTTAATGCCCAGATTAGTAAACCTTTCAATGATTCCAGAGTGTAGGATGGTGTCAAAGGCTTTGGCTAGCTCGAGGTAGGCTGTGTGGACAACCTTGCCTTCATCCACCGTTCTGGTGACAGCTTCAAAGAAGTGTATCAGATTGAGCATACATGATCTGCCTTTCACAAACCCAAACTGCATGGGCTCCAGAGTTTGAAGGTTCCCTATATCCTTATTTATAAGATCCGTAATAATACGCTCCATAGCCTTACAGATCAGGCTCATCAAGCTGACGGGGTGGTAGTTCCCAGGGTCAGTAGTCGCACCCCCTTTGTGGACTGGGATGACTGTAGCAGTATGCCATTCAGTGGGGAACAAAGCCAGAACCAAGGTTGTAGTTGAACAGGGCACTCAGGTGTGGTGCCAGTTCTTTTTGTAAATCATGTAGGACACAACCTGATATATTATCTGGTCCCATGGAAGCTGTATTCTTAGCTTTGGTCAGTGCAGTTTCTACTTGTGCAGTCATGATAATAGGGAGTTGATATTCCTTGAGTATGTGGATGGGCCCTTTGGGGGGGTGAGGGGGGAGTAAATTTCACACTAAACCTGTCTGCCAAGATCAATTGGTTCAGTATAAGTGGTGCCAATGTGCTGTAGCGCAGAGCAAATATGTGTATTATTATGCAGATTCTTGATATAACTAAAGAATGCCTTGTGGTTGTCCTTAGTATCTGTAGCAATTTTGCTTTGGTAACTAGCTTTGGTGGATTTGATGAGAGATCTAAGTTTTTACTGAGTTTTCCAAGGGAATTTTTCCAGTCATCGGACTTTACCTTTTTCTGTAACAGTTTTTTTCCTTATGTTGTAGAGTTTGTTAATGGCAGGGGTCCACCAGATTGACTTCCTTTTTTTTAGAGGAGAGTATCTTGGTTCTATTTGGTATGGCCCTATATATGCAATTGTGTAAGTGCTCATACAGTGCCTTGGTGTATGATTCAGCAGCCACACTCCTATTCCCCATTTCTATGGATGACGTGAAGCTTGCCACTTCTGTCCTGATACAGAGGAGGCTGGACATCCTATGTATCCAGAAAACAAGATGGAAGCACAGTGCAGCAAAGCCACTTGGCCCGGTAACCAGAGTCTACTACTCAAGTGGAGGGCAGGCTAGAAATGGTGTGGGAATTGTGATGAGAGAGAGGCTTCAGAAAGCAGTAAGGGATGTCAACAGAATTAATGACAGACTCATGGCAGTCAGACTCCAGTGTAATGATAGGGCAGTATTCATAATTTCAGCCTATGTCCCACAGCAGGATTGTAATAGTGAGGAAAATCATACATTCAGACAGCAGCTGCAGGACCTAGTAGATAAAGCAGGACAATATGAATTGGTGTTGATAATGAGTGACTTGAATGCACATATCAGGACAGACAGAACAGAATATGAGGACTGCCTGGGTCCACATGGGTGAGGCAACAGGAATAAAGAAGGAGAAGCCATTCTAGACTTGTGTCTGGCAAATGGCTTTTTAGTAGCAAACACATGGTTCAGAAAGAGAGACAGTCACAAGATGACATACAAGATTGGTCAACATGCAACTCAGGTAGACTTCCTCGTAGTAAGGAAAAGGCACTAGGGCAGACTCCATTATTGCAAAGTCATGCCCAGTGAAACAGTCGGTCCACAGCATAAATCACTAGTTGCCACAATCAGCTGCAAGCAGTGGTCAGAGAAGGCTCTAAGGTCAACAGAGACCAGGCTGAAGACCTGGAAGATGACTGGAGAGAAAGTACAACAGTTCAATTAATTAATCAGGGCAATAGCACCCCAAGAAGAGGAGGAAATAGGCAGGGTTGAAGAAGAATGGCCACGGCTAAAAAAAGCATGTGCTAGGATTAGAGAAAAGATATGTGGCCAAGCCAGGTATGGAAACAAGGTACATAATGAAAGCTGGTGGTGGAATGCAGAAGTCCAGGAAAAAATCAAAAGAAGAAAAAAGAGTGCAGGAAGAAGTGGGAGACAGAAAAGACGGAACAGGCTAGGAAGGATTACCGGCTGGCTAACAAAGAAGCTAAGAAAAAAATTGCAATAGCAAAGAATAGGGCATTAGAGGCACTATACCAACTTCTGGAAAGTGGCTCACTCAATAAGAAGCACAAAGAAACTATATCAGGTTGCAAGGCAAAGACAGAAATACAAAGAAGATAGTCAGGCAACTTTCATAAGGGATGCCAGCAAAACCTGCTCACCAGCCCAGAGGACATCAAAGGCAGATAGAAGGAGTATTTCCAGCAGCTTCTGAATGAAGAAAACCCCACAGAAGCTGCACTGGTCCAGAAACAGCCTGTGAAGATTGGGTGAAGATAGATGAAGGCTGCCAGCCTAGCCATATAGGATTTTGTACACAATTCTGTCATTTGTAAATATGAATGTTGAATTACAGACTTGTTTTCTTAATTGAAAGAAAATACTGTGAAATGTTGAAATATCAGCTTGTTTTCTTAAATGAAAGAATATGATGTGAAATGTTGAACTTAAAACAATGTAGCAACATTGTCCTCTGCTGTAAAGAAAGCTAAGTCAAGCATTTCTTGTCTGTCCTTTGAAGTTAAAATTATTTCATGTCTGTCCCTTTGAAGTTAAAATTTGGAGTCAATGAGTCTGGTATGAAGCATCCTGCCTATTGTTTTAACTTAAGGAATAATTACTAGAGTTTACATGTAGAATGTCTTTTATGGCTGTAGTTTCCTGCAGGTGCAAGATAACAAGAATGTAGTATCTGTCAGTCTGGGAACCCCAGGAAAATGTAAAAAATTATGTAATGGGGATCAAGACTGAAGATAGCAATTTAAGCAGAATGAATCAAAAGGAATTAAGCATTTTTGTCTTGACCATCCAACTCATCAGCACTCTGCCTGTTTTCTTATGTAAGTTTTTTTAGACTTGTGTTTTCTTTTTAAAATAGCTAGAAACTAGAAAGATTAGACTAAGTGTTTTTTCTGTGATGTCAAAACTGTACTAATTAATTATTTTAAGTATTTCTCTGTGATCTCTGAACTCTAGACTAGCACTGTGTAGTAAGAAGTATTGTCTTGTGTTTTTATTATTTATTATTAAATATTTTAAAATCTTTCAACTGTGGCTGTTTTGTGTAGAGATAAGTTAAGCTCTAAGAGTACATTGCATGTATATAAGGATCCTGGACCAATTCACTCTAATAAGCCTTGACTGTTTAGTTATACTACCAATTGGATAATAATATTGCACAGTAATAATTGGGCACCCCTTTAAGGGCCTTTGAGTAGCTGATAAATATTAGTGTGTGGAGGCAAGTGGTACTACCGTATAGTCTAGGTAAAAAGGGTACAGCTGGAGAACCTGTGCCAGCCTTCCCCAGAAATGTCTGTGTGGTTGTATAAACTCTTATCTCAAAGTGTTTGTGTTTGTGTGTGTGTGTGTGTGTGTGTGTGTGTGTGTGTGTGTGTGTGTGTGTGTGTGCGTGTGTGTGTGCATGTGTGTGTGTGTGTGTGTGTGTGTGTGTGTGTGTGTGTGTGTGTGTGTGTGTGTGTATGTGTGTGTGCGTGTGTGTCTGTGTGTGTGTGTGTGTCAGTTACTTGGGCAGGGACACAAAGCACTGGTTGGACAGAGAGGGTGCTGGAGGTAGTAGCTTGCTCACTAGGCTGAGATCTGGACCCTATAGCTGTGCCAGTGGGGACTCTTATTTGGGGACTTGTAGAGCAAGGGAGCAACCAGCACTGGACTGACTGTGATCTCTGTGTGCTCTTAAGGGAAATTGCACTTTACTGTGTGTATTTGTTATCCTTTCCTCATATATGAGAAGCCCTCCCTGGTGTTAGTGGTGAAGACTGAGGCTACTTGATTGCTGTGCGTGGGCGCAGGAGTCACATGTTGATTGATGGTAGTGGTTGGGATATCCACACATATTAATTGGTGGCAGCGGTTGGGATAACCACAACATATTAATTGTTTGGCAGCGGTGGGATATCCACACCACATATTAATTGGTTGGCAAATACTAATTGGCATGTAGTGGTGTGGGTAGAGTGAATTTCTGTAGCTTGTGTACAGTGAGCTTTGAAGGTGTTTTGTACTCTAAAACAGCCATGCAGTGAATACTCAGAATTCAAATCACAATTGTTTTCTTTTGTTAGCTTAGTTAGTCAGGGTGATCAGGCAGCATGTCAGCAGAGGAGTATGGAAAGCTGACAAGAAGCCAGCTGGCAGGTATGTGCCAGGCTAGGGGACTGGTGCATGGAAACCTGATTAAGGCAGAACTGATTGCAGCCTTGGTTACAGCTGCATCAGAAAACAACAACCAGGAGGACAATCAGACTGGCAGTTGAGATATAATACCCTCAGAGAATGGACAGCTCAACCTTTCTGCAGTGGATTAAAAAATCCAGCTGGAGCTAAAGACAATTGAGTTGGGAGGCCAGGCATGTGGAAATAGAAGCAAATGACAGACTGTGACGTTAGCAGGCTGAGGCAAATGAGAAACTGTTATGTCTGGAACCTGAAGAAAAGGAGAGGTAGAGGCAGCATGAGAAGGAGATGCTGAATCTTTGCCAGAGACATGGAGGTAATGGGGAAGGAAGTAACTGGACCCCAGAAGCACAAAAGGTCAGTAAATCTCTTCTGCAGCTTAAAGAGGGGAATCATTTTGATAGTGTCACTCATATGTTTGAGAGGGCATGTAAACAGTATGAAGTTGACCAAGGGCTCTGGATACGGTTCCTGACCCCCTTACTCCATGCTAAAGCTGTAACTGTATTATCTAAAATTTCTGACATTGCATGTTTTGATTATACTGCTGTAAAAAAATATCTATTAGAGTTTTTTAAGCTAACACCTGAAATTTATAGGAAAATGTTTCATGAGCATAGATGCAAGGCAGATGAAAGTGTGTGTGAATATGTTGCTGAATTGAGGATTTACTCCCATAGGTGGCTAAGTGGGTGTCAGGTTACCACGTTTGAAGGGCTGGCAGACCTTTTGGTGAAGGAACAAGCCCTTAGTACTTTGCCTGAGGACATGATGATCTGGTTAGCTGATAGACAATGTGCTACTTCAGATGAGTTGGGGAAGAAGGGAGACCTATACCTGCACAAGAAGGGGACCCCCTGTACTGCTCATGGGTCTAAAGGAACCCATGATGGGCAGCACAGACTCCCACAACAGAATCTGCCAGTAGCAGAGGAAGCCACTAGTCCGGGTACACGTCCGGGAGCTAGGGTTAAATGTTTTGAATGCAACCAGTGGGGCCATGTGTCATACAAATGTCCATGGAGGCAAGGTGGGGAACCAAAGGTGCGGGAGCCAGTAAGTGGGAAAGACAAAATGCCAGTGGTAGGTTGTCTTGAGACAACAGGGGGTACCAAACTACCGTCCTGCAGATGTCCTGATAGGGAAGGATTTGGATGAGGCAGTACCGTGTGCTTATGCAGTTACATGCTATCAGGCTAGGAGACAAGCATGTGGGTCTGATAGCTTGGGGTAGACCCAGACAGACTGCATACTTGCAGCCAAGACTAGTGAGGTGGTTGCTTCAGGGAGGAAGCTATGCAGTAGCAGTGAGACTGAATTTGAGTCACAGCTGCTTGTGGGTACTGATGTTCCCTTGGACAGAGTGACTGCAAAGGTAGAGGTGAGTAGTAGTACCCAGGCTGACAGTTTGACACCACTGTCAGAGGATGCCAGACTTCCTGTGGAATGGGAGCTGAAAAGGGTTACAAGGAGAGAGCTGAGACAGGCTCAGCTCTCAGACCCTAAATTGCAAGGCCTGAGGCAGGTAGCTAGGTAGGCACCTGATTCTCAATGAAAGGGGGAATCTGTATACTGGGACAAGGGTTACTATACCGAGAGTGGACCCCTGAGGGAGGGATAGAAGGTGAGAGAGTACAGCAGTTGGTAGTGCCTAGAGCCTACCATCTGGTGCTTCTAGCCATAGCCCATGATATTCCATTTGCAGGTCATATGGTTATAAAACATACAAAGAGGTGTATTATGCAGAACTTCTATTGGCCTGGAATTTCCAGAGATGTAGCAGGGTACTGCAGGACATGTGAGCAGTGCCAAAAGGTAGGCAAGGCAGGAGACAAGGTGAGAGTACCTTTGATGCCTTTGCCTGTAATTGAGGAGCCATTTCAGAGGCTAGCTATGGATATTGTGGGTCATCTGAGTACCCCAAGTTCCACAGGGAAAAAGTATATCTTAGTGGTAGTGGATAATGCTACACTATACCCTGAGACAGTGGCTTTGTCCTCCATTGAGGCAGAGAAGGTGGCAAATGCTCTGTTAGAGATTTTCAGCAGGGTAGGCTTCCCAAAAGAAATACTGACTAACAGAGGTGCCAATTTCATGTCTGACCTGCTGGCTTGTCTGTGGAAGTCCTGTGGGGTGAAGCACATGAAGACCACCCCTACCATCCCCAGACTAATGGTCTTGTTGAGTGGTTAAACACTAAAATCAAGTCCATGCTATGGGCATTTGTAGATCAGTTTAAGTGGGAGTGGGACAAATATTTACCCCATCTGTTGTTTGCTTACAGAGAGGTTCCCCAGGAATCCACAGGTTTTTTCACCCTTTGAGTTGCTATATGAGCATAGCATGAGGGGGACATCTAGATTTAATTTGAGATGAGTGGGAAGGTGAGTGCAAGTCTTACAAGGAGTCCATTGTGGCATACATCCTAAACCTCAGGACAAGGCTCAGGGAACTCATGGGCTTGGCCCAGGAGAACCTAGCAGAAGCCTAACAACAGAAAAAAGTTGAGGTATGACAGGAATGCCCGAGCTAGAGAGTTTGCTGTGGGGCAGCCAGTAATGGTTCTCATTCCTGTCAGAAACAACAAGCTGCAAGCAGCTTGGGAAGAACCTTACAAGGTGGTAAGAAAGGTACGTGATGTTAACTACATGGTGGAACTGCTAGGCAGATGGCAGGGGCACAAATTGTACCATGTTAACATGATGAAATCTTACCATGATATGGAGGCTCTTGTGCTGACCATTTGCAGTGGATTGCAGGAGGAGTCTGAGGGAGATCTGTGGACTGATCTCCTCAGTGAGGCTCAGGTGGACACCTCAGTGGAAGGGGTAAGAATGTCCCAGCAGCTATCTCCTACCCAAGGTCAGGAAATCTGAGCAGTGTTGCAGGAATCTGGGGCCATGTTCATTGGGAAACCAGGGTGCACCCACCTGGGGCAGCACCAGGTGGATACAGGACCCCAAAGGCCTATTAGGCAGGCCCCTTATAGAGTGCCTGAGAGAGTTAAACAGACTTTGAGAGAGGAGGTACAGGAGATGTTGGAACTAGGGGTGATTCAAGAGTCCAACAGTCCCTGGGCCTCCCCAGTGGTGCTGGTGCCAAAGAAGGATGGCATCACCAGCTTCTGTGTAAACTACAGGAAATTAAATAGTCACACAGAGTTGGATGCTTACCCCATGCCTAGGACAGATGAGGCCCTAGAGCAGCTGTATGGGGCTAATTATCTTACAACCATTGATATTACCAAGGGTTACTGACAGGACCCCTTGACTCCCAGTGCTAGAGAGAAGTAAATGTTTGTGACTCCTTTTGGCTTGTAGTAGTTCACAAAGATGCCCCTTGGGATGAAAAATGCCCCAGTGACTTTTCAGAGGCTGGTAGATCGTATTCAAGCAGGAGGGTTTGCCCTTTCTTACCTAGCTGATATTGCCATCTACAGCCATTCCTGGCCAGAGCACCTTCAACATGCCAGGGAGGTGCTGAGCAGACTACAGAGGGTAGGATTGACCAATAAGCCAAGCAAATGTCAGGTGGGTATGGCGGAGGTCTCCTACCTAGGACATAGAGTGGGGAGTGGCAAGATAAGGCCAGAACCTGCCAAAGTAGAAGCCATTCAGGCATGGCCTGCACCTGTTACTAAAATCAAGGTGAGGGCATTTTTAGGAACAGCAGGGTACTACAGGATGTTTGTCCCCAGTTATAGTTCCATAGCTGCTCCCCTCACAGACCTGACAAGGAAGAACAGGCCAGATAAGGTCATGTGGACCCCAGCATGTGAGCAGGCATTCCAGAAGCTTTGGGATGACCCCCTGTGTTAGCCAGTCCAGATCACAACAAAGAATTTGTTGTGCAAGTGGATGCTTCGAACCATGGGGTGGGGGTTGTACTTAGCCAGATTTCTTCAGATGGGAAAGAACACCCAGTGGTTTATCTCAGTTGTAGGCTCCAACCCAGGGAGGAATGCTATGCAGCTGTAGAAAAGGAATGTCTAGCCATAGTGTGGGCACTGCAGAAACTTCAGCCTTATCTGTATGGAAGAAAATTCATTGTTATGACAGATCACAATCCCCTAACATGGTTAAACAGAGCCAGCCAGCAAAATGCCAAGTTGCTAAGATGGAGCCTGGGGTTGCAAGCATATGATATGTCAGTGCAGCACCTCAGTGGGAGTAGCAATGCCAATGCAGATGAGCTCTGAAGACAGGGAATGGGGTAGGTATGCTCAGATAGACCTGACCCTCTCAAGCAGTGTTTCTCAAGGGTCACTTGAAAAACTAGCTTGAGTTCTCTGGGGGGGGGTGAAGATTGGGTGAAGATAGATGAAGGCTGCCATCCTAGCCAGATAGGAGTTTATACATAATTCTGTCATGTGTAAATATTAATGTTGAATTACAGACTTGTTTTCTTAATTGAAAGAAAATACTGTGAAATGTTGAAATACCAGCTTGTTTTTAAAATGAAAGCATATGCTGTGAAATGTTGAACTTAAAACAATGTAGCAATATTGCCCTCTGCTGTAAAGAAAGCTAAGTCAAGCATTTCTTGTCTGTCCCTTTGAAGTTAAAATTTGGAATCGATGAGTCTAGAGTGAAGCATCCTGCCTATTGTTTTAACTTAAGGAATAATTACTAGAGTTTACATGTGGAATGTCTTTTATGGCTGTAGTTTCCTGCAGGTGCAAGCTAACAAGAATGCAATTTATGTTAGCCTGGGAACACCAGGAAAGTGTAAAAAATGATGCAATGGGAATCAGGACTGAATGTAGTAATGTAAACAGAGAGAATCAGAAGGCATTAAGCATTTTTGTCTTGATCATCCAACTCATCAGCACTCTGCCTGTTTTCTTATGTAAGTTATCTTAGATTTCTGTTTCCTTTTAAAATAGCTAGAAACTAGAAATATTAGACTAAGTATTTTTCTGTGATGTCAGAACTGTACTAATTAATTATTTTAAGTATTTCTCTGTGATCGCTGAACTCTTGACTAGCACTTTGTAGTAAGAAGTATTGTCTTGTGTTTTTTTATTATTTATTATTAAATATTTTAAAACCTTTCAACTGTGGCTGTTTTGTGTAGAGATAAGTTAAGCTCTAAGAGTACATTGCATGCATATAAGGATCCTGTACTAAGTCACTCTAATAAGCCTTGACTGTTTAGTTATACTATTAATTGGATAATAATATTGCACAGTAATAATTGGACACCAATATAAGGGCATTTGAGTAGCTGATAAATATTAGCGGGTGGTGGCAAGTGGTACTGCCGTATAGTCTGGGTAAAAGGGGCACAGCTGGAGAACCTGTGCCAGCCTTCCCCAGAAGTGTCTATTTGCTTGTATAAACTCTTATCTCAAAGTGTGAGTGTGTGTTTGTGTGTGTGTGTGAGAGCTACTTGGGCAGGGACACAAAGCACTGGTTGGACAGAGAGGGTGCTGGAGGTTTTAGCTTGCCCACAAGGCTGAGATCTGGACCCTATAGCTGTGCCAGTGGGGAGTCTTATTGGGGACCTGGAGAGCAAGGGAGCGATCAGCCTCGGACTGACTGTGATCTCTGTGTGCTCTTAAGGGATATTGCACTTTACTGTGTGTATTTGTTATCCTTTCCTTATATATGTGATGCCCTCTCTGGTTTTAGTGGTGAGGATAGAGGCTCCTTGATTGCTGGGCCAGGGCATGGGCATCACACAGCCTATGATGAGAGAAGAAGAGGAACCCACTCTAGAAGAAGTAAGAACAGCACTAAGAAAGATGAGGTCAGGGAAAGCAGCAGACTCAGATAAGGTCACAGCAGATATGATAAAGATGCTGGGTGAGATAGGGGAAAAATGGCTCCTGAGGGTACTAATAGCAGTGTGGAGAGAAAGGCGTATCCTAGATGACTGAAGAATAAGCACACTCATGCCAGTGTACAAGAAAAAAGGGGACATCCACAACTGTGGGCAGTACAGAGGCATCAAGCTCCTATCACATTGCATGAAAGTTCTGGAGAGTGTGATTGTTAAATGGATACACAAGGTACTGGAGTGTAAGATGGGAGATGAGCAGTTTGGATTCAGATCAGGATACAGCACATTTGACCCAATGTTTGCATTGAGACAGATACTTGAAAAGAAGCTAGAGATGAGGAGAGAGTCCAACTGGGCATTCCTTGACTTGGAGAAACCATATGACAAGGTCCCAAGAAAGCTGATCTGGGCAGTACTGAAGTGGTTTGAATTCCCAGAAAAATTGGTAGAATTACTGCAGGCTATGTACAATCACCCAATGATTCAAGTTCGGACAGTGTTCAGCCTCACAGAGGGTATACATCAAGGTTCAGCTCTGAGCCCACTTCTGTTCAGACTGGTGATGGACTACATTAGTAAACTGGTTGGAGGGGATGGATCAACAAAGCTGCTGTATGCAGACGATGTGGCAGTACAGGCAGACTCTGAGCTAGAACTTCAGCAAAGGATAGGAGAATAGAATGCAAATCTGAAGGCACATGGGATGAAACTAAGCACAGATAAGACAGCGATAATGGCAGCAAATTGAGGAAATCAGAAGAAGCTGAGAATAGAGATAGAAGGGAAGATAGTGGAACAGGTAAACAGCTTCAAGTATCTGGAAGGAGTAGTTGAGGAGAAGGGTAGTCTGAATGAAAAGGTCAACATTAGAATCATAGGGACTGCAGCCAACTGGCATAGAGTATCATGTGTAGTCTATGACAGAGGAATGCCGAAGAAGCTGAAAAGTAAGGTGTACAAGACAGTGATGTGACCAGTACTACTGTATGGCACAGAAGCCTGGGCAGTAAAGGCAGAACAGTTGAAGAAGCTAGAGGTGATGGAAATGAAGTGCCTGACAAAGGTGATAGGATGCACACTGTGGGACAGATTAAGAAATAAGGACATAAGAGCAGAAGGCAAAGTAGCTTCAATTGCAGAAAAGATCAAAGAGAACGGATTATGGTGGTTTGGACACATGTAGGAAAGCAGAAGACAACCTGGTGAGGAAGATTTGGGACAGACAGGAAGAAGGTAAGAGGACGTGAGGACATCCAGCAAAGAGGTGGATGGATTGTGTGAAAGAAGATCTGCGACAGTCAGGCATGAATGTTGAAGAAGGCAGGAGTGTGGCACTGAATCGAGAGAGATGGCGACAGTTAACACAGTACCCCGACCCCATGTAGAAAAATTGGAAAAAGGGGGCTAATGATGATGATGAAGATGATGAGACCCACTCAGATCCCATATCAGATCTTTAACAACTGATGCATATTTTTGAGGGCTCTTTTGATCTAAGAAGAATATAGGATACACTGGGTGCCACTTTAACAGCCATTGTGGGAACAGATGCAGCCTATTGCAGCATTGCACATTTCTACAGGAACGTTATGTTGAGGTATTGCAAAGATTGCAGAAATAGGCTGGACCTCGTTTTGCACAGTGGGTGAATTAAACAAATTCAGTCAGAAGAAGAAGAAAAGCTTTGCTTCATGCAAACATGGGTCCTTCAAGGACAACATGTGCATCTTAAGAAGTAACTGAAGGAGCCCCATAACTTTCAGTTCCTAATTTTTACAACAGCAACACTTCGAGTCTTCTTTTTGTCTTTCAACGAGTCTTCTTTAACTAAATGTTCAGTTATAGCTAAAAGATTTCTGAATAAAAGAAAGAAAAGGAACTGAAGTAAGAGTAATTTTATTTTCCAAAAATACATACCTGTTCCTTCCAAAGTTTTTTTTTTATACTCTTAACACTGTTTACATTTATGTTTACATTTTTGCCTCACTTCACTCTCTTCTATGCAGAAATGACACTTCAAATGACAGTTTTTTGAGAAAGTTTCCCTCAAGATCACTTAGTGTCTTCCTCGTGGGACATTAATAAAGGCAGCATAAAACCATATTTGAAAAATCTCTAAATTTAGAAAGATAAGACAGATGATTTTTAATTAGTATTGTTAGCCATTGAGGCTGTCTGTTTACAGAAAAAAATGATTTGAATAGGGAGAACTGAGTATTTATTTATTGTTGAGTGCCATCTAAATACCATTTTGACTTAAGACCACACCCAGGTGCCAGAAAGAAATCAAGTCCTTGAAATAAATCATGTCAGCAAAATGGTATCGGCTTGCAACTAATTCTAATTTCATACTGTAAATTTCTGGAAAGCAGTTTAACTCATTACTACCCACTTAAACAAAAAAGAAACTCTTCTCAGATGGAAAATACCAAACAAGTTGCCACCATTTTTATGCTGAAGACCAGACTTTACTAGTATTAATACCTTTGCAAGAGGATGGAGATCACAGCACCACATAAAAGCTCATGGGAGTACAGCCTACAAAATTATTCTTAACTTACAGAATATTGAATTCAGGTGCAGAATTTACAGCAAGCAAGCTTGCCTGATGATGTCATTGTTACAAAGTCACATATGCTTTTTAGCTTCTCAGGTTCCTGAGGTATTCATCAGTGTAATTATCATCTGCTATTGCCTGTACAGACTGTGGCAAAAAGGTACTCGACAAAAAAAAAAACTCTCAATCTGTACTTAGTATATGGAAATTTCTACTGAACAAATGAGCAAGAGAAATCTCTCGGACTTATGAGTAACTATTTTATTGTAGTTATTTAATCAGCTTAAATGAATCAATAATTATCAGAATAATGTATTATATTAAATTGCAAGCCATTGTGATAAGGCATTCAGTTTAATGCATTTTACTAATTTTTCATGAAATGCAAAACAGTCAAATAGAATATTGTAGTTCACACTTATGTTTTAGTTCATATATGGCATTTTTCTAGAATGTCTAGCTTCCCCTTTGTGCTGGTGCTGATTTTTTTTGTGTTGTGTGTTAATCTTCTTCTGGCTTTTCCCGGTTAGGGGTTGTCACAGTGGATCACCTGTCCTCTCATGATTGGCAGTGGTGTTTTACGGTGTTGATTTGCCAGCCTGGCACCCAACCTTCCACAGTAGGCACACACATGCATGCACTCACACCTAGGGCCAATTTAGAGTGTCCAATCCACATATAAAGCATGTCTTTGGAATGTGGGAGGAAACCGGAGCACCCGGAGGAAACACACGTGACCACAGGAAGGACATGCAGACTCCGCACAGAAGGCACCCCAGCCGAGGATCGAACCAGAGAACCTCTTGCTGTAAGGTGGCAATGCCAGCTGCTGCACCACCATGGTCACCCTTAATGTTTATTGAAAATAAAATAATATTTAAGAATCCAGAGAGAGGAAGAATCTATCGCAAAACTGATTCCATGGTAACAGATCTTTGCCCTACCCCCACCCCACCCACAATGTTTGCCAGCACAGATTACTTAAACACTATTTATTCATTCCTTACTGGCAGAGAGCTAACCATGGCACAAGCATCATCTAGGCAGACTTCAGGAAATTATCTGATGCTGTACCCTGACTGATGTCCCCTATATGCTGAATAAGTACCTAACTGAAGTTCATTAACTGGGTATCATGGTGAGGCCTCTCAGTACCATAAAGGAAGTAGACCGCCCCCAGGCAGCTCCAGTTTCCCATACTTTTGTGACAGCTCTCCTTATATCCCCTGTCTCTGTCAAGGACTGACTTGGAGGAGACATGACCCATAACATGCACTTTAACTATCCCTGAGAAATCCAGTCAGGCCATGCCTGTTCACTCCTTTCCCTCCATCTCTGTCTCCAGAAACACATGGCTTCCTGTTATATCTTGAGTATGCTAGAAGGAAGGAAGGATACATCCTTCTGTAATGCAGTGCCAGTGATACCATTACAAACGTTTTATTTTATTTTATTTAAGTAAACATGTAAACTACTTGGGTAAAAAGAATGTTAAACACGTAGGGAAACCTGAAAAAGTCCAAAATGCTGTAAGACTAAAATGTAAGATTCTGATTATATGAATTTCATCTTGAATTTTCATTGCATTTCTCTGTCTGATTTTGGTTTCACTGAAATTAAGTTTAACTTCTGCAAGAATTCTAGTTTCTGAACTTATTACTTCCAAAACCTAAAACAGTATTGCTTTATCTGAAAGTAAACAGGTCTCATTGTTTCAGTCTATCATGTCCCTAAATGGATTATCTAATTATTTTTTAATATAAATTGACACGCTGTATGAAAAAAGTTCCATGAACTTATTAAATGTTTGTTCTAAGTAAAGCAAAATGTTATAATTACACTAGTTTTGTTCTTGCCTTTGAAAATAAGAAATGGCTCTGTTTTAAAATTTGATCAAAATAAGAAGATAGTCCTTTACAGATGGAAGATCATCCCTATTATCTGTGATAAAGATGGAGGATCTAGTATGTTATCTGTCTGTGTATTATTTCACATTGCTTTACTGTGTTCTGTTTAAGAAGTATATCTAATGGCATTCCTCAGAGGAGCCAGCAAAGGTACCTAATCCTGAGCTCTTGCCAGGCCGAGGGGAATAAAACTCGGAAATATAGGGAAAAGTGGCCAAAACAGCTAAATAAAGGCATTAACAATCCTTAAAAGAATGTAAAACAATGGAACAGCAAAAAGAAAAGAACTTAGTGGTGGACATAGGAAGATTAATACAGATGGTAGAAAGAGAAATAGAGAACCAATAACAGAAAATTGAGAAACAGCAAGATGAGTGCAAGGAATGCAGAAAGAAAACGGAATCTGCAGAAGAACAGCTGGTACAATGCATGGACAGGCTAATATCCCTGGGAGAAGGAAATGGTAAAACTGAAGAAAGAACTGAATATTCAGGAAAACAGATCCAGGAGGGAAAACCTAAGAACCATTGAAACCGGTGAAAGAGTAACAGGGGAAGAGCTAACCAAAAAAAAAAAAAATCTGAATGTACACATAGATAGAATCCACAGATTAGGAAGAATCCAAGGGGCTGGATTCCAGCCACGACATGTGCTATGCAAGCTGCATTCTTATACAACAAAAGAATGGATCCTCAAGAATGCCAAAACAACAAATTTAATGAGCCCAGATGCCAAAGAAATCAGAATGATTGCAGACTACTCAGCAAAAAAGAAGAGGAGTAGGCTCTAAGCTCTGTTTCCCAGCAAAGTTACTGATAAATATTGCAAGGTATCAAGCCATTCTAAAAACTCAAAGAGAGGCCCTGGATCTTCTACAGATGGACAGATAGCTATGGAAAGCACAATAACCAGAAGCGGAAGAGGTGGAGGTAAACTATCTCTCATGCAAAACAAGGACTTCCGATACATTAGCAGAAGATGCCACACACACCCCCCAGTCAAAAAAATAGATAAAAAACTAAATAACTAAATAAATAAATAAAATGGAAGATGCAGCAGCTAATTAAGTGGATCAGTGAAAGAAGCAGGCCCCAGAGAATGGCTAAAAATGGATGCAAGTAATGAAAGCACAGCAAACAACAGAAAAAAAAAAGACGCTGGAGCACTGGCAAAATCCAAGAAAGTAATGTCCTGAAGGACCCATAAAGAAAGGAAAGGGGGTATAAAATATCAAAATTACAGAGCTGAGAAAACATGGAAGAGAATGTAAAGCCAGGAACAATGAATGGAGAGAAACAAGAGCAGAACAAAAAAAAAACAAACAAACGTCAACAAGGAGAAACAACAGAAACAACTGTAGGAACAGGATGGTTAACTGGAATGAATGCCAGGAACAGCTAAATTAACAATCTACAAGGCAAACCAATAAAAACAGGATGGACTGTCTGAAATGGGCTTATAATCCCACACAACAGAATCACATGGACAAAATATAAAATAGCTCCATAGAACAAACAGCCAATGAAACACACCAGAAGGAATGCCAAGAATGTATTAACTACTTACCTCAGCAAAGAGTGCAACCACAAATTGACACTGTAGAAAAGAAGGTCAGACAAACATAAACTCAAAGGATTCTAACCCTCACCAAAAGCCTCCTGAGTCCAGCCACTACACAAGAACAAAGAGAGATTGCACATGCATTGTAATCCACAATATTGCTTACCTCCTTGCATGCATCATTAAAAGGAAACCCAAACGCTTCTGGTAATTCCTTCCTTAAACCAATGGATTCAAACCCATTTGAGGAGTGGGCACAAAGAAAAAGCCAAAACAATGAATAGATGAAAAAAAACTAATTAGAAAATCCACATGCTTCTTTTTCTTTCTTACTTTCTTTCTTTCTTTTTCCCTCTCAAGTAACATTTCATTAAGAATTGTCTGCAAGAACTGTGAAATCAATAGAACAGGTCAGACCAATCAGATCAATGGGCGGGAAAGATCAAAGACGTAGGTCATCAAGCAGTGGGGGATAAAGGTCAAGGAGGGAATGGCAAACCAAAAATTGTAAACACTGGAAATATATGAACAAAGTCACAGAATACAAACAAACCAGGGCTCAATAGGAGAACATAAAATATACAATAACATAAGAATAACCAGTCAAAAAAGGGGTAGCATGTTCACAAACCATTGAGGAAAGGGATACAAAAAACAATATGGTTCTACAGTGTTTGGAAGAAGCACTGGGCAATGCAGGCCTAAACATTCAACCAATGTGCTGCACACTAAGCTAAGCTAGTTGGAAAACTTATACCTCTTAATTTATAAAAGTACTCAATAACAGGACAGTAACACGCATATGTCACAAAAAAGCACAGGAGTGTACAAGGAATGTGCTGCAAGGATCATGCTGAAAGGGACAGTTAATGATTATGGTAATCTGCAATTAACTACTAGAAATGGCAATAGCAGTTTATAGAAAGTACAAGGGAAGGAACCTAAGACTACAAAGAGTGTAAAAACTCACCTCAGAGATAAATAAAGTATGCTAACATGCTCACAATCTAATCCGCGGTGGTGGTACTGCGGTAGCGTTTTCGCCTCACAGTAAGACACTATCCGGTTCGATTCTCAGCTAGAGCGTCTTCTGCATGGAGACATGCATGAATGGGCATACCTTCGTTGAAGGCTGTGCGTCAGGGCTGGTAACTCGGCACGTAAAAATCAACTACCAATCATTAGCGGACTGGAGTTCCACTGTGGCGACCCCTAAATGGGAAAAGCTGAAAGACACAAACAAACATGCTCACAATCTTAGGCTAAAATATAGGAAGGGTGCAGCATTGGTGTACTGAATGAAGTATATGATGAAATGAGCAGTACCCAAATATATACAGTAGGAGCTCATGGCAGGTATAAGAATGTCACAAAAGCAACTTTTAAATCAAATTAATTCAAACCAGACCCCAGGATATGAACTGGTATCCATGTACTGTATCTCCAAGGTAGCAGATGGTTACAGACATGCATAAGACTGAGTTGAGAGATGTGTGTGTATATGTGTAGATAGATATATATATACATATATATATATATATATATATATATATATATATATATATATATATACATATATATATATATATATATATATATATGTGTGTGTGTGTGTGTATGTGTGTGTGTGTGTGTGTGTGTGTGTGTGTGTGCGTGCATGTGTATGCATTTACTTTATAAGCTCAAAATTCTGAAATCTCAAATTTCAGAAACTCGAGCCCATAAAGTGGAAAATCCAAATACCCAAAACCACAAAACAGCGAAACCCTAAATCCCGAAACCACAAAACTGCGAAATTCAAACTCCCAACACTTTCAAACACCAATAAAACATACACGCACACACCCAAATGAGCACACACACCTACCTTTATTATATGCAGGGGTGCAAGCCCCCCTGCACCTTCCATACCCCCCCTACTTAAATATTCTAACTCCAAGGTCGCACTACATACACATACACATGAAACACCACCACACAAACTACATTCCTCTCGCACACACACATCACAGTAACAACACACACTACAGCCCTTACCCAACACCCTTAAACATAAACACTTACCTGAATCAGTGAACACAGTGCAACACCAGAACCGCTAATTCAAAATCTCCCACATTCAAGATTTTGAATTTTGCGCTTCTGGGGTTATGATCTTCCAGTCCTTCCACTTTATGAGCTCAAGATATATATATATATATATATATATATATATATATATATATATGTATATATATATATATATATATGCTCTTAAACAACATCACTTCCTCCAACACTCCACAACCACCTCAGGCCCAAATCAATACCATACCTTTCACACTTAGGTCTGTGCCTACCTCTCATCATCATCATCATCATCTTTCGGCTTTTCCCGTTAGGGGTCGCCACAGCAGATCATCTCTTTCCATTTCTTCCAATCCTCTGCATCTTGCTCTGTCACACCAACCACCTGCATGTCCTCTCTCACCACTTCCATAAACCTTATCTTAGGCCTTCCTCGTTTCCTCTTACCTGGCAGCTCCATCCTTAGCATCTGTTTCCCAATATACCTATCATCCCTCTTCAGCACATGTCCAAACCAACTCAATCTTGTCTCTCTTGCTTTGTCTCCAAACTGTCCAACATGAGCTGACCCTCTAATATACTGATTCCTAATCCTATCCACCCTTGTCACACCGAGTGCAAATCTTAACATCTTTAACTCTGCCACATCCAGCTCTGACTTTTTTTGTCAATGCCACTGTCCCCAACCCATATAACAATTCTGGTCTCACTACTGTCTTGTAGACCTTCCCTTTCACTCTTACTGGTACCCGTCTGTCACAAATCACTCCTGACACTCTTCTCCACCCATTCCATCCTGCCTGTACTCTCTTATTCACCTCTCTTCCACATTCACCATTACTCTGATCTGTTGATCCCAAGTACTTAAACTCGTTCACCTTTACCAACTCTACTCCCTGCATCCTCACCATTCCTCTACCCTCCCTCTCATTTACAGACATATATTCTGTCTTAGCCCTGCTGACCTTCATCCCTCTGCTCTCTAGAGCATATTTCCACCTCTCCAGAGTCTCCTCAACCTGATTCCTACTCTCACTACAGATCAGAATGCCATCTGCAAACATCATAGTCCACGGGGCCTCCTGTCTGATCTCATCTGTCAACCTGTCCATCACCACTGCAAATAAGAAAGGACTCAGAGCTGATCCCTGATGTAATCCCACCTCCACCTTAAACGGAACTGTCACTCCCACTGCAGTCCTCACCACTGTCACACTACCCTCGTACATATCATGTACCACTCTTACATACTTCTCTGCCACTCCCGAATTCCTCATACAATACCACAACTCTTCT
>NC_056731.1:1985779891-1985802391 GCF_019279795.1 Protopterus annectens | reverse complement strand
TGTCACAGTGGGAGAATACCTTTGTTTTCTTAGAGGAACAGATACGCAGGAATATTAAATTCTGTACTAGATATTTGGATGATATTTTTATGTTATTTAATGGTAACAAAAATGAAGTTGATGAATTGATTGAATACTTTAACAACACATCTAACTTTTTAGAATTTACTAATGATTTTCAGGAAGAACAGATTTCATTTTTGGATGTGCTTGTTAAGAAAAATCAAATAGAAAGTACTTGGGAAGCAAATATATTTAGAAAATCTACTTATTCCAATACTTTCCTTCATTTTACCAGTTCTCATCCATTTTACCAAAAGCACTCTGTAGTGAAAGGCCAATTAGTGCGTGCTGCACGTATGATCATTACACTTAATGATTTTGCCTTAGAATGTCTTCAGTTGAAAAATATGTTTGTTAGAAGACGTTATCCTGAGGTCCTGGTAGATGGTTTGAGTGAAGAAGTTAAACATAAAAGGAATGTAGGTATATATATCCCCATTCTTGCGAAACAGAGTACAGCTTGTTAAATGGATGTGAATAATATAGATCTGAATACTTCACCTAACAGCAACAAATTTGGTTTGTCCTTTATTATGACATTTTGTGTAGAACTTGAGCAGATTAGAAGCATTATTAATACAAATTGGAGGTTACTACAAGATGATGCCAATGTTATTAGTAAAGTGGGAGATAGACCTAAGTTAGTCTATAGAAAAGGTTTGAATTTTAAAAATCTTTTTGAGAAAAATAAAATGTTTACAAGTAGATACCTTGGGATGACACAATGTGGTAACTGCACTTATTGTAGATATGTAGAAATTGGTGCTACTGTAACAATTAATGATATTAAATTGCCAGTAAGAAGAAATATAATTGTAACTCTAGAGCAGTTGTTTATGTGGCCAGATGTGAATTCTGTCCATCTTTCTATGTTGGAAAGACTGGTCATAGATTATGTGACATGATTTATGAGCATTTATATAGCATTCAAAGACAAAAGGAAGAAAATGCTTTAGCCAAACATGTTAAAACTTTTCCACATCACACTTTTAAATTTTGGGTTATACAACAAGCTGAACATAGTGATAGAGGTAGACCCACTAGTTTATATTTGGAGAAGTTAGATCTGTATTGGCAAATTAGATTATCTGCATACTATTATTCGGGGTTAAATGATAAATGCTCTTTAATGTGTTTGTTAAAATTAAAAAGCATGTTTAGATTAAATTTATATTGATATTTAGACAGATATTTATTTATGTGTATATTTATATTTAGACTTTTATATATATATATATATATATATATATATATATATGTTTTCATTATATATAGGTTTGTGTACGAGTTTTAATATGAACAAATTTAGTTTTAAGTTTAAATATTTAGATAGACATAACACATGTGTGCGTGTGTGTGTGTGTGTGTGTGTGTGTGTGTGTGTGTGTGTGTGTGTGTGTGTGTGTGCGTGTGCGTGTGTGTGCGTGTATATATATATATATATATATATATATATATATATATATATATATATATAAAAAATTAATATACATGTTATTTTTTCTATTTTATTTTTATGTGGTTATATATAGGAAATTATTTAAGGTGTTATTTGCATTAGCATATATATATATATATATATATATATATATCTAATATATATAGATATATTAATTTGAAATAATGCTGCTCTCTTTTGAACTGTTGCCTTTTTAACATTACTTATTTTAAATGTCATGCCCTTTTAAATTTTGGGTTCTTGCCCTCACATGACTGTAATTAATGAGTCTACTTATGTTTGAATTTTTGAATGGTGTCTTGTCTGAAGAAGTCTAACTATTAAGTTAGACGAAAAGCGCTTAAATAAAACTGTGAACTACATCCAAGTTCTGTATCCGGCTTTATTTGTTTTTGTTGAAAAGTTTTTGTCTGCTGCTTTTCGTGGTTTCTCCACTGTAAAATCCTTATCTGTGGTGCAGATACATCTGATTCTTTGAAACTGGGCTTTGGGAGTATTATCTATAATATGCCCCAGATGGCAACTGCTGGCGTGTAACAAAGAATTTTTGGTAAAAGATTTCCTATAAAGACTTGTTACTATTGTCCCATCTATAGCTTTTGTCACATTGACATCAATGTTAAACAAATCAATCTTACCATAAAAATGAATATCATATTTATTATTGTTTAAATAAATGACAAATGCATGCCAACCATCTAAGATGTAATTCCAGACTACCCAGCAATCATCCAAGTATTTGTGCCACATAATCAATTGGGATGAAAATCGATTGGTTTCACTGTATATATATATATATATATATATATATATATATATATATATATATATATATATAGATAGATATATATTGATGTTCAAAATACCCCATGAAAATGCCTGCATATATGGGGGCAAAAGTAGCCCGGTCTGGGTAGCGGGCTGTTTGTTTAATAAACTCAGTTTGCAGTACTGCTTTCCTGCTTTTAATATGTGCTGGAGTATTTGTAGTGTGGATGTTTTTCCTCCGAGCAGATCATCATCGTGCACCGTGGTTTTTGGCTTTGTTTATATATATATATATATATATATATATATATATATATTTACATGTATATTTGCTTGAATGTATATGTAGAAACTTATACATTTTTATACTCTTATTCAATTGTGAAATATCTAGCAATGCTCTATCAGGTTCTTATCTACTCTCACTATATATTTTGTACACTTGTATTTTCAGCCAAAGAGGTAATATCCTCTTATTGTATACTAATTGCTCTAAAGTCTACAATCTGTATGCTACTACTCTGTAATGTCTTTTTTGTAACATTTTTCTTCTGTCTGTAAACTTATGGAGTTTTTCTCCCCAGGACTCCGCCGAAAATGGACACTTGTCCAGTCAGACAATAAGGGCAAACAAATATTATATATATATATATATATATATATATATATATATATATATATATATATATATATATAAACATACTTTTTTTCTCATATCAAAAGACAGAAATGATAGTGACAACATAGTGTAAAGTAATAAGATAAGTAATGTAAAACTGTGTTACATACAACAATGTCACAAAATTATAAATGGGAAACATATGTGCAATTAGTACCGAAAACTAAATGTGAGAAAAAGGGGCAAGGGGCAGAAAAAAAGAAAATAAAAAAGGGGGGAATATAGTACAAATAAAAGAGAAAGGGGATGAAAACAAGAGAAAATAATATGGAGAAAAATAAATAAAAAAACGCAGGGAATGTAGTAGTAGTAGTGCAGAAGGATTGAATGAAACAGTACTACAGAAGCAATAGGAGCAATGACAGAAGAAAAGGGAGACTGGAAGGTAGGTCTACTCATAAGAAAATGAATAAAAGAAAGAAGGAAAACAATGAGAGAGGTAGACTGCAAAATAGTCCAGGCAGGAGGAAGATAGAAAGTACGAAAACACACTGATGGGCGGTTAGTAGGGGGGAGGCTGTGTAGCCCAAGGAGGGGAGTGTGGAAGGGTGAGACCAGAACTATAAAAGTCATGACTTAGAATCTGGGATGAATGTCAAACCCAATCAAGAGAAATAGAATTATTTAAAAAAATGTGTCAGTGAAGGTGTTGATATCTGCATGTTACAGGAGACAAAATTAAAGGCATGGAAACTTGAAAAGCTGACGAACAGAGATTGTCCAGTAGGGTAGCAGATCACATGAGAAGGGGTGGAAAAAGGGAGTCGCCATTCTACTCTTGAGAGAAGGAAGAGTAAGGCAGAGTGAAGAATGAACGGACGATGGTGGGTAATATGGGTGGGGAGAAATAGAGGGGGAAAAATGGAAACTAGGAAACATATGCACTAAATGAAGACAGCAACAAATTCTTCAAAGGACGCTTTACAGCTTTGAACCAGTCAGTAACTCACGTTCAAATCAAATATATTGGATGGGCTTCAATGTGTCAATAAATCTGGATCTGGATAGAAAATGGTGAAGGAGGAATACAATGCAAACAAAAGGACTTAATTAAGGAAATGAGTAATGGAAGATGGCTTGACATATGGAGAGACAGACATGACAAAGATAAACAATTCACTTTTACCAGAATGCAAATAGAGAAGGGAAGCAGGTTAGACTGGTTTCTGGTGAGATTAGAGGGTACAAGAAAAAGATAGTGGAAATAGAAATACTAGACATATCCGTATTCAACCATGCTGTAGTACTAATGGAGGTAGAGACAGGAAGTGGAAAGATACCACAATGGCAACAGAAATGGGATGCCTCAAAATTGAGAACAGATGACCAGCAGAGATACTTGGGGAAGGAGTGAGGGAATCATAATAGAAAACCAGGAAAACAAACTAGAGATGAAAAAACAGTTGTAGGATGGGCTGAAAGTGGTGATTAAAGCCTAGATAGTGCATGAGGCTGGGAAAAACAAAGACAACAACCTAAGAAGGTGGGAGTAAGATCTAAGAGACATACAAAGGAGATAGATAAGACAGAAGGCAACAAGACAAAGAACTCAAAGAACTCAGAATCAAAAGGAAGGTAGAATGCCTAGAAATCACATATATCAAAAGAAAAATGACTGAAAGGAAAGAATTTCCGTGGCTGCAAGGGGGGAAGCAGGAAAGGCTTTGGCATGGAGTCTTAAAACAAAAAAAGAGAAGAAAAAGTGTCACCAAGCTTAGAACAAGAGGAGAAGAAAAAAAGGAGGAAGTAAGAGGGGGGGGGGAAGGAAATGAAGGAGCATCTAACAGGAGATGTATAAATAAAATACGAATCTGAAAAGGCCCAGAATGCTGAATTGGAAAGGAGTGAAGATCTCAGGGGGGGGAACATGACAAACTAGGGAGGCCAATAGCAAGATTAAAAATTAAGCTAACAGTAAAAGAATTGAAAGGGGGCAAAGCAGCAGGACTGGATGGATACAAACAAATAAACACAGAAACAGAAGAGGAAGTAGCTAGGGTATATAACATGGGTAGAGAAAAGGGTATCCTCCCCAGAGTTATGCAAGAAGCAAGAATAATCTTGTACCCAAAGAAAACTATGAAATAACTGGTGTGGGACACTGACCAATATCCCTAATAAACACTGATGGGAAAATACTAGCAGACATTCTAGCAAAATAATGGAGAAACTCCTTCCCAAATATATATAGGAAGAGCCAGCTGGTTTTATAAAAGGGAGAATATCAGTGGACAACTGGTGGGAGGTGCTCAGTTTCACGGAAAGGCAGGAGGAACTAGGGAACCAAAAAGCAGGAATAATACTTTTTGACATTAAAAAATGTTTTACTCATTAAAATGGGATTTTATGTTCCAAATTCTGAAAGAATGGAGAGTGGATAAGCAATCAGGAAGTGAATAGGAGCAATGTACAGACACCCAGCAGCAGAGGTAAGGGTAAATAGGAACACTCACAGAGAATCTTAATCCAGAGGAGTACAAAATAGGATGTCCATTATCTCCAAGCCGTTTCATCCAAGCAATGGATGTTCCGGTGAGTGAGATAAAGGAGACACTGCAAGAACTAGAATTGCAAGGAGGGGATGGCTAAGTTCCTTTTATTCACAGATAACTGCATCCTACTAGCAGAGGATATAAAGAGAGCAGCAAACAATGTTACAAAGAACTGAATCCAAAAATTTGTGTAAAGCTCGTGTAGACACAAGGCACATACAAATAAAACACTCAAAACGTTCAAAAATAGACGTTTATTGTAAGCATGTTTGCAATGATAACATTGCTTCCTCAGACACATTCAAAAGACAACTAAAATGACCAATATATACGGACTCCTAAGCTTAATTACCAAATTAAACAATAAAAATTTAAAGTAATATCCCTACATGAAACAAAGACCATAAAAATAGAACACATAAAACATACAGAAATTCATGTTAAAATATAAAAATCATCACCTCTTAAGTGTCCTTGATTTTAATACTGGATTTAAGGAAATAAAATCACTAAGGCCATATTCTAAATGTGCCGCTAGCCTCAAAATCCATCTAAGTTCCATATTGTCTGTTTCATTTATTAAGTCCCCCATTCTAAAATTTTCATATACTACTTGTAGTACTTGAAATACAAACGTGTGGTCACCAGCTCCTTGCTTGATATGTTTCACTAAATCACTATACTCAAGACCCTTTCATGTACAATATGAGTGGTCCCTGATATGTTCCCTTAACCGGCGATTAGTCTTGCCCACACAGAACTTGAAACAAGTCACACAATGGGCAAGATAAATCATGTTTTTAGCATTACAGTCTGCCGTGGCTTTCAAATGTCAAGTGTAGCCAGTATCAGGATGCTTAAAAGATGTAGACTCATCCACATAACTGCAGAATGCACAAGCATTGTATCTCTTAGTACCTGGTGTCCCATTAACTAGGTCTGATTATTTGTTCCCAGATTTCAGTCTTACCAAAACTTGGACCGAACCACAAAAGGAGGGGGAATATCGATATTCATCAAAGATACCCACACCTCCAGGTTGGTGGCAAAGCACGAAGCATCAGAGACTATCCATGTGCAACTAACTGTGGGCAAAACTGCCTTCCAGTTTATAGCCTGCTACAGACCACCCTCCCAAACCCAGGAACCCCACTCGGCCTTCCTGAGAACACTGGAAAATATGAAGGTCTCTCCAAACACCATTATATTGGGCGACTTTAACTACCCAAACATAGACTGGGAGCATTACTCTAGCTCCAACACCCTAGCCCAAAGGTTCCTAGAATTTATAAACTCAAATGCTATGGAACAACTTGTTACCACTCCCACAAGAAGGGAAAACATACTGGATCTGATCATCACCAACATGGGGACTCTATGCTCCAGACCAGAAGTGTATCCCTCACTGGTAAGATCAGACCATAAACTAATCTCACTAGATATTCACATACCAACCGCACCCCCTGCCCAGAAAACCACAGTGAAAATCTTTTCTAAAGCAAATTTCACACTCCTCAAAACTGAGATGGAATCCTTCAAAGCCCCCGGGCCTGTGGAAAATACGGCCCAGACTGCAGAATCCTTTATAAACGCATTTAGGAATGCATGGATCATGCGATCCCAAATAAAACCAAGACCCAATCCTCCAAAGGCAGACGTCCTGTCTGGTGGACCCCAGCCATTAACAAACTATACAATACAAGGAGGAAGCTACTAAATGATAGAGCAAAATCCCAAAAAGGGAAGGCATCACTGATCAGTATAAGCAAAAAACTACGGGCACACATAAAATTGTCTAAGGCCAGCTTCGAGAGAAAAATTGCACAGGACACTAAGGATAATCACAAGGCTTTCTTTAGTTATGTTAGGAACCTGGGTGGTAATTCCCAGATATGCTCAGAATTAGTCCAAAATGACAAAAAATACACCAAACCCACAGACATTGCCAACATCCTAGCTGACAGGTTCAGCGCAAACTTCTCCCCTCCCCACCAAAGGGCAAATATCTATCCCAGCAGAGTGCTGCCCCTGACATCTCAGATGCTCAGGTAAGAGCCGCCCTCTCCAAAGCAAAAACACAGCATCAATGGGACCAGATGGTGTCCCGGCTGCGTCCTACATGAACTCCAAGAAGAGCTAAACCCAAACATAAAACTACTGTTCAATCTCAGCCTTACTACAGGATATGTGCCCAAAGAGTGGCGTACAGCAACAGTGGTCCCTCTCCATAAAGGTGGTGCCTCAACAGATCCTGGAAACTATCGCCCCATAAGCCTGACTAGCTTGGTCTGCAAAGCTATGGAAAGGATCATCATGGACCTCATAAATAAAGATATTGGGGACCTAAAAACACTGGATCCTACCCAGTTCGGCTTTGTTAAGGGCAGATTCTGCCTCTTAAACCTGGTTGATTTCTTTGAAACAGTCACCAAGGCCATTGACGAGGGGAAGGTGGTCCACACAGCCTACCTGGACCTTGAAAAAGCCTTCGATACAATACCCCACTCAGGCATTATAGATAAGCTCACCAGCTTAAATATAAACCCCTATGTCACTAGATGGATTGCAAACTGGCTCAAGGACAGAACCCACATGGTTAGAATTGCTGGAGCCATGTCAGACTCCAAACCAGTTACAAGTGGTGTCCCGCAAGGCTCAGTCCTGGGACCTCTCTTGTTCGGTATATATTTCTCGGAGGTACAGGCCAACACGGAAGGACTGTGGCTGACCAAGTTCGCAGATGACTGCAAACTGGGCACCATAATCGACTCTCCAGCCGACACAAGCATCCTCCAAAAGGGCCTCATAGAAACAGACAACTGGTGCCAGAGCCATGGCCTCAAGCTAAATGCCAAAAAGTGTATAGTCATCCCCTTTGGCAAAAACAAAGTGCCCCAAATTACCACATAGGTGGTAATCCATTAAGTACAGAAGAAGTAATTAGGGACCTGGGGACCCAAGTTGATAGCAATCTCTCATTTGACAACCACGTGGCCAAAGTGGTTAGAAAAACATTTTGTATAGCCCACCTAATAATGAAGGGATTCACATCTAGATCAGGGGAGGTCATCGTGCCTCTTTACTTATCCCTCATCAGGCCCATAATTGAGTACAATGCCCCTTTTGGGATGTACCTTACCAGACACCTGCAGCAACTGGAAAGACCCCAAAAGTACCTCACAAAGAGGATCAAAGAGCTCAAACAGATGCCATATGCTGCCCAGTTAAAGAAACTCCAGCTCTACTCAGTGGCATACCACCTGTTCAGAGGCGATCTGTGCCTGACGTATAAAGCCATGTCCAACCCGGAATTAATGGACATGCTGCACCTCAGAAAATCCAAATCCCATCCAGCTATGTGCTCGAGAGACTTGAACCTCAGCACTGAAATAAATAGGACATGCTGGAGGGACAGATTCATAACCCAGAGACTCCCTTCACTCTGGAATAAAATCCCAGTCCAGGTTAGGCAGAGTGCCTCATTGACTCTCTTCAAGAGGAATCTTGATGAGTGGATGGGAGATCATAGGTTTACCCCGGGTATCACTTCTGTGTCACTGTTAGACAGAGGCACAGTATACTAACCTCGAAAAAGGGCATAGCAAAATAAATTTAAAATGGGTGGTGAAAGCCAAACACATTCTGGCTAGGCTTATAAATGCCCTAGGGCAGATAGCCTAGTATGAACCTATGAACCTATGAACCAAATTCCTCTCATATGGCAAATAATTGAATACCTGCAAATAGCTCGGTACGTTTTTGGCTCCCTAGCATCATCATATGGCCTTTATACCCAGTGTCTCATGTCCACTCCAGGTCTTCCAGCTGCTCCTAATCCCTTGCCTTACTCAAATCTGGGCCAGCTATGTATCCTAAGAGAGTCCTGGGGTTCTGGGAATGTCACTGTTCCACTGCTTCTTTTTTACTGTAATGCCCTATCTAGCATCCCCTTTCCCTAAGAGGCAATGTGATAACTCTTAAGGGGTGGGTGTGCAATAGGGTACATGTGGTGTATCACCTTGACTCACCTCTGTGGCAGTTCAACTATGCCCCCAACCTTTTCATCTCTTTCAGCTACATCTCTTCATGCAAAGCCCACAACATCCATCAGGGATTGCTACAAGAAACACTCACATGCCACCCATCGACCCCAGGAGAGGCAGATCCATCCCTGCCCTGATGTTCCATCAATCACCTGGGCCACTTATAGAACCCAGGTTGACTGAACTGTAGCCAGGGTTTTAAACCTGTATGAAGAAACAAAGATGGCCAGCAAGATTAGCAGTTGAATATGCAGCCAAAGACCAGATAGTGAATAATCAGACTTTTTATTGTAAATAAAATATACCGGTTTTGGCAATAAAATGCCTTCTTCAGTGTTGAGCAAATAACATAATAAGAATGCAAATTTATACAAAATATTGGCCAATAGGCACAAGAATGTGCTGTTAGACCTCATGAATAATGTATGATATATTCTGTACAAGCAAACACAAAACTAAGAACATGGTAAAATAGTATATGATGCCCTAAATCAATATTTCCAAACATCACAAAAAACAATAGTGTACTTTGGAACCTTAAGGGATATAAATATACATAGTAAATATGTAGCTCCATAGTCATAATTCTGCTAGATATTTGAAAAAATAAATAAAGGAAAATATGTGTGGGGCATATTTCAAAACCAGACATAAAAATAATTCTGGTTACTTTTAACAATGTATATATAAACATATATATGAATATATATCTATATCTAAAAAAACATTCAGAAAATATTAGGCCTAATACTGTTAATAGATAAAATGAAATTCAGTACCTCCTACTGCATTGGCTAACAGTTAACACTGATCATTGGGACCAGGTGGGAGCGTGATGCCGAACCCTGAACCCCGAACTTTAAGGATGAAATTGGCTCTTTTCTGAATTTAGCATGTGAAGAGGGCATCATCAGCAAAAAATGTGTTACACAACTTTTGGTTAAAGAGCCCCGCAAACATATTATGTATCTATTACCTAAGATTCACAAATCACTAACCAAACCTCCAGGAAGACCGATAGTTTTGGGTATTGGGTCTCTGAGTGAACCCTTGTCCGCCTTCCTGACTCAATATCTTAAACCTCTTTTGGGTTTGGTGAGGGCAAGGCTTCAGGATACCACACAGTTCCTGAAAATCATCGAGGATACACAATTGGAGCCAGGGTGGCTTATGTGCTCACTGGATGTTAAAGCCCTGTACACGAGTATACCACATTGGGCTGGATTACAAGCCCTTAAATATTGGTTGGACAGGGCAGGTTTATACTCACCAGGATTTAATACGCTATTGATATGCATGTCAGAACATGTACTGAACAAGAATGTTTTTTATTTTCAAGGACAATGCTATTGGCAACTACAGGGTACAGCTATGGGAGCATCTTTTGCTCTCATTTATGCTGACCTGTTCATGGCATTTTTTGAAGAGTGCATGATTTATGATATGTCTCATAATATATACCTGGTCGAAATGGACATCTGGCATAGATACCTGGATAACTGTTGGATGGTATGGCGTGCGGATGTGGGTTATTTGCATGAATTTGTGGATTATCTCAATGGCAACATCTGGGGAATCAAATTTTCTATTACTTATGATATGCAGGTTATCAACTTTTTGGATGTTATGATCTCCAGGAATTATGATCATACTTTGGCCACCAGAGTGTTTCGCAAGTACCCCCAATATATTACCTTACTACACGCATCCAGCATGCATCCATGTCATACTATCAGAAACATCCCGGTTTCACAATTTATGCTCATGAAACGCCTTAGTTCCACCCAGTCAGACTATGACATCGCTAGTCTTGATTTATGTCACAGATTTGCTAGTAGGGGATACAATCTCTCAGATATCAATACTGCATGGACACGATCCTCCCAGATTAATAGGAACAGTTTGCTAGATTACAAGATCCCTTCTGGTGATTCCAGATCAACAACCATTGATTCAGCACTACATATGGTAGGAATTATTACGTTATTAGGGATATTATCAATAGACACTGGAATATACTAATAGCCAATGAACAACTTAGATCTTTTTTGGGTGAGGAATGTCAATTTTTGTACAGAAAAGGCAAAACATTGGGGTCCCATCTCTCCCATTACAAACATATTGGTAGTGGTGGAGCAATTCACAAACAACTCACAGTAATGGGACATGAATTATTGGGTACACACCCATGTGGTCACTGTGGGTCTTGCAAACAGATCACCAAGTCTCAGAACTTTTCGAGTCGCAATACCAGTAAGGTCTTTGACTGCAAAATTTTTGGAAACTGTAGCAGTGATTGGGTTGTGTACCTGGCATCATGCTGTTGTGGGGCATTTTATGTGGGACAGACTTCCCAGCCACTCAGGTCACGAATAAATGAACATCGCAGTGACATTAAAAACAAAAGGGAGACCAATGCCTTATATCGACATGCATCAAAACATCTACAAGCACAGTTCATGTTCATGATTATTGACCATATAGTGGGTGATCGTAGCAACCCACAAGGGTGGCATGGTATTCTCAATCATAAAGAGAAGTACTGGATAATCACTTTGGGCGCACTTTTTTCACCTGGTCTCAATGATCATCTCTAACATTTGCCATGAAAAGGCTGTATTGATTTGTATCTTGTTCAACAACTATATCAGGTATAATAGTTTCTGAATTATTTATTTATATTTTTGCAAGGTATCAGGTATTACTAAGAGAGATACTGGACAATTATTTTGGGCATCACGCTCCCACCTGGTCCCAATGATCAGTGTTAACTGTTAGCCAATGCAGTAGGAGGTACTGAATTTCATTTTATCTATTAACAGTATTAGGCCTAATATTTTCTGAATGGTTTTTTAGATATAGATATATATTCATATATATGTTTATATATACATTGTTAAAAGTAACCAGAATTATTTTTATGTCTGGTTTTGAAATATGCCCCACATAGGTTTTCCTTTATTTATTTTTTCAAATATCTAGCAGAATTATGACTATGGAGCTACATATTTACTATGTATATTTATTGTCCTTAAGGTTCCATAGTACACTATTGTTTTTTGTGATGTTTGGAAATATTGATTTAGGGCATCATATACTATTTTACCATGTTCCTAGTTTTGTGTTTGCTTGCACAGAATATATCATACATTATTCATGAGGTCTAACAGCACATTCTTGTGCCTATTGGCCAATATTTTGTATAAATTTGCATTCTTATTATGTTATTTGCTCAACACTGAAAAAGGCATTTTATTGCCGAAACCGGTCTGTTTTATTTACAATAAAAAGTCTGATTATTCACTATCTGGTCTTTGGCTGCATATTCAACTGCTAATCTTGCTGGCCATCTTTGTTTCTTCATAGTTTGGTTTGGGCCGTGCATCCCCCACGTGCATAGTTATTGGTTTGGACTTTTAAACCTGTATGCCACCAGAGGGGATAAATAAGCTGACCACTTATCTAAATCTGGTTAGATACATGACATAGAAACAAATTGTGTAGGATTGTCTTAAGCCATTAAAAAGTAAAACATTGCTGCTCATCTATGCCATATCCATTACTTAAACATTGTGAAACTGATTTTACATTGGTTCAAGGAAGTTGTATTTGTGTTAAGAACTTTTAAAAGTTTTTCAGGGTAAACTGTAATGTTACAGGTTGTGATAATTTTTAAATGTAGTAAACACCATTTAAGCAAATGAAACAATATACATAGCCAAAACTGTTTTTATTAATCATTATTCTAAAGGCATACATCTTTGTCTATTATTAAGTGCTTCTCTAACCTTAATATTTCTTTTGTCATTTTTTGTAGGAATACTACTATTCTGTCTTTAAACATGTCTACACCGCAGGATACACTACATCTCTGATTGCACTAATCATTGCTTTTGTCATTTTTGGATTATTCAGGTAATTCTTCCAAGATCATTTTGATTTTAACAATATGTTGTGTAATTGCAATAGCATGACTTGAAATCATTACAATTTACAGCCATTGCAGTTACTTGACATCAGCATGATCTATTGACTTGAGAGCGCAATGCACCATGCTAAACAATTTGTTCTAATTTCACACTGCATGCACTGAAAAACAGACTTGAGCAAAGTAAATATCAGGTTGCAGAACATTGTGTAGTTGGAAACTGTAACTCTTGCTAGACAATTCTACTGTTATCTTGTTCTGATAAACTTCTCAATATTCCATTTTATTTGTGTTTGAAAGCAAAACAGATGGTGACAACATCTGCATCCTTGAGGAACTGAACTTTTAGTGCTATGCCTCTGTTAAGCACAGTCAAATTTTCTTCTTATTTATTAACTATATGCCTACAAGATATTGTTCATTTAACAAATATTTTAGTATGAACATAAGAAAATATGAACACTTCTGAAGCAGAATTTCATTAAATAAAGTAGGCAGTTGATACTACTCTGGTATAAAGATACATAATGATATTTTTTAGTCTACATTTCTGTAATGTAATGTGGCACAGCCTTGCCCCGAAGGCTTCCTTTGCTGGCCTTATCTATCCTACCTGTACATGGATGCAATGGTGGATTGACTGAATAATGTTTAATCAGCATATAATGCTGATGTTATTTCAGTGAGGCTAATGAATAGAAGCATTTCATTTTATAATTTTAACATAAGCAAACATTTCATAATGTTTTTTCATATCACTCTTAGAGGGCACGCTGACCATTACTTACTCAACTTCCAGTTGAAGTACTAACGTACAAACCTGATTCAATGAAATGCAGAAACATACCAAAACTGACTGATGTGCTTATTTCATCTTCATATTTTCTGTCCATTCTAGAAAAAAAAGACTTTTAAATTTTACATGTCTCTTATTATAGGATCATAGGAGGTTACTAGGCTAATGGCTCCAGGGCCCTTACAAGCCTAACCAAGTTCAATCAATGTTCCCAAGAGTGTCTGGTTCAAGAAGACACTAAAATCAGCACCTATTACCCCTGTCCATCAGGGACATAGGTGGAACCCCCAGGGTGAGTTTCCGGTTACCCATCCGGTTCTCCAAATTGCACTTAAATAGGGCCAATGAGGGGCTTTGTTTAACATAAATAGGAAGCTTGTTCCAAAGGTGGGGCAAACTCTGTGAGACAAACCTGTCTCTTCAGCAAATTCTGTTGATGTCATCTAGAAAAAGAAAACAGGGAGACAGAGGAGAAGGTCACACTGGAGACCCAAGTAATCTCAGACAGTAATGCTGACCTCTTTGCCACTGTACTGTTCTATATTTTTCCATTCATTTTAGAATTTCACCATCAGATTTTACCTTAGTTATCATATAAACTCCTGTTCTGTGCAGTTGAAAGTTGTTTCGATTACGTTATAAGCCTGTTTAATATATCATGTTTTCCCTGTCATTCATGACTGTTTGTTGACTGTTTGTTCCAGAAATTCAGTTTTTTTTTCAGGTTAATGTCATATTTGTTTATATGTCTGAGCTACAGAAAGTTACTTATCACATTACTAGCAATCTTTAATTAAAGAGGTCACCTGCTCTGTTGACAAATGAATGATCTGCTCCATCAGGCCATATACAATATGTGTTGACTCCCAGAGAGATTCTCCAACTTGACCAATACACTTCCAGTGAGTTTCCCCCTGCTGCATACCACAGCACAATACAGCTCAAATATATTTGCATGAAAGCAAGGTACTATTTTCTGTGGTGTATTTAAATACATTATTCCCCATTGATCTCATTTATGTGAAGTATGTTTGGAGAACAGTTGGAACATAATTGTGATATCCATGATAGAGATTGTCATATTCAGGTGAACAAGTGAAATATAATTGTTATATTTGTACTCCACATCATACTCCTCCCAATAATCATGAAAGCATAAGAAATTTTATTTCATCAGGATATGTTAAGATTCATCGGCTCAATATCAGAAAGCTATGTCCCCATTCTATGGAAAATATCACACGTCATTCCCCTACATAAAGGTGGCTACTCCACTGAACTTTCCAGTTACAATCTGATTGCCATCCTCTCTCCACATTCCAAGATACTCGAGAAATGCATAAACTCTCAAATATTAAACTATCTCCTAGCTAATAACCTCCTCTCCAGCAGCCAACATGGCTTCAGACCATTCCACAGTAGGACTACTGCATTACTCTCTTTCACAAACACTATCCTTCATCATAAAAACAGTAGCATGCTCTACAATGCTGTATTTCTGGATCTATCAAAGGCTTTTGACATGGTCTCTCAAAAAATTCTAATCTCTGTCCTCTCTAATCTATCCTTTTCCCAAACAGTCACTGATTGGTTCCATAGCTAAGTGGTCACCAGCGATCAGTTGTTTGGAAAGACAACATATCTCCTCAACTTCCTGTTAAACTTGGTGTCTGCCAAGGCTCCATCCTTGGCCCCCTACTTTTCGCCCTTTTCACCAATAACCTACATACTGCCATTATGCGTGCTACACTCATATAGTATGCAGATGACTCCATCCTCTTCTGGTCTGCTCCAACAATACCAGAACTCCAAAAGATCACACAGGAATCATTCTCATCTTTTGAAACCTCAACTGCTTCTCAATCCCAGCAAAACTAAACTCCTCATCTTCCAACCCTCCAAACCTATCCAAATCCCCCACTTTAATATTTTAGCCAAAGACAATACAGTCATCTCCCCAGTAGATCACACCAAACTACTTAGTGTGGCAATGGGCAGCAATTTTGGATTTGACATCCACATATCTCTTACCATAAAAAGGTACACAGAAAGCTAGACACATTGTATAGAAATAGGGTCTATATTATAACATCAAATTTTATAAAGTTTGAATGTTATAATATCGAACCAGTTTTGTCGAATGCTGAAAACAGCGAAGGTGCAGGACACCGAATTCTTTCCCAGGGAAAGAATTCGGTGGGCCATTGCTGTGGCTTCGCTGTTTTCAGCGTTTGATATGTTGGAGCGTTACGGGTCGGGTTCAGGTAAGTGTGAGATTGTGTGCAGATTAGGGTTAGGGGGCGGGTTAGGTGAGTTAGGGTTAGGGAGCGGGTCAGGTAAGTGTGCGGTTGTGTGTTAGTTAGGGTTAGGGGGCATGTTAGGTGAGTTAGGGTTAGGGTGCGGGTGAGGTGAGTGTGCGATAGTGACGGACCTTAGGGTTAGGGTCGGGTTAAGGTAAGTGGATAGCTAGTAGTGCATGTAAAGTTTAGTTTAGGTGTAGGATTTTAAGTGTATGTGTGTGGATTGCTGTTTTTTGTGTGTGTTTGTGTTGTGTGTATGTTTCTCGGAATAGCAATTTTTCTTCCCTGGGAAAAAAATCACTATTCTGACTGTTTGATGTTTGTGGATTTCGATGTTTAGGGTTCTATATTATAACATTCGATCTTTGTAGAGTTCGATGTTATAATATAGACCCATAGAAACAAACATTAGCTCACCAAGACAGCCAGAATTTCTTTTGAAAATTCCCAACTAATCTCCACCTTACTCTATGCCTGTCCTATACTTACTAAACTTAGGCAGACAGACCTAAACAAACTTGAAGCTTATTACAATAAAACTGCAAAATTTGTCACTGGAGCAACAAATCCCAGCCACTGCTAAACCTCCCTTAAGGATCTGACTGGCTTGAACTCCCCAACTTCTTCACCTGAATCCTCCTCTGAAAAAGGACTTGTGTCCAGTCGGAATTTCCTGGTAAACAAAAATAAATAAATAAATTCTGTCTGGAGGAGGCTTCACAACTTATCTCAGAACATCATGATTTAGTTTTCAGCATATATTAGAAGCAGATGAATGTATATTAAATTATGCTGCCTAATTCATTTAATGATGCACCAAATGAACAATTCCCTACTGTAGCCAACATATTTAAAAAAAGTATTTAGGCATTTTGAAAATGTTGAAATTTTACTAGAATTTAGCTTTGAGAGAAATATCTTAGCCTGCTAAATTAGAAAATGATCAAAACTGCATTCATTATAATAACATGATATTGTTGAGGATAAAAACTGAGTAAAAAAAACAACTGTGGAACATAACTGATGCTTTTGTTAATATTTTTTAGATTGCAGGTATATAATGTCATAAATCTGTATAAACTTTATAAGATATTTTTCCAGGCAGACAGTGGGATTCAGAATCAATTTTTGCATCACTGAAGGAGAATTTGCATAAACAGCAGCCTTTTGCTGTGTGCGTGGGTGAATCAGAGACACAGACACACATGCATATTCACCCACAAGCATAGATGTATGTGTAATGACATTCTCTTGGTACATGGTGCTTGAATTAATCTGTCTCATTTAGTGGCAGATTTTCTTTACCCATCCCATGGTCAACAATAGGTTCATAGGCTCTCAGTCTGCAGACTATCACAAGTCTAGCCAATAACCAGAGGTCAGAATCAAACCATGTACCTTGTATCTGTGTGGTTATAACCTTATGCCAACCCTCCTCTCTATGGACTATAAATAAATGAATGCATTATATATTACTGCTAGTGAAAATATATGGGATCATACTATATATAATTTGAAGGAACCTGTACATGTGATAAGGCATATAGGTGCTGTCTCTGTATATTAATAGTACAGGAGGCAGTCATATGATAAATCTTCTATTATCAATTTATTTCCAGTTTCTGAAGTTTCTGTATCAAAAGTGTCTTAGGGCAAGCAATGACACTAACTCCTAAAAGCAGATTGACATGTACTCATACATATATGATTATCTACTTTAATCTATCCATCTATCTATCTATCTATCTATCTATCTATCTATCTATCTATCTATCTATCTATCTATCTATCTATCTATCTCTGAAAACATATCTCCAAAATAACAATGAAGTAATGTTCTACATCCTAACTAATAAAATGCGAAACCAAAGCCAAAAATCACCAATAAAAACTGCAAGCAATGGTCTGATGGTCAATAAAGACTGAAAAGTGTTAAACTTAGTGTATTAAAAGTTTTATGCAATGCTTTCCTCTCACCAAGACTTCATCAGAAAAACAGTAAAAACACTCCACAGAATAGCTTAAATAGACCTCATACTACATGTAATTAATCAATAAAAACTAAATTAAATGTGACCAAAACTGTTTGTACAAACCTTCTTGTTACACTCCAGCACTCAATCAAACTTTAAAAGTATTTGAAGAGGTTTGTACACAGGACATTGGTATTTATTTAGATAGAGGTACGAATGGAAGAAAAAAATGGTATGACAATTTAACCAGTTCTGAGTGTCAGGCTCTAACCGAGCTCACTTCTAGGAAAGATTTAAGATATATGAAGAGTGACAAGGGGGGCAATATTATGGTAATGACAGTTGAACAATATAAGACATCTATGTTAAGTTACTTAACAACTCTGACGGATATGTTGAGGTTAACGTTAGGGATATACACAAGAGTTTTCAGTATATTGATGTATTTTTATATGAAGCACTTATGAATCAGGTCATTGATGTAAAAATGTATAATTTTTGTTTAGTAGAGAAACCGAGGGTCGGCATACTATTTGGTATTCCTAAAATTCACAAGTGTATGACCGACCCTCATTTTAGACCGATTGTCTCTGCCCCTCTTTCAGTTGCCAAAGGTTTGGTCTTAGTAATTGATTCTTTTTGGAATCCAGTAGTACAAAATTTGTCCTCATATTTAAAGGACTCGGGATTTGTTAGACAAATTCAGGAACTTTGCCTCCAACTTTCCTTATAATAATGACAAACATTTTATATTGACAACTGATGATGTGGTGTTGTTCACTTGTATTCCTCACCAGCAGGGGGTGGAGGCAGTAAGATAATTTCTCACTATAGGTTCCAACTTGGACCATGGTCAAATTAATTTAGTTTGTAGTTTACTTGAGATCATTTTAGAACATAATTATTTTACTTTTGATGGACTTTTTTTAGACAATGCAAGGGTGCAGTGATGGGTTCCCCAGCCGTATCATCATATGCTAACATAGTGATGGCTTGGTGGGAATCCAGCATCCTTTCAAGTTTGAAATTGACTTACAACATATTTTTTTATGCTAGGTTTGTGGACGGCCTGATTTTTGTCATAGAAGGGGACTGTAATACTGGTGAACAGTTTATAAGTGACTTAAATATCATGTCTGGATATTAACAGTTTGTTAAAAGTGATAGTGGAAGGAAGTAAAATTAATTTCCTTGATGTAAATATTGAATGGACTGAGTCAGACGGGCAATTTTAAAGTAAGATCTACAGAAAGGACACTTTTACTAATGGGTATCTGCACTTTAAAAGTAACCATCCTTACTTTATTAAAAGAATATCTCCAAAGGGCAATACATACGGGCTTGTCGTATGACTACCTCATGGTTGGAATTGCAGAATGAATTCCACAGGATTACTTCTATGTTCTTGGACAGGGGTTACGACCAAGGATACCTTGATGCTTTGCAAAGAGATATTTTGGTAAAAAGAGAAAAATTGTATCCACCCATTTTGAAACATCCACTTATTATTAACAATACGAAGGAGACCAGGTTAGTAGCAACAGGTACGGTCTGTAACTTGGACATGACCGTAGATAGTGGGGACATAAGAGAGATTATTCAGAGAAATTGGAAGATCATTGAGGGAAATAGCGAGCTAACCAAAGTTCTGGGAACGAGACCTAACTTTGTTTATAGGCATACCACCAGCCTTAAGAATGTTTTAGAAAGAAGTTCCACCACAAGAGTTCAAAAACCTGCCCTGTACCTAATGGGGATGTTTAAATGTGGCCATTGCAGTTTTTGTAGGTTCATCTTAGAGGGACCCTTTGTGTGTTTGTCTCATTTAAAATACATGAACCAAACAAAGGTGCAATAGTGCTTGTAAAAAACTGTAAAACGCAAAAGAAGCACTATTCATTGCGAGTCCAATACCTTCTTTATTATAACACCAAATAAATTTAAAATACACCATTAAGGTACCTGGTCATTTAACTTGTAGGGCCAGGGGAGTAGTATACATTGGGTTATGTAGTGGATGTGAGGCATTCTATGTAGGGATGACCACCCATACTTTAATGGAACGGATTAGAGAACACATGTATAGCATTAAAACTAAAGATGCAAATAATGCTTTTTATATAAGCATTCTGCGGAATGTAATAAATATAAAAAATTTTTGTTTTCCATTCTGAAAGTTGTTCAAGTTGACCCTAGGGAAGGGGATTTCAGAAATTTTGTGGAGCAGAGAGAAATGTCCTGGCAGATTAAATTGGAGGCTGACAAAAAGCCAGGATTAAACAATACCATTAATGTCAAATGTTTTTTGAAATATAGGAAATTAACTATTAGGAAAGTTTGATTAATTGTGTTTGTATTTTTATATGTTTTTGTTATTTATAAGTCAGTTGTTTATGGTATGTTGAAAAACCGGTTTCTTTTTCTTTTTAATGACAAAAGTACATTTTTAAATTGTGTATATCTATTTGATTCATGGTATTTTTTAATTAACCTCAAGCTTTTATTGATTGATTGATTAATTACAGGTAGTATTTATTTATTTTAGCTATTCTGGGGAGTGTTTTTACTGTTTTTTTTCTGATAAAGTCTTGGTGAGATGAAAGCATTGAATAAAACTTTTAATGCACTAAGTTTAACACTTTTAGGTCTTTATTGACCATCAGACCATTGCTTACAGTTTTTAATGTTCTACGTCCACATGGTCTGTAACCTGCTGATGACGGTTCTGTTTCCAGCCTTGAAAAATATATACAATTCAGTGTCTTCAAAAATGTATGGAATGCCTGATGAAGTGATTTACACTTCTTGGCTTTTTCTCTGCATCATCTAGCATATCATTCATTGTTTGCACCTCATTCTCTGGATTCACTTTTCTTTTATTTTCTTTGCTTTATTTTTCTTTCTTTTCTTGTTGTTCAATCTCTTCTGCTTGATTAACAGTTGCAAGTAGATGGCTCATCTCTGATTCTGATATAGACATGACTTCTTTTTGTCTTCCTAGACTTGTTGGGCTATACCCCCCCCCCCCCCCACACACACACACACCTTAAAATGAGTACAATATATACCCTTTTTGCTCAACCCTAAGCATATCTAGTCCACAATCTCTTAAAAGAGCACTCTTCCTGCTGCGATGTCTAACTTTTTGCTTACCTTTCTTTGTTATAGTACCCTCCTTGTAAGGTGCACTGTTCTTTGGGGGGAACAGCCCTCTGATGAGATTTCAGGTATCAGGTCAGGCATTACCACAGGAGAAAATATATCACTCCCTGTCTCACCTTTGGATGCAGTACAGAGATCTCTTTGATTCCATTTCCCACATGTAGGTCAGTGATTAACAGACCAATGCATTTCTCCGTCCAACACATAATCTAGTTCCCTCCTCAGTTTCTGCCCACTATGACCACTTTCTGTGGATTTCAGAGAAACTGAATCTGTTTTTTGCAATTCCCAGAAACGACTATTAATACCTCAGAGGGAAATATATTTCTTCTTCTGCCCTCACAGTCTTGACACAATGGAAGCTGGCTACGCTATCCAGGACATCATTCTGAGATGCAGTCATACTGTGGAAAACATTGCTTTTATAAGAAAATAAGGTTTTAAAGAAATACTGGTATACACTTACCTAAAAAGCATCAGTTTTAATTATGTGCACCAGATAAGAATTATTTAACTAATCCTTTTTTGCATAAGCAAGGGTGTAGCTAGGCATACTCAGTGTATACAAATAAGTATATATTTTTCTGAGCATCTCTTGGAAACTTCAGTAATCAAAAAGCACAGAATGTTCAGAACTGTGTAAATGAATATTTGCAGTGTAGATGTATACAAAGAATGCTTATGTGAAAGGAATGTACTTCTAAAAATATATTTTTTATGGGTACAAATGGTAACAGTTGAAAGTAATTGTGTCTCCCTTCCTGTCTACAGGTAGAATTTTAAAGGATGAGTATATTTTCAAATGCAAGGTGGGTAGTGGGGGGCATAACAACTTTA
>NC_056731.1:1985649891-1985774891 GCF_019279795.1 Protopterus annectens | reverse complement strand
GTACTAGACATGTAAACTTTGTAACTGTATACCAAAAGATTCAGAACTTGAATGAAAGCAGGCATTATATCACCTTTTCATGGAAAGAAATTTTAAAACACAACTAATTGAAAATGGTCATTTAAACCAGGATACATGTAGGCACAAGTACGAACTTGCCAAGCCAACTCATCCATTTCTAAGAGGGCCTGCCATAGACCACCCCTGTTTTGTTTTTTTTTTCTCAGTTCGTGCATTGTTCTTGTTTTTTAATCTTAGATTTAGGTTTATAGTTCAGGGGTGCTGAATTGCCTGTCATGTGATGTACAGTGGATAGCTCTCAGTGATTGTATCTTTTGACAAAATGTTTTGTGCTCTTTTATTTACTATATGGGCTTGATTATACTGTTTTTGACTATTTTTGTTCAGGGAGGTATCTTAGACCCAAGTGAAATACCTTTGTGTAGCCGTGGATAAATGTATATAAATGTTTTACTTATAGGCAAAAAGATGAGTTATGTGATAAGATGAAGTAAGGTTGTTAGCTAATGCAGCAAACTGTTATTCAACTCTGAACCACAGCTCAGCTGTTTCTGCTTCACTAGGTGTATGTTTTTTGGACAGAGAGAAAAAAAAATGTGATAGACTACTGGGAATAAAGGACCCTTTCTTTACTCATTCACTCCAATGGAGCTCAGAAAGGTCGCACTGTAACTTCCAGTGGGTGGAGCTTAAGCCTTTTGACAGAATCAAATTACTTCCTCACATTTCAAATATATGTTCATATTTCTGGAACCATAGGAGTTATGATAGAAGTATCAATGACAAACTCTTCAGCACAGACTATTTTTACAGTGGTAGTATTTTTTAGGTTTTAAGTCTTAAACTGAATTTTATAAGTCACAGTAAACACAGTAGTTATTACATTTGTAATATTTTGTAAACAACTTACAATATATCAGCAACCACTCAAGTTATACACATTATCCCCAGGATTCAGTAAACTCCATGTAGGAATGCTGTTATTCCTACATGGAGTGAATGGTGTTCGCATCTGCATAGCCATCTCAGCAGCGTGCCTTACATATTCATGAAGGTGCACTACTGAGAATGGATCTGCAGACACAAACACTGAAAGAGTGCAGGGGGTGTGTTGCAGGAGTGCTCACAGGTCCAACACAGCCCCTGCACTCACAAAGTGCCTTATGGCACTTTTTAAGTGCTTTCATTGTCCACGGACACTGAAAGTAGCTAAGAAAAGTAGAACAGTGTCCGCTGACACTGAAAGAGTTACCAGAAATCTAAATAAATGCAGACAGTGTGTGACAGGTACTGTTACATACTCCCTGCATAGTGAAAGTGCCGTACGGCACTTTTAACATACCTTCCAACCCCTTAGAGCAAAAATTCTGTACAAAGCCTAAAATGATGGGAGGACAAATAGGGACAGATTTTAGATATTGTCCTTGCAAACTTAGAAAGTTGATAGAGGAAAAGGGTTTGTATTAACTTAGCATTTTCAGAAGGATTAAAAGTCTGAAACTCAAATGTATGACATTATGTACTGACTTCAATCCTGATAGTGTCCATACAGACTTAGAGAGTTGATAGAATGACAGGTAGTGCATTACCAAATATGAATTACAATTAGTATCAATACATGTAATTAAAGTGCTTGTATTAATTTTTTTGTCCAGTCTAAGTTAAGTTTAAGCATAGCTGAGTGACTTTGCATGTCACTGCCCTCTGCTCAGCATTGCTTAAACATCTCATAGGAGCTAAATACAAAAATATAGCTAAAAGTCTCAACAGCAAAATAGTGTAGTTGTTAGAGTTCCGACCTTGCATGCAGCAGTTCACGGTATGAGTACCAAAACAGGCCCTTTATTTTTACATGGGAAAGCATTGTTAAAATTATGTTTTTATTTTAAATTGTCATAATTAATATTTGTTAACCAGGATAGTGTAGCTGATTCAAAATGGAAGTGTCAGTGCATATAACATGTGTAATCACCCATGTATACACAAGTGTCCCATACAGTATAGTCACACCCCAAGGTAATGTAATGAAAGCACATAGAGTGACATCATGTAAAGTAAATCATATACACTTAATATGTCAGTAATTATTAGTTGATTTTCTATTCTGATATTTTTTCTTAAATGAAAACTGAGCAATACTTAGCAGTGCTTAGCTCTGCTCAGCCGGTTTGAGCATTGCTTAGACATTAATTCTAAGCAGCAGTTAGCAAGTAGATTTGCACACCACTAAGCTGTCCTCAACATTTTCAAAACAGTCCAGTGATGGTAAACAGCAGGACTATAACCTTGTTTAAACCGCACATGTGGGAATACAGCCCGTACCTGTTGTAGTTGTGCAGGAACCATGTCTGGCATTGGAGAGGGAAATCACATTTGGGTGCAGCGCTAGGGCATTCTGGAGTCCAGGGTCATGGCTGGACATCTTGTTGAATACCATGATGACAGACTGCTGCAGGGCCAGTACCAGGGCTCTCAGTACAAAGCAGAGGCCTGTGACCATCCAGCATGTGACCTCACCAGTGCCACTGGAATCCCCCAAACTGGTGAGCAGGTACAGCATCAGCATCATTATGCCTGCCTAAAGTGTAGGAAGGGGCTCTCTTGGTCCAGTGAATCGAAAATGTTCGGGCACGGCATGCTCCATTAGCTTGTAAGAATCTCATCCATAGCTGTACCAAATTCTAGCCTGAGTATGTGATAGACAGGTATGCATAATGTTTGTTTTTCCCCTACAGCTGCAGCAGAGATGGCTAGCAATGTGAAGGCCCATGCCAACAGACTGTCAAGGCTGCACCAACAGGCTGGTGAGTACAGATCTAGTTTGAAGTATATAGTGCAATAAATAAGAAGTATTTTGTTTACTGACAGTAGGTATAGTGTGTTCTGTGTCTACTGAATAAATAAAGTTTGCCAGATATATTGATCTACAGGATATGCAGTAGTAAAGCACTGTGTCATATTACTAAAATAAAGATTTATACCACAAACGGTTTTGTTTACTCTGGTATGTTGTTGTAGAAATGGAATGTGCACAGGTTCTTCACAGTAAATATGGCTTTGACAGCATGCATTAACTGAGGTTGTTCTGAGAACCAGCTATTACACAAAACACTAGACTGTGGAGCTGTAAAACAAGATATAAATGAAATATGTTATGACTAAGATCTGAACCCTGAATAGTAATGTGTAAGGTATTATAGTGTGTCCCCTGCGGCATTGCCTTGTGTTAACCTTTGCTTTCCAGATTGTATTATTTCAAAGGATTAATACACAGTACACTAACTGGCATGCATAAATCTCAGGATCACAAGGCCAGGCTGTCTAAAAAACAGAGTATTAGGCAGAAATCAGTCAAGAAACAGGCAGCATGTCCCCTGTAGCTCAGTGTGATGAGAACTAGCTTTCTTGCTCATTTTTGCACACCCAGACATGGTTTGAATCCAGGGAGTGGTACTGAGATGTGTGCATATATACATCAAAGAAATCTTGAATATTTGTAGAAACAGTCAGATAGTGTTAACAGATATTTTCTTGACAGATCTTACAGGAAAATAAATGTATGCAGTAGCTGTATGAAGGGTATACTAATACACCATGTACAACTGTTCCACTGTCCAATCCAATGGCTGCAAATGACAGCAGGATAGGTACATACACCATGCACTATCCTTGACACATGTCTCTCAAGTGTCATGCTGTCAAGGCTAGTGGTCACTGCTGCCAATAACCTTGGACGCAGATAGGAATCCAGATGAAGTATGCCAGCAGCACACTCACACAACATCAGTGCAGGGTACTCATTCTATGTCAGATATGTATCCCTGACATGTACTAGTCCCCTCTAGTAATGTACCCATAGTAGTCACAGTTTGCCCCATACCATTCCAGGTTGACAGTTTAACAGGTATGTATGTGCTACAGAAGCTATCAGCCACAGGTAGATGTAAAGTGAGGGAAGACCTGTAGAGTATTGAGCAGTACTGTTGTGAAAAATAGAAGCCTATACAGTTGTTAATGGACCCCCCCCCTTATCTGCATCAATAATTATTATTCATATACTACAGGTATGTTTTTCTCAACACCTAATCTTGGGACTTGTGTTCTATTATTGTTCATATATTTAATTGGTTGCATATTAACATACCTGGCTCAGATACCATTGTTGGTGGCCTGTTGCCATCAGTGTAAGTGACATGCTGTTACAATGCTTACTGTTATTCCATTTATGCATGTGTTCTGTTTTCTATGCAACTGTTTCAAATCTGTTATTTTGGGTTAATTGGAACACCCGCACATGCTGTTATAACTAATTTTGAAATGTTTTGTTCATGACTAACCAATATATTTTGGAAAACCTCAACACCATAGCATGTTCAGGAAGGCAGATCCCAGCGGATCTGCCTGTCTCATTTCATTTGGCTGTGGCACCAGGCCCTAGCACATCTGGGACCCAATTTGGAACTTTCTCCTTTGCTGGTACTACACCACCTTCAGGGGAACTCCCTCAGGGGATGGCGCCCTTCCCCCCTTGGGCACGGGCACGGAGAGGAGCTCATCACTCAATGTAAGTTCTGGGCTATGGTGCGCAGTGTCATCAGCTCAGAGTTGGATGGATGGCTGAGCCAGATGAAGGGCTGCCTGGTGCACCTCGAGGGGCAGGCTGCCTCTGTTGTTCAGCCCCCGGCACAGCCACCTTCAGGGCCATGAAGGTGTAGTGGGTGGGGACTTCAGTCCCCCTGTATCCACTTGGAGGCTCATGGGCATCTGATTCCCAACCAGCCTCCTCGTCCAAGGTGTTTACCCCCTCCCATGTGTCATATACCACACCTGTCTGCTGTCTTGTGTGCCTTGTCTGTCTGTGAATGCAACCTATCCTACTGAACCTACCTCCCCAAACATACCTACAGCCCTTCCACAGCATCCCACTCTCACCTTAAAAAAGAAGACATCTATCCTGCAAAAAAAATCATTGCCCCATACATAACTCAACATTTTGCACCCATGTACAGTGACATAAATCAATCTATGCTCAAATTACACTACAAATGTATGTTACCAACACCCCTCTTTGTGGGGTGTGAGGCTGTAAATTCCAAATTTTCCACATCATTCACAGCTGTTGCTACAGAAGAAATGTAGAACTATGGTCCTTTCCTACACCCATCTTATACATTCCAAGCTGCTTTTCCTAATGTTTTACCCATTGCTAGCCCCTATTTCACAACTTTCCTATCACCGTTTTTTCTTTTCTTTATTTAAAATTAGCAAAGGTTTAAGTGGGAATAAGCACTGTTAAGCAAAGCTAAGGGGACTTAATCAGCTTTTGGCATAGCTTAGCTGCACGCAAAACCATGCAAACCCACTTAAAACTGCTTAAATGTGCTTTTATCACTCTATTTCAATCAGCCCAGCAACAAAATAATTAGCCTTGCCAAGTCTCAAACCCAGGATCCTGTGCACTACAATTACAGCAACAGACCACTACGCTACATGAGATGTGGGAATTTGATATGCTTTTACAAACATATCATGCATTACAGTCATTTAACATAAGGGTAAAAGCACACATCCTTGGCAAGTTTTAAACCCAGCACCCTGTTCACTCCAATCATAGTAATTGCCACAAGTCTACACAAGATGCGAGAAGTAGCAATGCTGCAGTAAATATATCATGTGGGATGATCATCCAACATTAGGGAAATCCTGTTGAATTAGTAATGTTTTATATCAATATAAATATATATATATATATATATATATATATATATATATATATATATATATATATATACTAAACCTCTTAGAAACATTTACACAATGCCTGACAAAGTGGTGGGACAAAGGCCAAAATATATTGACATATTTCAGATATGGATTTTATAAGCTTAGAAAGTTGCTAAAGTATCACCTTTTGTTTTAACATATATTTTCTGATAGATGTCAAGTCTGAAACACAAATGTTTGTCATTATTTAGTGAAGTCAATGCTTACATCATCCCAGTTATTTGTCAGAAATGCACAAAAGTTATGGGGAACAGACCAAAAATATGAGCCACACCTCTGGACAGTCTATGAAAATCTGGACAGTGGAGACATATGACTGCAGTCATGTAACAGAAGGGAAAAAACACTGATAGCTGCTAGCCAGTTCACCCAGCACCTTCTGAACTACAGTCAGACAAACACAATACTACACCAAGTCAGCTCTGGGGAATTGCTCATGCATTTGCAAATATATCATGCACTACAGAGATGTAACTGTAGGTAAAAACAGACATGAAATTGTCTACCCACAACCATTTGCACCACAGTCATCGCAACATACAAGTAAGTCATCTGATCTCTACAGTATAACTACTGTTTGAACTAACATATCCTGATTGCCAGTCACACACTACTCCTAGATATACTACCCCAAATCACACTACTTGGAATCCTGAGGATCCTGTGAATGCAAAACCCACTTTGCTATCAACTGTCTCACTGTGTTACAGCAATATTTCTAAGGTGTCACTATTTTGGGGCATTTGCCCCCCATTTATGTGTGCTTTTGTCCAGATGCCTTATTTTAACAGGTTGAGAGGTATGACTGAGCTGCAAGAGTGTAAACACAGTGTGCCATACTGGCAAAGAACAGAAATGTATAATCTGAAGTAGGAACTTCATTTGTCAGCAACCTGTGGGATATGGATCCGATCTCGGATCCAAGCCGGCAACTTCTATCATAGCATAGATCCAAGCTCCTAGCTCCTCCCCCTTACCCATAATCCCCTGCCTACCCTAACTGACCTCAGATCTAGTTTGCCGCTCTTCAAGCAACAGCTAGGTACCAGAGTTCTTAGCGTTTTTGTGAGAAAAAAAGGTTTTTCTTTCTTCTTTCTGAGTGACTAATTGTGTGTGCGTGGTAGGTTTACCCTTTACACTAATCTTATTATTATTTTAGCTTTCAGCTTAAATTTAATTTAAAATATTTCTCCCTCCCCCGCTGGTCATAGCGTGTGTGTGTGACTTGAGTGTTAGGGGCCTAGTGAGTGTGCTTTACTGTAGTAATGTCGGAGGCCCCTAAAGCCATTTTTTCAAAATGCACCGAGTGTGGTTACAAGCTTTCACCGGCTGATGGCCACACTCGGTGTGTTAGGTGCCTTGGGGTTGAACACCTCTTTTCGGGTTGCGCAATTTGCACGGCATTTAAACCCAGGGCACTCAAGGATTGAAGGTCGAAGCTAGTTCTGGTGGGCCTTCTACCCCCAGACTCTGCTTCGGCCTCCGGTAATTCGGTACCCGCTACCACCCCGGTAGCGGTCACTCCTGCCTCCCTTCCTCCGACCGGGACTCAACCTCCCACTTCGGCTCCGGAGGATAGGGAGGCCAGGAAAGAGAAGCGGCGGGAGAAGCACCTTAAGCAGCGGGCTGATGACTCCTCATCGGTCCCGCCCGCCAAGAGGGCTTCCCCATCCAAGTCTTCTCGATCTCCTCCTCCTCGGATCCGATCCCTTTGTTTCTCCCCGGGACCCGAGGAGGAGGTGATCCACTCCCCGTCGAAGTCATCCAGGCGACACTCCAGGTCTGCCTCGGTGGCCTCTTCGAGGTCCACTTCTAGCATGTCTGATGCGGACATGGACCGGATGATGAGGAGATTCATCCAGGCCCAGATGCAGATGGGAGTGCTCTTGCCTCCCCCCCCCCTCCAGGGGGGAGCTCGACTCCTTTTTTCGCTCCTATAGCTCCTTCTCTGACCCGCATTCTGGGTTTGGAGCACTCGGAGCCGAGCCACATTGAATCCGGGGGTAGGTCGGAGCCAACCATGCTGGGCACGTCAGCTCCGACTGCTCCCTCGAGTTTGTCAGATCCGACCTCTCAGAGCTGTGGGCCGAGCTTCGGATCCGAGGGATTCGGTGTGCTTTTGGCTCCATCCCGGTCAGAGCACACTGGTCCTTTGGATCCGACATTCTCGGCGCCGGGTCCGATCCCTGCTTCAGATGTGAGTGGGAGTCGGATCTCGGATCCGTCAGAGACCGGCTCCCCCTCAGCTTTCGCTGTGGTGGAGAGGGCACTGTCGAGTGCTTCCAGGCCTCCGGTCCTGGCTTCGGCTCCCTCCCACACTCCTTCTCATCTGGTCCTGGCTCCCCTCATCCGGCCCTCGGGGCAGCCTGCCTCAGTGCCTTTAGGAGTTCCAGTGGAACAGGATACAGCCCGTGAGGACTCCTCAGACAGCCTCCCCGAGGAGATTCCTCACAAGGCAAAGTGCAAAAGGAGGCACATAGACTCCCCTGAGAGTCCCACCGAAGATACGGACTTGGATGAAGGGAAAGGCTCCCCTAGGTCACCCCCCCCCGAGGATGTCTCCTTTGGAGACATCATGGAAATGCTCAAAATCAGGGGTGGGTGGTCTGCCTCCAAGGCTTCCTCTGATGAGTCCGTATTCCTTGAGGCGTTTGAGGCAGGACCATCTACCTCTTGGGTGTCCCCCCCACCCGACCCCCTGGTGGATCTCATATCCTCTAGGGCTTGGAAGGAACCAGACACCGTAGAGCCGATCCCCAAGCGTCCAGACAAAATTTTGAGCCCCCCTGCAGAGAGATCACACTGGAGCAGAGGTCCCCCTGTGGATGCCATGTTGGTGGCTGCAGCCACCAAGAAAGAGTTGGCTCAGGAGAGCCCCACGGTTCATCCTCCGAGCAAGGAGTCTCGTGTGATGGACTGTCTTGGGAAGCGGGCCTTCAGTTCAGCGACCTTCTCTATGAGGGCCTTGAACTACATGGCACACGTTATTTGGATGCAGCGGGATCTAATTAAGGAATACGCTGCTTCCCCCCCAGGGTCCATGTCGGAGGGAGACAAGGATCTGTACTCCTCCTGAATGGCCACCCTCCGCTCTATCTCTAACACCTCTATGCGGCTCTTGTCTCATGCTATGGAGGGAGACGCTAGAGCAGGCGGAGTCGGGCTGGTCATGAGGAGACAGGCCTGGCTCCATCACTGTGACTTCTCGGAACCCTTTAAGGCGTCATTCGTGAATGCCCCTTTTGATGGTTCTGCACTGTTCGGCAAAACCGTTCGTGACACTTTTGTCCAGAGTGGGAAAGATGGGAAGACCTTGTCTGCCGTCGGAGTCCACTTCTCTGCGCCCCAGAGGTCCTTTTCCAAGAAACAAAAGGGTCAGAAGAAGATGTGGTTCCGAAAATCGTATCAATCCCAGTCTGCTCAGGACAACCAGTCCTCTCATGGCAGAGGAGGACAGGGAGGACGCCGCCCCAGAGGCAGAGGGGGCCCCAGGAATTTTGGGTCGAGAGAACTGTTCTCTGAGAGGCCCACGCAGAACCCCTGAGGGGTTACCCGACTGCTCCACTCTGGAGGCAGTCGGGGGCGTTTTTCGAGGCACCTAGCAAAATGGGAGTCCATAACAATGGATCGCTGGGTGCTTCGTATTATATCCAGAGGTTACCAAATTCCCTTTATAGTAAACCCCAGAATCAGAAGCCTTCCCGACATTCCACCCAGTCAGAGGGAGGCAGCTGCTGCAGAAATTCAGCAGCTTCTGCAAAAAAGAGCCATCCAGCCCATCCCCCCAGATCAAGCCGGATCAGGGTTTTACTCCAGGTTCTTTCTGGTGCCAAAAAAGACGGGGGACTTGAGGTCCATCCTCGACCTCTCTCTCCTAAACCTGGCGGTACCCAAAAAAAAGTTCCAAATGGTCACGTTGCAATCCATCCTCCCCTTATTGTGGGAGGATGACTGGATGTGCTCCATAGACCTCAAGGATGCGTACTATCACATTCTAGTGGACAGGCGCTCCAGGAGGTTTCTCCGCTTCTGGCTGGCAGCCAGTCACTTTCAATTCAGGGTCCTCCCCTTCGGTCTCACCTCAGCCCCCAGGGTGTTCACCCAGGTCCTAGCAATAATAGCGGCCTACCTGAGACTCCAGGGAATTCAGGTCTTTCCATACCTGGACGACTGGCTCCTCACAGCCCCAACAAGGCATCTACTTTGTTCATGCAGGGATTATTTCCTCAGTCTGGCTCCACTATTAGGATTAACCATCAACATGACCAAATCCTCTCTCATCCCTACACAGGTGTTGGATTTTATAGGGGCGAGACTGGATTCCAGACAGATGCTTGCGTTCTTGACTCCAGATCGGCTTCGGAACCTGATGTTGCACGTGCAGGCCATCCTTCAACTGCAAACTCCTTCGGCGGAATTGATCCTGAGGGCCCTAGGATCTATGGCGGCTGCAATCCGTCTGCTGCCATTGGCCTGGTTGAACATGAGGGTTCTGCAGTGGACCCTCCAGGTACAATGGTCCCTGTCTCCCAACCCCCTGTCTCACCCCATTTCCTTAAGCAAGGTTTGCAGAAGATCGCTCCTGTGGTGGCTCCAGTCTCCCAACCTCCACATGGGACGTCCCTTCTCACTACCTCCACCAGTCGACACAGTGACCACGGACGCTTCTCGCCTGGGGTGGGGCATTTTTCAGGCAGGACAGTCCAAGGCACATGGAACGACATAAAGACCTCTTTGCATATCAACGTACTAGAGATGAGGGCGGTGCTTTTGACATTGCAGGCACTACACAACTCTCTTCCGGTAGGGACGATTGCGGTACAGGCAGACAACATGTCGGTCATCTGGTACATCAACAAACAGAGGGGAACCAGATCTTACCCCCTTTGCCGCGAGGCCATGAGAGTGTGGAAATGGGTGAGTTCCACCAACCGCTTTCTCATAGCAACGCACATTCCGGGACTGTCCAACATTCTAGCGGACAGGCTCAGTCAAAATATCCAGACTCCTTATGAATGGTCTCTCAACCATCGAGTTGCAGAGCAAGTATTTGCCTGATGGGGACAACCTTGTTGCGATCTTTTTGCCTCTCGCTCAAACACCAAATGCAACGATTACTTCGCTCTGATCCCCCCTCCGGGGGAGTCCCCGAGAGACCCTCTAGTTCATGCTTGGCCTCCCGGTCTGCTTTATGCTTACCCTCCTCTTCCCCTGATGTTGAAATTATTACAGAAAGCCAGGCAGCTGGGGAGCAAGATGATCCTCATTGCCCCATTCTGGCCTCGTCAGACGTGGTTCCCTTACCTATGGTCTCACCTAGTGTATCCACCATGGATTCTGGATCCCATTCCGGATCTCATTTCTCACCCTCTCGGTCTTCCGACTCTGAACCTGGTCAACCTCAAGCTGACAGCTTAGTTGCTCCAGTTCCATTCCTCATAAGGACTCCCGGGATCTCATCACCGGTCAAAGCCATTCTTGTAGCAGCTCACAAGCCTTCCACCAGGAAGGTTTATCGGAGTAAGTGGAAACGCTTCACCATTTGGGCAGAACACTGTCGTTTAGACCCTTTTACAGCCCCGATATCGTCAGTTTTAGATTTTCTAACCTCTATCTTTCACCAGGGGGATAGTTCTTCCACAGTCAAGGTACAACTGGCAACAATCTCATACTATCACACGGGGCAAGAGTCTGGCCCTCTTATCACTTCCAAACTGTGTAAGACCTTCCTCAAGGGTACCTTCCTCCTTCGGCCTCCAGTTAAAGAGGTGGTACCTCCATGGGATTTATCCTTAGTCTTGCAGGCCTTGACTGGTCCCCCATTCGAACCGGCAGCCACGGTTGATCTCAAATTTCTCTCTTGGAAGACAGCCTTTTTGGTGGCCATAACTTCAGCCAAAAGAGTGTCGGAATTGCAAGCTCTTTGTGTCAAACCACCATATCTGGTCTTTCACCCAGATAGGGTTTACCTCAGGATCAATCCGTCCTTTCTACCTAAGGTATCTTCAGAAGCGAACATCAATCAATCTATCAATCTTCCAGTGTTTTTCCCCAACTTTCATAACAAAGGAGAGTACAAGCTACATTCCTTAGATGTACACAGACAACTAAGTTTTTATATTCATTGAACTGCTGATCATAGGCAATCTGATCAGTTGTTTATCTCCTTTGACAAAAGTAGTTTTGGAAAGTCAGTTTCTAAAGTTTCTCTCTCTCGATGGAGCTCGAGTTGTATTCTTTTAGCATATCAGAGCTTGGGAAGGCCTGCACCTCAAGGAGTCCATGCTCATTCTACTAGGGCTGTTGCCACTTCTGCGGCCTTTCAAGCTAGGGTTCCACTGGATGACATTTGTTCCGCAGCCACTTGGGCTTCATCTCACACCTTTATCAGCCACTATAAAATAGATGTGGTCTCCCGAGGTAGGGCGTCCTTTGGCTCTGCGGTGCTCCGGAATATCCTTCCATGAAGGCCACCCAAGATTTAGGTAGCCGGGGACTCTGTCTCATAGGTTGCTGACAAATAAAGTCCCTACTTCAGATTAAGAAGTTATGTACTCACCATAACGTTCCATCTGAGTAGGTATCTTCATTTGTCTGCAACCATCCCCCCCTCCTTCCCCCTGACCAATATGATCGTTCTTGTGTTATTAGCATATGGTCCCATTGGGACAATTTTATCTGCTATGCTATGGGGCAAACTTGATCTGAGGTCAGTTAGGGTAGGCAGGGGATTATGGGTAAGGGGGAGGAGCTAGGAGCTCGGATCTATGCTATGATGGAAGTTGCCGGCTCGGATCCGAGATCAGATCCGTATCCCACAGGTTGCAGACAAATGAAGATACCTACTCAGATGGAATGTTATAGTGAGTACATAACTTCTTATTAAATATTACTTGTGCACATGTATGTAGTAATAGTAGTAGCTGGAAGCCTCAAACATACAGACATGGTTGTTGAATGTCAGGTAAATATGCTGTACTTGTTTTACAAATGTGTAACCTGGGTTTCAGTACATCAAACAGACATAAATATCTACAGCAAGTTTCCTTGAAACAGAAATAATTACTAGTTTTACCATAATTACTAGCTTGAAGTTGAAAAAGTGTTTAACTGTGTCAGGTCTTTGTGTCCAAGCCTACACCAAACATCTAATTCCTAGCTCCCTTCAGCCCCATGCTATAAAACACGCTAAACGTGCGTAAGCGCGATTTAGCGCAGAGTTGCCACTTTTGCACACAAGAGCAGCGGCGGTTAAACAAGGTTAAACTATTCGGGCCATCTAAATTCCACTCTTCAAATTTTCCCTTAGAACTACCTTCCTCGAGCTATACTGCTGATCTAACCAGCATACCCTATAACTGAAAAGTTCATCTCTACTTGATTCCCAAGTAGACTATTCTCTATCTGTAAAGCCTAGCACTTACTCCTACAGTACTTGCACCTTGATAAAGCACTCTTATTATAGATAGTACCCCACCAGCCTAAAACCCACTTCCCCCGGAGTCCTTTGAAAGTCTCTTTATCTACTACTTCTAGTATGTCGAGGGATCAGTTGCTAGTGTCCTCTCCAGCTCAACTGGTGAACCTGGGAATATTGAGGCAATGTTACAATTGCCTCATGTACACAGAACAATCCTCTCCTTCTCCCACAAAACACAAATACATGCGAGAGATGCAACTATACGGCCAAACTGGAGGCTGAGCTCTCTCAACATAGGACTGGCACGACCAGACAGGAGGAGAAGGTAACCACACACAATACATACCCAGTCACACATGGTACCATCACAACTTCAAATCATACACATACTCACACAAAGACATACTCGGAGGCTCTGATCAAAAATTTACCAAAACAGCAGAGGCCACCAAAGCAGACACCCAAACAACTACCACCTCATGACCCAACACATGCAACACATAGACCACACAGTCAGAGTGTCAAACAGTCACAGCCCTTAAGGCCAAACAAAATGCCAGACATACTTGTCATTGGTGATTCCATAGTCAGACACACTGACATCCCGCTCACCAGACTGAGTAAAGAGAAGGTCACAGTAAGCTGCCTGTCGGGCGCTAGAATCCGCCACATAATGCAAGCACTCAGGTCTCTCAACAGCAGGTACAAGTACGACTCAGTCATTGTCCACGCTGGTGTCAACGACCTGAGACATACCTCCTTGGACTACATGAACAGGGACATCGAGGAGCTCTCTGATTATGTAGCCCAGGCAGGTATGACCCTAACCTTGAGCAGTATCCTACCTTCACCTAGAATGATGCCACAATACAGTGATAAGATGATCAGCTTTAATAATTGGCTTAAATTCTGGTGTCATTCAAAGGGGATCCACTGTCTGTCTGCCTGGGATGACATGCTGGACAAGCCACACTGCTTCGCAAGGGACGGCTTGCACCTGTCACCCCTGGGCTTCCGGATATTGGCAAAGGCTCTTGCCACCCCCATAGTGCCTTTTTAGGCAAGGCTCAAATTCTAAACCTACCACCCTAGAACACCAAAAAGGAAAAAAACTAAGGGTAATGCTGCTCAATGCCAGAAGTCTCAATCTCAAGATGCACACACTCGAGGCCCTTCTCAATATGGAGAACATCGATGTCTGTGCTGTGACAGAAACCTGGTTCAAGGCTCCTGAGAGCACCCCAGCACTAACAGGTTTCACCTCATATCATGCGTTCTGGCCCCAAAATCCAGACAACACCATGAAAGGAGGGGGGGTGTCCATATTCATAAAGGACACCCACACCTCAAGGTTGGTGGCAACACACGATGCATTGGAGACCATCCAGGTGCAATTAACCATAGGCAAGACTGCTCTGCAATTTGTAGCATGTTACAGGCCACCCTCTCAAACTCAGGAACCTCACATGGCCTTCCTGAAAACATTGGAGGGGATAAATGTATCTCCAAACACCATCATACTAGGTGACTTCAACTACCCTAATATAGACTGGGAACACTACTCAAGCCCGAACACTCTAACCCAAAGATTCCTGGAGTTCATAAACTCAAATGCCATGGAACAACTAGTCACCATCCCCACAAGAGGAGAAAACATACTTGATCTCATCATCACGAACATGGGATCAAAATGTTCAACACCAGAAGTATACCCCTCACTGGTGAGATCAGATCATAAACTAATCTCGCTGGAGGTCCTCATCCCGCCCCACCTGAAACAAAAAGACCACAGTGAAAAACTTCTCAAAAGCCGATTTCACACTTCTAAGACTAGTGTGGTCTCCTTTAAGGCCTCTGAGCCAGTGGTAAACATTACTCAAACCGCTGAATCACTTACAAATGCCTTCTACCAGCACCTACAGGACTGCATGGATCAGGCAATCCCAAACAAAACTAAGACTCTCTGTACCAAAGGCAAGCGTCCAGTCTGGTGGACCCCGGCCATAAACAAGCTCTACAACAAAAGGAGGAAGCTACTACAAGATAGAGCAAAATCCTTGAAAGGTAAGACACCTTTGATCATTATAAGTAAAAAACTAAGAGCTCTCATAAAATCATCCAAGGCAAATTTTGAGAGAAAAATCGCCAAGGACTCTAAAGAGAATCATAAGGCCTTCTTTAGCTATGTTAGAAACCTAGGAGGAAACTCCCAGATATGCTCAGAATTGGTTCAGAATGATATGAAAATTACTGAACCTACACACATTGCCAGCATACTGGCTGACAGGTTCAGTGCAAACTTCTCCCCCCCTCCCCCCCAAAAGGAGAGATATCTATTCCAGAGGATTGTAGCCCCCCAAACATCTCCAACGCCCAGGTGAGAACTGCCCTCACTAAGGCAAAAAACACAGCATCCATGGGACCGGATGTTGTCCCCGGCTGTGTGCTTCACGTACTCAACGAGGAATTAAACCCACAGTTAGGACAGCTGTTTAATCTTAGCCTCACCTCAGGATATGTACCCAAGGAGTGGCGCACGGCGACTGTGGTCCCACTTCATAAGGGCGGTGCCTCCACAGACCCTGGAAATTACCGCCCCATTAGCTTGACAAGCCTTATCTGCAAATCCATGGAGAGGATCATAATGGAACTCATAAATAAAGACATAGGGAACTTGCAGACTTTGGATCCAACCCAGTTTGGCTTTGTCAAAGGCAGATCCTGCCTCTTAAACTTGGTTGACTTTTTCGAGACAGTCACCAAGGCCATTGATGAGGGAAAGGCAGTCCATACAGCCTACCTTGACCTGGCAAAGGCCTTCGACACAATACCCCACTCAGGTATCATCGAAAAACTCATCAGCTTGAATGTAAACCCATACATCACAAGATGGGTTGCAAACTGGCTAAGTGACAGAACCCACAGGGTCAGAGTTGCTGGAGCCATGTCAGACTCAAAGCCTGTCACAAGTGGTGTCCCACAGGGCTCAGTCCTGGGTCCAATCTTGTTCGGCATCTACTTTTCTGAAGTACAAGCAAACACAGGAGGGTTATGGCTGACAAAGTTTGCAGATGACTGCAAACTGGGCGCCATAGTCGAAAACACATCTGACACAGATATCCTCCAGAAGGGCCTCACAGAAACGGATAACTGGTGCCAGAGCCATGGCCTGAAGTTAAACACCAAAAAATGCATAGTCATACCCTTCGGGAAAAACAAGGTTACCCCTAGCTACCATATAGGTGGCAATCCACTGAGCACAGAAAAAGTCATCAGGGATCTGGGGACCTAGGTTGACAGTAGCCTTTCGTTTGACACTCATGTTGCTAAAGTAGTTAGGAAAACCTTCTATATCGCCCACCTGATCATGAAGGGATTCACATCTAGATCAAGGGAGGTCATCGTCCCCCTGTACTCATCACTCATTAGACCTATGATTGAGTACAATGCCCGTTCGAATGTATCTGACCAGACACCTGCTGCAGCTTGAAAGGCCCCAAAAGTTCCTCACCAAAAGGATAAAGGGTCTCAAAAATATGTCTTATGCTGCCCGACTGAAAGAACTCCAGCTCTATTCAGTCTCATACCGCTTGCTCAGAGGTGACCTGTGCCTGACATATAAGGCCATGTCAAACCCAGATTTGATGAATATGCTTCACCTCAAAAAATCTAGATCCCTCAGAACCACAAGGGCGGGAGACTTAAACCTTGACACAGTTATAAATAGAACGTGCTGGAGGGACAGATTCATCACCCAGAGACTCCCTATGCTGTGGAACAAAACACGGTACATGTGAGGCAGAGCACCTCTCTGGCCTTGTTCAAGAGGAATCTTGACCAATGGATGGGAGATTGCAGATATACCCCAGGGATTACTTCAGTGTCACTGCTTGACAGAGGCACAGCAAAATGATAGGCATAGTTTTTATTCAAACTAAAGGGGTGGCGAAAGCCACATAACTATGGGCTAGGCTTATAAATGCCCTTGGGCAGATAGCCTAGTATGAACCTATGAACCTATGAACCTATGAACCTACATAGCTGTATGGACTCCACAATACCTGACTGGACAAAATCATCTCTGTCAAGGTGTATTAAACCTCTGTGGTGGACAGCAGCAATACACAAACCTCATAATAGGTGGAAATATTGGTTGTACAGGGCCAAGAGGGGAAAGGTGCCAAATTGGGAGCAATCGTTCCTGTGTATGAACAAGCAAATGAGGTTACAGGTGAAATAGTGTATGGCTAACTTTGAGGCCAAATTGGACACATTCACCAATGCCAATCACAAAGCCTTCTGCATATATGTTTGCAATCCCAGAGGTAACACCCAAATCTGCACTGTTCTGGTGGTCATTAACACCACATACACATACGCCGCAGATATAGCCAAGCTGCTATAGACAGTTAAGTGAAAAACCTCACCTCCTGTCTTCCCATCAGTAAAGGAGGACATGCCCATCACCTGCACCCTCTAATCATTAGTGAGCATGCCCGTAATGCCCTCCTAAGGGCAACATACTGAAGTCTCCATGGGACCTGATAACATCCCTGGCTGCATCCTACATGAACCCAGGCATGAGCTCTCAACTCCATTACACACTGTAGTCAACCAAAGCCTGAGCACCAGTGTTATCCCATCTGCGTGGAGGACAGCCACTGTCACCCCTGTACACAAAGGTGGAGCATCCACTGGCACAGCCAATCATATGCACATGAGCCTAACTAGCCTGATCTGCAAGCCATGGAAGGCATTGTCATGGATCTTATAAACAGGGACATCTGCAACCTCAAAATGCTTGAGGTAACACTGTTTGGTATTGTCAAAGGGAGATCAGGCCTGTTAACCTGGTCAACTGCTTTGAAGCAGTCAACAAACACATGGACGAGGAGAAGATGGTCCACACTGCCTACCTTCACCTACCCAAAGCCTCTGACACTAATCCCCAGTTGGCCATAATACATAAGCCTACAGGTTCTGCTACAGTTTGCTGTGAGGAAAAGGTTAGTTTGCTTTATATTTGTTGTGTTTTGTATTACTTTATTGCCTTTTTCTATTTTGTATATTGTGATTTATTTTCTTTGCACTGGGTTTTGCTTGTATTCTGCTTTTAACTGCATACTAAAACTTGAAAATAGACCACAGCTCTGTCTCTTAGGAGTCAGACAGAATTTAGAAGATGTCAATTAAGGAGTCACACATAAGTTGCAACACATCAGCTAAGGTTAATCATCTGTGAACTGAGGGGTTGGAGCTAGGAACTAAACCTTCTATTTAAAGGGTAAAATAAGACATTTCAGAGCTTTACTGGAAAGGCTCACCCAGATTCTGCTACAGTTTGCTGTGAGGGAAAGGTCAGTTTGCATTTTATTTGTTGTGTTTTGTATTCCTTTATTGCCTTTTTCTATTTTGTATACTGTGATTTGTTTTCTTTACACTGGTTTACTGGTATTCTGCTTTTAACTGCATATTAAAAATTGAAGAAAGACCACAGCTCTGTCTCTTGTGAGTCAGACAGAATTTTTTCCCATCCTCCCAGCTTGTTACTGTTATGTTTTTAAACACCACTATCTTTCTAGTTGCCTGCTCCTTATGTTAATTTGACCATGTATCTCATATTATCTCTGTTTTTACTGGCTGCGTGAGTAAGCACAAAATTTTCATTTTGTGAATTCACTCCGCTTCACCTATTTAAATTTATTGGCCATCCTACTGTATTCCATAGTATCAGAATACACAAGTGACCACCCCTTTCAATCTATCTTGCTGTTTTAAAAATAGTGACTCTCCACTAAAACATAACTTTTAGAGAGATAAAGCTTAAGTTACCTACTTTCACATCTAACTCCTCTAGTGCACACTGCAGTGTTTACGATAAACCATTTGTTAATCTTACTTTTAAGTATGTATTGCAAGACCACCAGTTATTGTAGAGCCCACATTCTGCCTTTCAGTAAGTCATCTTGGGATTAGTGCTTCTATTTTCTCCAGGTGAGAGAAGGAGTGCAGTTACATTATTTCCTGTAGACTGCTGATCACCAGAAAGCTTAATAAGTGCTTTATAGGTGACAGCTTAGAATCTGTGCTTATATTCTGATACTGGTGAGAGTAGGAGCAGATTGCTGATTCTTTCTGGTTGAAGAGTGAGTGTCTGTGCTTAACATACCTGATTGGTCTGGTTGAAATTTGAAATATCTACCAACAAAAAAGCTACAAGCCTCCAGACCCTTGCATCATCTGGGGCAAGACTGTGGATCACCAAACAGACTGTGGCCTGCTTCTCTTCTTGGGATTGGTGCTAAAACTTGCTAGGTTTAGCTAGAACTAGTCATTTTTTTTTAGTTTCAGCACTCAAAACTGTTTCCTTGTGTGCTCAGAACTTGCTCAGAACTCGTTGTAAGCACTAACTGAACTACAAATTACTACAGCACTCAACTTTCTTCATTTGTCAAGAGGAAAACAGTTCTTCGTACTTAAATAAATAAGCACCTATCCAGGCATATCCATACGTCAGCTCTCAGTGTTTTCTCCTGTCCACCTGATAAATATGGGCATCTTGGAGCAATGTAGCAATTACCTCATGTACACTGACAGCTCTCTCCTCCTGCCACCCAACACAACAACCTATGAGAGATGCACTTATATAGCCAAACTGGAAGCCAGGCTCTCTCCAGCCAAGACTGGACTAGATACTCAAGAGGAGAAGGTTAACACTTGCACCACACCACACTCGACACAAAGTCCTTCAAAACCCACACTACCAAAACTCACATGTAGAAACACAAAGCACAAACCCACATTCACAGGGGCTCTCAATAGCAATCTGCCCAAGCAACAGAGACCTCCCAAGCTGAAACGCAGACAACCACCACCCAGCAACACTACTCAAATGACACATAGCCCACAAAATCAATGTGTCACTCAACCTCAGCCCATAAGGCAAAACAACGTACTCAACACATTAGTCATAGGTGACTCTATAGTCAGGCACACTGATGTCCTATTCACCAGGCTAAACTAGGAGAAAGTTACTGTCAGCTGCCTGTCAGGTTCCAGGATCTGCCACATAACACACGCACTCAAGTCACTTCACAACAAGTACATGTACAACTCTGTCATTGTCCGTGTTGGTGTGAATGACCTGCGACATACCTCCCTGAACTACATGAAAAGAGACATGGAAGAGCTCTCCGATCTTGTAGCCCAGGCATGTATGACCCTAGCCCTGAGTAGCACCCTGCCATTGCTCAGAGTGATACCACAGTGCAAGGACAAAATAATTGACTTCAACAATTGGCTAAGCTTCTGGTGTCATTCTAAGGGGATCCAGTATCTGTCTGGCAGACCACGATGCATTGCCAGAGATGGCCTGCACCTGTCACCCCTGGGATTCTGGATACTGTCTAAAGCTCTTGCCATCAGTCTAGTGTTTTTTTAGGAAGGTTCAAATGCCAAATTCACCACTGTAACAGGTACAAGCAAGCAAACTCTGAGGGTAATACTAATCGATGCTAGAAGTCTAAACTTCAAAATGCACTCAATCAAGGCACTCCTTAAAATGCAGAACATCAAAATCTGTGCAGTGACAGAGACCTGGTTCAAGGCTCCAGAGAGCACCCCTGCATTACCAGGCTATACTTCATACCACACCTTTCGGCCACCTAACCTGGACTGAAACACTAAAGGCGAGGCATGTCCATATTCATTAAGGATATCTACACCACCAAGCTAGTTGCTCAACATAATGCATCTGAAATTATCCAAGTGCAACTGAAACTGGGCAAGACTGCAATCCAACTTGTAGCTGTATACCGATCCCCCACCATGCTCCAGGATTCCCACTCTTCATTTCTTAAGATACTGGAAAATATTAAGGTACAACCCAATACCTTAATTATGGGTGATTTCAACTAACCCACCATCATCTAGGAAAATTACTCATGTACCATCTCATTTGCTCAATGTTTTCTGGAATTCATAAATTCTAACGCCTTGGATCAGCTTATCTACACCCCCATCAGGGGCAGCAATATCCTGCTTGTGGTCATTACCAATATGGGTAACTGGTGTTCTATGGCAGAGGTCAACTCCTCGCTGGTCAGATCCGACCACAAGCTAATCACCCTAGACATCCATATCCCATCCCCACCACTCATTAAGGAAACCGTTGTCAAAACCTACTCCAACGCCAACTTCATGCTTCTTAAGACAGAAGTGGCAAACTTTGTGACACCCATGCAGATGGAAAATAGAGGTATGACTGCAGAATCTTACACAAATGCACTGTATAAGCACATACATGAGTGCATGGATCTTGCCATCTCCAGCAGAGCCAAGATGCTATCCTCCAAAAAAAGGAAGCCAATCTGGTGGTCCCCTGCCATAAACAAACTCTACAACAGAAGGAAGAAGCTGTTGCAAAAAAGAGTAAAATTCCAAGATTGGTCAGCCTCAGCAAGAAGCTGAGATCCCTCATAAAGTCCTTCAAAGCCAGTTATGAAAATCGCCACTGATTCCAAAGACAACCACAAAACATTCTATAGCTATGTCAAGCATCTCAATGGCAACATTCAGATCTGCTCTGAGCTACAGCACAATGGTACTAAATATACAGTACCAACCGATATTGCCAACATCCTGGCAGATAGGTTCAGTGCTAACTTTACCCCCCCCCCTCCCACCTTACACAGGGCCCATCTTAATACCAGAAGAATGCAAAGCACCTGTAATCATGGATGAACAAGTAAAGACCGCACTGTCCAAAGCCAAGAACACAGCATCCATGGGACCAGACAACATCCCAGGCTGCGTACTGCACAAACTACAGAACAAACTGGCACCCTACCTAAGTACCATGTTCAGTCATAGCCTCACCTTAGGCTATGTGCCTACTGAATTGTGCACAGCAATGGTAATCCCACTCCACAAAGGGGGTGCCACCATGGACCCCAGAAACTACGGCCCCATTAGCCTGATGAGCCTGGTCTGCAAGGCCATGAAATGTATCATCTTAGAGCTTATAAACAAAGATAGATAACATCCAAACTCTGGACCTCACTCAGTTTGGGTTTGTAAAAGGTAGATCATGTCTACTAAACCTGAATGACTTCTTTGAAGCAGTCACCAGAGCCATAGATGAGGGCAAGGTAGTGCACACATCCTATCTTGACCTCGCCAAGGCTTTCGATATTATCTCCACTCTGGAATTATAGATAAACTCAATAAACTGGGCGTAAATCCCTGTGTCACAAGATGGGTGGCCAACTGGCTCAGTAACAGAACCCACACAGTAAAAGTAGCCAACTCCAAGTCCGACTTTAGACCAGTGATGAGTGGAGTACCATAGGGTTTGGTCCTGGGTCCTCTCCTGTTCGGCATCTACTTCTCTGAAGTGCAGGCCAACACATAAGGTCTTTGGCTAACAAAGTTCGCAGATGACTGCAAACTGGTATTCATAATGGAATCACCTAGACATTCTACAAAAGGGCATCACAGAGACAGATACTTGGTGTCAAAGTCATGGCGTTAAGCTCAGTGCCAAGAAGTGCATTGTCATCCGCTTTGGGAAAAACTCGGTATCCATGAACTACCACATAGGCGGTAGCTCACTAAACTCTGAAAGTGTGATAAGACTCCTCAGGATACAGGTGGACAGTAGTCTCTCCTTGGATAACCACATCACCACAGTAGTCAGGAAATCCTTCTACATGGCACACCTCATCATAAAAGGGTTCACTTCTAGAAAAAAGGAGGTCATCGTTCCTTTCTACTCATCCCTCATCAGACCCATTATAGAGTACAATGCCCCATTTGGCATATATCTCAAAAGACACCTACAACAATTGGAAAGGCCACAGAAATACCTCACTAAGAGGATCACTGGCCTCAAATATATGCCATACACAGACCATCTAAAAAAACTCCAACTCTACTCCATCACATATCTGCCTAACATACAAAGCTATGTCAAACCCATATCTGTTGGACATGCTACACTTAAAGAAATCCCAATCTCTCAGTGCCACATGCTCCAGGGACCTAAACCTTGTCATCACAATAAACAGAACATGCTGGAGGGATAGACTCCTGTCCCAGAAACTTCCCACACTCTGTAACAAACTACCCATTCATGTCAAGCAAAGCTCCTCATTGGCCCTCTTTAAGAAAAAATTTTGACGATTGGATGGGAAATAAAAAATTCACTCCAGGGATCCCTTCTGCAGCACTGCTCAACAAGGGCACAGGAAAATAATTTTCTTGGGTGGTAAAAGCCAGGGAAAGTTTTTGGCTAGGCTTATATTGTCCACAGGTCTGATAGCTTAGTACCTATCTATGAACCTATAACCCCACTCATGTAACACGCACACAAGGCCCTCACATGATCTGTGTCAGGAATACTTGTTTTTATGTTATAAAAGCAGAACCGGTTTTATGAAATAAGTTGTATCGTCATTTATATGTAAAGGTTAAGCGTAGCTCAGCAGGTTGACATAGCACAGCATGTTGCTCAGCAATGCTTAAATGAAAATGAAGAGGTATATATAGAAGTTTAACAGCAGATCCTTACTGGCTCAATGGTTAGGACACTGGAAATTGTACCCCAGGTGCAAGGGTTGAATCCTGGCCTTTCAGCTTTTTACACCTGATAGGAAAATGTTGTAAATGTTTTGTATTTCTTTTGTATACATTGACATATGTTGACTGTGGTGGTCCAACCTGACCAGAAGCCTATTTGCAGTGGAGACCCAAGTATAAAATTCCCAGTTCCTCACAAGTGTCCAATGCAGTTCAGTGACAGGAACAGATAATGTACTGAAATGCATTAGTTTAGGAGATATAATAAAATAGTGTCACTTGATGCATGACGTGAAATCCCCCATGTAAACACAAGTGTCACTGGCAGTACAGTCACACTCCACAGTAATGTAACAAAAGCACATAGGGGGATGTCATTTAAAGTAAAATATGTACACATAATAATATGTCAGTAAGGACTAATTGATGTACAATTCATTAATTGTCTACAAATGAAAACTGAGCAATGCTCAGCAGTGCATAGCACTGCTTACCCAGTTTAAACATTGCTAAAAAGCATAATTGTAAGCAGCATTCAGCTCAGCTAAGCGGATTTGGGCACTGCTTGGTCTGGTGGACTGGCCTTGGTAATGTTATACATTATTATGCTGATGTTGTGGATAGACCCTGGGGTGAGACATTGCCATTGCTCACCCATGCAATGTCTGTGCTTGAGCATGAGGTGGGAGTAGGGCATTGGCCATGTGGATGTAGGTCAACAACAAAATCAGCTGAGAGTCCACGTGGCCGTGCACATTCAAATTCCCGTGGTGGCAGTACCACCAGTAGTACCAAAGGGAGAGTACTGTCCACACCACAACAGAGCAGGCCATGGGCATGTGGTCCTGGCTGGGCCCATCAGGGACATGGATCCAGTGGACAGCAGTCATCATCGGGTAGTAGTACTGCATCTGGCCTTGGGCCTGGTGGTACCAGTGAGATTCCTGGCAGAACCAGTTCCCGTATCTGTGGCCAGAGATGGTGAAGTGTACTTCCTGCCATGTATGGTCCACAGCTGTCCAACAACTACATGACTTGACTGTGTGCATACAAACACTCACATATCTCTATCACAGGCAGGTCACCACCACACACACACAGCTGCTCTGCATGGCCAAGTTGAACACCACCCCTCCAGAAGCACAATTACACATGATGTCAATTGTATGGCCCTGCCTAGGCTTCATGCAGACCCACACCACACCCTGTGCATGTGATGATACCTGTGCCACATCCCTGTTATCCATACCATCAATGCAGAGACATGCTAATATGTGTCTGATGCACAGGGTGAATATAGTACAGTATAGTAATGTAATGCTGTGTGCAGTACTGTCTGCTGGCAATAGTTATGGGTACACATCAAAGTGTATGTACCTTTATAGCCAGGATGCATTATTGCTGTTAGTACTGCTGATGGACTGTAGTCTCACATACTGTATTCAGTTTGTGTTCCAGGTGTCTGTGTGTCTGCAAGCTGTGGGCCTGATGACATTACCAATGATGAGTATGGCAGAGTGGAAACACAGTGACCTTTTAATAGTCAAGGTACAGCTGTATATGTACATGTCTGCCAGGTGTGTATGCATGCAAGAATGTGTGAGGGCCACTGGGGCCACTGTGACCGTTCATACATACACCTTGACACATCCAGCTAGCATTCATACATGTCACCTGGGGGGTTCTGTAATACCACAGACTCATACATAGACAGGAGGTTACTTGAGTACTGGCACTGGGTGTTTCACAAGCCTAGCCATTACTTTACCCAACAAAGTCACCTATCTTGTGGGCACCAAGTAGTCAAATGCTCTTCACATGTCTACATATTGCACACACATAGGCAACACACAATGTGTGTGTGTGACATTATCAAATGTGGTGTATGGGACACAATGTATAATAATGTGACAGTTGGGAGAACATAACATGCCCACGGCAAATTCAGCACACAGGACATCCTCTGGTTTGCTACTATGACACCTTCATTGTGTGATATTACCTTAGCTTACAGGATTTCGCATAACATTAAGGTGCTTCTGATGTGCAATAACTGCTCTATGCTATCAGTACATAACTGTATGACATGTTTCTTGTCCTACACTCTTGGGACCTCTTTTCACTGTTTCAGTTGTGGTTACAGGTTACACGTTGCCAAACATGGACTGCAACCTGCAGGGTGGTACAGACATACCTCTCAACTGTATAGATGTTCACAGAATGTTCAGATTCCTGCCTCATATTTCTGGTCCATTTTCTCATAAACCTGTGTTTTTTCTGGCAGATCATTGCGGGTTGATGTCAGAAAATAACAACAGATGTCATACCTTGCAGACTATCTATGCTAATGCAAAACCTGTTAGTCTACTGTCTTTATAAGTTGGTAGGATCAGTATTTGAAAAGTGTCCTTATTATGTGGCCTTTGTCACCCCATTATTTATGGCTTTGTAAACATTTGTTGCTCTAAGAGCTTGGGAGTTATGGGTACAGATAGTGACTATACCTCTGACTACTGCATATAGCTGCAGATGATTGTCCTGATATCTGATACATAATTTATTTACATCTGTCATAAACTTGTGGTTTTCTCCCCAACTTCTGGTAAAATCATGACAGACTGACATTGTAGATTAATGACTAATATTGTCATGTAACAACACATTTGGAAGGTGCATTCAGTTGCATGACCTGTTCTGCTATATATTTCCCATGTGTGTCACAGCAGTATGTGATGGGTGTGCTGAATGTTTAATGTTTGCCCCAGCTTCCTATATGGCTTTAACCAGATGTCTTTCTGTAAGTGGTTGAGAAGTATGCTAGTACACACACACACACACACACACACACACACACACATACACACACTTTCATGACCTGTCCCTGCTGATAGCCAAACCTCTACCTACCCAGTTTTACAAACAATACTGCTAGATACATAACAGAAACACCACAGAGGTAATGTAGTGTTGCAGAGTCTGCCATTCCTATTCAAGTGGGTGACAATTGCATGGGCTGTTAGGATTGCCAATGGTGGGTCCAGTGGCCCTCAACATAGTAGGCACACCTGTAATACACACACACTGCTGCATGGGGACATGCATTGAAACACAAATGCACATAGAGTTGACTCTTCTCACATTAGATGATCCATCTATCTATTTATATACAATATAGAGTGATAAGACGATTGCATGCACCACAATGCCTTTGTATTAGAAACTGTGTAACTGTGCTTATAAGGTGCATGACATCTGTAATAAAGACAGCCACAGGGGATATGCATACAGTAACACATACACATTTGCCAATAGATTACTAACCCACCCTATGTATCCACTTGTATGTAGTATAGTGCTTCTTGCACATCACATGCACCACAAAGGTTATATGTTTGGGAAATAACTGACTACCTCTTAGAACAAGTAATCTTGGGAATACCTTCATGGATGGTGGGATAAAACATCCAACATAGCAACTGGTCTCATATATTGCTCCTACATACCTGGCCAAGTGATAGAGTAACATACTTTGTATCAGCATGATGTTTCAAACAGGTATGATGTCTGACATGTCTGTCACTATGGTAGCTATGACATATTTTTCAATGATTACTCATAAATGCCCATTGTTAGTGGAAACAGACAACATATAGGTTGCAAACATCTGGATATTCCATATAAATCTGTACAGATGACTGGTATGTCCTGGATAATTTAACATGGTGCATGTAAGGCAGATGCCATTAACTGCATCCTTAAAGTAATGCCATGGAGAGGGAGTCAACAGGCCTTAAAATGGTATACCCAACACACACAATGGCCATAGAGGATATGCTTCACACACAAACATACATAGTACTATAGTTGCCCCTATTGGGATTAGAACCCCTATCTATCAAATTATTTGTGCTGCAGCATTATACAGTTATTGCACGTGTCACAGAGCTTATAGGACTGAAGAGTGTCTAAGGTGAATGGCATCAATGGGTCTTGTAAAGTAGGGCAGTGTGTGAAGTGTATGGGGTGGAACACACTTCAAAAGGGTATAACACATGCCACCAGGGATATGGTTCACACACGCACACACACACACACACACACACACACACACACACACACACACACACACACACAGTTGCCAGTATTCTGTTTAGAACCCCTACCTTTCTAGTTATCTGTACTAGAGTGTTACGCAGTTATTGCATGCACCACGGAGCTTAAAGGGTTGATGGCTGTCCAAAGGTCCATCTAAGGTGAATGAAATCAGCAGCCCTTGAAAAGTAGGGCAATGGGAAATATACTGGGTGGGAAAGGCCTCAAAATAGTTTGACCTACAAACATACACACTTACAAATATTTATATGCACACACACATTAGCCAGCACTGAGATTAGAACCCCTACCTATCTAGTTATTGGTACTACAATGTTATGCAGTTATTTCATTAACCATGGAGCTTATAGGGCTGAGAATTGTCCAAAGGTACTTCTAAGGTGAATGACATCAGCAGCCCTTGTAAAATAGGGCAATGAGAAAAGTACTGGGTGGGAAATGCCTCAGAATGCTTTGACCTACAAAACATACACACTTACAAACACTTACATACACATACACACACACACACACACACACACACACACACACACACATTAGCAATTACTGAGATTAGAACCTCTACCTATCTAGTCATTCATAATACAATATTACACAGATATAGCACATGTCACAAAGGTTATAAGGCTGAGGCTTGTCCAAAGGCACTTCTAAGGTGAATGACATCAGCAGCCCTTGTAAAGTAGGACAGTGGGAAATGTACTGGATGGAAAAGGCCTCAAAATACTTTGACCTACAAACATACACACTTACAAACACTTATGCACACACACATTAGCCAACATTGAGATTAGAACCCCTACCTACCTAGTTATTTTGTATTACAGTGTTACTCAGTTATTGTATGTGCCACTGAGCTTATAGGGCTGAGGGCTGTCCTAAGGTAGGGCTGTCCTAAGATACTTCTAAGGTGAATGACATCAGCAGCCCTTGTAAAGTAGGGCAATGGGAAATATACTGGGTGGGAAAAGCCTCAAAATACTTTGACCTACAAACATACACACTTATATGCACACACACATTAGCCAGCACTGTGATTAAAACCCCTCCTATCTAGTGACTTGTTCTACAATGTTACACAGTTATTGCATGTGCCACAGAGCTTATAGGGCTGAGGGCTGTCCAAAGGTACTTCTAAGGTGAATGACATCAGCAGCCCTTGAAAAGTAGGGCAATGGGAACTATACTGGGTGTGAAAGGCCTCAAATTGTATGACCTACAGACATACATACTTACAAACACTTATAGACAAATTAGCCAACACTGAGGTTAGAACCCCTACCTATATCATTATTTGTACTGCAGTGTTATGCAGTTATTGCATGCTGCACTGAGCTTATAGGGCTGAGAGCTGCCCTAAGGTACTTCTAAGGTGAATGAGATCAGTGGCCCTTGTAAAGTAGGGAAATATAAAATGTATTGGGTGGGAAAGGCCTCAAAATACTTTGACCTACATAAACATTTATACACACACTTATATGCACACACACATTAGCCAGCACTGAGATTAGAACCCTACCTATCTAGTTATTTGTACTACAGTGTTATCCAGTTATTGCATGGGCCATGGAGCTTATAGTGCAGAGGGCTGTCCAAAGGTACTTCTAAGGGGAATGACATTAGAAGCCCTTGTAAAATAGGGCAATGGACAGTGTACCGGGTGAGAATGGTCTAAAAATCTTTAACTTACAAACAAACACACGCACAAACTTACATTTGGCAGGACTGACTTTAGAACCCCCACCTATCTAGTTATTTGTAGTATAGAGTTATGCAGTTATTGCATGCACCACAGAGCTTATAAGGGCGACATGTGTCCAAGGGTACTTCTAAGGTGAATGACACCAGCAGATCTTGTACAGTCAGGCCTTTGTATGTGTATTCAGGGGGTAAGGCCCCATAATACTTTAACCTAAAAGCACACACACACCAAAGGTGGGTGATGTGATATTACAACCCCCTACCTCAGTAGCATTACCCAATGGGGCTCACCTTCATGCTGGCACATGCAACTGGTTACAATTGGTATGCAACTGTCCACAGCAGGGCATCTGTCTATGTCTTTCAGGGTATCCCTGTCTATGACTCACTCTGTGTGTGTTTTCCTGTGTCTCTCGCTCTATCACTGTCTATATCTCTCTTCCTCATGTCTATGTGTGTGTATGCTTGAAATATTGTTCTATGTTGCCCATATATATGTCTGGGTATCACACACAACAGATGCAGATATATCACATATGGGCCACCTACAGTTAGCTAAGGCTACCCCTGTCTGATGGGTGTAGGTAGAGACAGTTAAGGTGGACATAGCTGTCTGTATGCAAAGACATCTATGCACAATACAGTTATATACTCTGATGTGAGTTTAGACATATGGAATGTAATTCTCTAAGTGTATGAGCATGACCAGTATGACCTTTTATAGTAAGAGTGGCACCCTATTTTAGGGATAGTTGTATTCCAGTGTGATGTTTTTTGTGCTATAGCCATGCCTATCAACCTATCAGTGCATGAAATCTGTAGATAGCCTGCCAAAATACGGGGGCAATGGCCCAAACATAGGGAGATACTGTAAATATTAAACTTATTAATGTAGAAAGATGCTAAAGTAACAGGATTTGTTTTAGCAGACATCTTCTGACATATATGTCATCTGACACTGAAATGTATTGTGTAATTACTTACTGACAGATATCCTCAGATCATCACAGTGATTTCCCTGGGAAATACAAGATGTATGATGCACAGACTGAAATTGTGAGCAAAACTATAGACATTCTTGGGCAGTCTGGCTGGGCTGATTGAGAGGTATGGCTACAGCCGATTAGCTGATGCAGCTGTGTAGACAGTCCAGCACCTCAGTGATATACTGGATGGGGATCTCCTGCTTGTGTGGTATTCTTCTTAACTTAGCCAAGGGTGCATTATATTGAGCAGAGATGTCTATTATATGTGTGGTATATGTCAAATAGCACTGTGATTTCCAGCTATGTCAGTGGCAGAGCAGTGCAGGGTAATGTGGTGAACCACTGACAGACATTTGTTTAGAGGTTGATAGGTTGATATGAGGTTACTAAGCTATTGGGACTGAAGCCCTTATTTACTTCTCAGATGAGAGTGTAGCCCATGTTAAGACATGTCAGCACCCAGAACTCCTTTCCAGCAGGGACACAGGTGGAGTCACAGGACTGTATTGTCTGTTTCCCATGCACTTATACAGTGAGCACTTCACAAGGGGTTTGAGGTACTCGGCTTGATGTGGACAGGGAGTGTCATTCACAGATGGGGGAATCTGTGGGACACGTATATGCCACACCAACAAGCCCTATTGATATCACAGACTAGGTTGATGGTGCGCCTACAGGTTATTTAAGCAAGCTTTGCCTTCCAGATGTGCAACAGCCACATTGCGACAGGGTCTGGATTGCTTTATATGCCAGACAGAAGTTATCTCTGAGGAGTCTGTCTGGAGTAGATGGACAGTGTGTTAGCCTATCTGTGTAGGCTAGGTGTTTGGGTTCCTGGAATCTCCCAGTGAGGAACCTCTGAGGTCTCACCAGATGCTGCATGTGCTTTGTGAGGTACATGCTGAAGGGTGCATTGTACAAAATAATTAGCCTTATAAGCTTAGAATACACAGATCTTATGCCCTCTTTGTCCCTGGATGAGATACCCTTACTTTTGAGTTGGCCCATCTATAAAGATTTCTGTACAATGGAAACAACATAGTGCACAGACTTCTGGTTGCTGTCAACCTGGGAGGCCAAATGTCTCAGTACTGACTGTGTATGTCGGACATTGTTGTTAATGTAATACTATGTCGGGACATCATTCTCCCTGACGGAGATGATGCTGCATCTGTAGGCATTCAGCTTGAGGCTATGTTTCTGGCAGCAGTCATTTTTATTGGTGAGACCCTGTTGTGGGGCATCCACATCTCTTTGGAAATTGATGACTGTTCCCAGATTGCAGTCATCTGGCAAGTTGGTCAGCCATAAGCCAGTGTTTTTGCCCTGTACCTCAGGGAAGTATATGATGTATACCAGAGGCCCCCAGACCAATTCCTGTGGTATGCCACTCATTACGGGTGTACTGCTTGGGTTGGCTACTCCTATTATGATCACGTGAGTTCTATCAATGAACTAGTTTGTGACCCATCTAGTAACAAATGGATTGCTGCCTATTTGACAGGGTTCATGTACTATGGCCAAGGGGGGAAATAGTGTGTAGGCTTTGGCCAAGTCAAGGTGGTCAGAGTGCACCATCTTTCCCTCATCCATGATTTTGTTGGTTGTCACAGGGATGTCATCCAGAGTTTACTGACATACCTCCCCTTGAGTATGGCAGACTGTGTGGTGTCTAGTATTTGGAGTTTGCCAATGTTTTTGTTAATGAGGTCCATGATGATCCATTACATGGCATTGCAGTTCAGGCTAGTTAGGCTGATGGGTTTTTAAATTCCCAGCTCAGAGAACACTCCACCTTGGTGTAGAGGGTTGATAGCCACTCGGCTGTGACAAGGGGCAGTACTGAGGCACCTCCCCTTGAGTACGGCAGACTGTGTGGGGTCTAGTATTTGGAGTTTGCCAATGTCTCTGTTAATGAGGTCCATGATGATCCATTGCATGGCACTGCAGTTCAGGCTAGTTAGGCTGATGGGTTTTTAATTTCCCAGCTCAGAGAACACTCCAGCTTGGTGTACAGGGTTGACAGCCACTCGGCTGTGACAAGGGGCAGTACTCAGGCTTTGGTTGTGTAGGGTACATACTGGTGATGCCAGTTCATGTGGGTTGCAGGCTGGGATGTATTCATGTCCCATGGAGGCTGTCTTATTGCCTTTGAGAGGGCAGTGATGCTTTGTTCCCTGGGGATATCCTGCTTTCCTGATTGGGGGCAGAGGAGAGACATTGACGATGAATCTGTCAGCCAGTAGATTGGCTATATCTACAGGATTTGTGTTGTTCTTAACCACCAGTTCTGCACAGATCTGGGAGCTTCCTTTGGGAATGCAGACATATGTGAGGAAGGCCTTATGATTGTCTGTCTTAGATGTGGGTTGGCAATTTGGACATGGTGATGCCTTTAGAGGATTTCAGTGGTTCTCTTATTTGTTTGTTCAGGCTAGGGGTGATTACTTCCAGTTGTGCACCTGCTCCTTCTCAGTCCTGGACAGCAATGTCATCCCTTTGTTACATAGTTCCTTTAGTGCAGATGTTTGCAGACTGATTTACTCTCCCTTGTGGATGATGATGTTGTCCTGTCAGGTATTCCTGATTCCATGTATCTGTATATATACGCTGGTATAGTAGTTTTGTGTACATTGGCATTAGTGCCTGTTCCTCCAGTGGGATAGGGGGCTGTTCAGCTGTTTATACAATCCCTCTGGTGGTTGTGCTCAGCTTAGGAAACATTTTCATTTTAACACAGCTAGAGGGGATCAAGAGAGCTGGTGATATGGAATGTGGCAGCTTTTTTGCCGGATCTTGCCAGGGAGGATGATACCAAAGGGGTGCTTCAGTGGTTAATCGTTTTGGTTACTGCCATGTGTAATATATGTGTCACATCTTGTGGGGCTATCAAGTAGCTGTCCAAAGATTTAGCATTGATAAGATGGGGGAATCTCTGTGCATTTCTGTTCTGGCATGGTTGGTTTTCCAGTCAGTGTTGGGTAATGTAAGTCAGCCAGGATCAGGGTAACAGTTTGAATCCTGATAGATTTGTAGAGGGCCAGATATGTGGGGTGGGTATCCTGAGTCAGATATGTTTGTCTGTAGCTACGTATAATTTGCATAGGGGTCTTGTCATCAGTTGACTGCACCTGAATGTCTTGTATGTGTCAGACTGCTTAACCAGCATGGAGGTGTGTGTCTGTCTAATATATCTTTATACTCCACCTCCTTTGGCTTTGCTGTGCACATTTTGGGGTGTGGCTGTGTGATAGGATGAGTGATCAGGTAAGGATGGGTGGCTCCCCACATCTGTGGTCCAGGTTTCTGTGAGTGCACAAATGTCACCATCTGCCAGGGTTACAAATGCTTGCAATGAGTCCATTTTCATGTTTAGACTCCTTTCATTTAGCAGCATAGCCATTACTTCGCATTTTGTTGAGTGCTATATGTTGGTAGTATTGACTCCATGACTTTCCCTAAAAAAGCACTATGGAGAGGCAAGGACCTTTACCAGAGGCCTGAAGGCCAAATGAGACAGATGCAGGCCTTCTCTAGCAAAGCAGCGTGGTTTGTCAATCATATCTGCCAAGGCTGCCAGATAGTGGATCCCCCTGGGATGACACCAGTAACTAAGCCAATTGTTGCTGACAGTCATTTTCTGTTTGTATTGGGCCATCATTCCAGGTGATGGTAGAATGCTGCTTAAGTCTAGGGACATACCTGCATAGGACACATATTCAGCAAGCTGAATCATGACTGTCTTTTATATAGTCCAAGGATGTACATCTGAAGTCGTTCACACCACCATGGACTAGGACAGAGTGATGACAGTACCCGTTGTGAAGTGACCTGAGTGCATGTATGATATGCCGGACTCTGGCACCTGACAGACAAGTAAACATGACTTTCTCATTATCCAGCCTGGTGAGAGATACATCTGTGTGTGTCATGATGGAGTCTCCTATGAGTAATTTGCTGGGTTTCTGGTAATGCCTTAGTGGTTGCAAGACACTGGTGTGTGGACTATGCATATTCTGTGATGTGTAAGTTTATGGTGTTCCCATGTGTTTTTGCCTCTGAGGTGTCCTTTGTTTGTGTTTTTGTTTTGTTGATGACTTCCACTTACGTGGGTGTGTGTTGTGTAGTTGTGGGTGATGTTTACTGACTCCATACCCTGCAGGGTACCTATGTTACTGGACAATTTGTTCTGGTGTGCACATTTTCCATTTGTCTGACCAGTGGTTCCCCTTCCCCTTATGTGTGTCTCTTTGTATTTCAGTAGTCCAGTCACAGGCTTTTGCCACAGTGGCTGCTGTTATGTATTTGTATTTGTGGTGTGAGCGGGCTAGATGCTGTAACATCACACACAGGGTATTGGGCTTCTCACCTCTTAGTGTACCTAATTAGCAGGTTGTCCCTCATTGCACCACTACATCTGCTGTGGTCCTCAGATGGTTTGTGTTACTATGTTTTTATGAGGCTACTTGGCCCTAGCTGTCAACCTGTCACAGACTGACAGCTGTACAGGCCCATATATGACAGTCAGACACAGGCCCACACATGGGGACTGGGTGTTAATACTGCTCTGCCAAACATAGACAGTTGGGAGACTGGTTTGGTATTTGCTTGCTTTTTCTTAGGCGTATGACATCTGCTTCTACACTGTCTGCCATTGTTTTTTTGACATGAACCTTTCTTGTTTTGCAAATAGCTTGGCAGGCAAATGCAATGTCAGGACAAGCAGAACAGATATACATGGCATAGCTGTGGTCCTTCTGCGACAGCCTGTTATTTCAGGGGTATGGATGGTGGCCAGTGACTTGTTGTCAATGCTGACACAGTAAGGTGGCAGCCATTCATAACCTGGCAGTACAGTAACTTTCAGATACCTGCTGTTCTACTAGGCACCATACCTCTCAGTCTTTTAGAGCCAGTAATCTGAGGAAAGCCATAAATAATTGGGTGACAAAGGGCCAAAAGTAGGAACAGGTGTTGAATATTGACCTTACAAATGTAGATAGCTGCTACAATAACAGGTTTTGCATTAGCATGCATTTTTCTAAATGGTATGAAGTCTGAAACTAACATATGTTCATTATTTTCTGACTTTAGTCTTTCATGATTTGCAAATGATTTGCCAGAAAACCACAATTTCATGACAAACATCTAACTTATGATGCAAAACTCTGGACATTTTGCAACATTCTGTACAACTGACAGGTTTGCTAGGCACTGTCTAGGTTATTCTGAGCTGTGTACTGTCCATATGAGTGGCTCCCTGTCCCTGACTTGTCCATCTTTCCTGCACTAACAGGTATTGACGTATGGACAGTGTGTACAGGTCCTATTGTAGGTGTAGCTGACATGCAAGATAGTTGGCACAGAAAGTCTTGGACCATGGACCCTTTCAACCACAGTACTGTACCTAGGCCACTAAGCAACTACAGCCAAGTGTAAGTGCTGCCCACTTTCTTACAGTATTTACCATGCATATACATAGCTCATCGACCCCCTGGATATTGTGGACATGCAACAGGTTATAGAGTTAATTGGGACAGCCCTGGGAATGTGTGCTGTGCTGCTATTACCCTACAATCATACATGTTACTGAATTTCTGTGGGGACACGGGTGTGTTGACGGGGGCATACTTGTCAAATATACACATTTTCACAAAATGCAGATGTTGGCTTTACTTTTTGACACCATTTAGCATAGTGTTGAGCCTGTCTTGCAGAATACTGGCATATCACTAAAGACTGAAGGTTAGGATATAAAGGCAGACATTTGGGTATCAGACTTTTTACCCTTCAGAGACTTCATGCAACTGCAAGACCTGCTGTGATATCACTGTGTAAGTCTGCCAGAGGACAATTTCATCATTGTCCTTATTTGTGGGCTTTGCCAGACATTTCTTAATGGATTTCTATGGCTGACTTGCTGGTAGAGGCTGATGGGTGAGTATGGGACCCCAACATTGACATCCATGCATATGACTTATGACCTCCCAGTGTATTCATCACCCACATAAACTGCAGTGAGTTTTGTCAGCTAGGGGACTACTGCATACTCTGCGGAAGCCAGTATTGGGCAGATGTTTCCTATTGTCTCAGCTGTCAGCTGTCTGCTGCTATCCCAGTAGGCCACCACTTTCCCTTGCATATATGCAGCTATACCTGAGATATACTACCAAAATGTACTACTACATTCATCTCTTGTTAAGAAGTGTGACTTACCTTGTGCCAGTGGCAGTTGTGATGATGGTGCTTGAGGACTGACTCTATCGAATGCACACATTACATGGTCTATACATGGCAAGGTACAGGGAGTGTGATGTGTGTGGCATCCATTTTACTGTGTGTGCGAGTCAGAGAGAGGTGTCAGTCCCTGGTTCCCTATGTTGTTAGTGTATGTGCTATGCATTGCCTTTTTGCTAAGGCCAGGGTATACTGGGTTCGCCTACGTCTGCCTACAGGGGCAGACTCAGGACCTTCATCCTCTGAGCCCCCCAGTGACTGTGGAGGCCTTGGCAATGGTGGGGGGCTGTGTGCTACTTCCCTTTGATGTTCCTGCTGCAGCTGTTTCAAAAGGATCATATTGTGCAGCATGGCACATACTATGAACATGTGCGCACATGTGGATGGAGAGTACTACCAGGCTCCACCAGATATGTCAAGGCAGTGGAACCGTGACTTGAGCATCCCAAACACATTCCCTGTAATGTTCCTAGTTTGTGTGTGTGCCTCATTATGGCATTCTTCAGTGGGTGTGTGTGGATTTCTGATGGGCATCATCATCCACGGTTCCAGTGCATAGCCAGCATCCCACACGAGATGGCCATACAGGATGTCCCCCCTGGCAAATGCCTGGTACAGCTGTGAGGCATACCAGCTATGGGAGTTATGATAGCTGCCAGGGCTGCCAGCACACACATTCATGATAATGCCCTGGGCATTGCACATGACCTGGCAGCTGATGGAATGATAGCCCTATTGGTTGGCATACACTTTACCGTCTTCACCAGGTGGTGTTTTGATGTGGACGTGAGTGCAGTCTATGGCACCCAGTACCTCAGGGTTGTGTACTACATGGTGGAAGAGATGCATATTGCTGGTCCTCTCCTCGGGGGTGCTGGGGAAATAAATGTACTCCCCGGCATGTGTTCGCATGGCATCCAGGAACTGGTGGAGTACCCTGAATGCAGATGCCTGTGAGACCCCCTTGATGTCCCCAGTAGGCCTTTTGAAAGTACCTTTAGCTAGTATTCTTAAGGCTACACATACCTTGGTTTCAACTGGGATGGGTTCCCCTCTGTTGTCTCTGAGTCTGAGGTGAGTCCGGCAGAGCTCAGTGAGTTGCTGAAGTGAGTCCCTATCCACCCTGTAGCACTCTAGTATCTCCAGCTCATGGTAGCCCCTGGAAGGTTACCCTGGGTCTGAACACTCTTCTCCTCCTTGGTCTGGGTCAGTTGTCAGTATTATCCTCATCACCACCCTTAGTCTGTAGCACATAGAGATGTAGCAACGCAGCAACAGTCCCGATCATTTTGTCACTTAAAATTCCAAATTATGTACACCAATGGTGCAGAGTTTGTGGAAAAAAAAACAGAATGAAAGGTGTTTGCATACTTTATACTGGTGTGCTGCAGATGCTGCCTGTGTGACTGGCTGACTATGATACATTCCAACTGCCACCTATATTATTGAGGGGTTTGAATGGGCCACTGTGTGTGACAGAGTCCGTACTAGTGATTTGTAGTTAATTATCTTTATTCGGCTATTTCCTTTTTTTTTCTCTATTTCCACTGTGTCATGCCATGCAAGCAAACTGTTTTAGCTAGTGTAAACATTGCTGAGCAGAAAGGGCCCTTCCCTGGATATGAACACGCTTATCATTTCTTTATCCAGCTTAGCACAGCTAAGCAGCTGCAGATACCCCATTGCTTAGCTGTGCTTAGCTGAGCACAAATAGGAGCCACAGAGCTCCAATGAGCTTGCACCAAGCATGACACACCCCCCTTCTCATGTCAGCTGCTTCTTCTGCTTACACCACTAAAGTATAGCTGCTACATGGTTAGGTACCCACTGACACAGTCTCCCATTTTGCTATTCAATAAATTTAGCTCATTTACATACCCCACTGCCTTAGTCTCTAGTTACAGCACTACACTGGTGCCTATGTCCTTAGCAACTATTGTTACCTGTTATTGTTATGCGTCTGCCTGCTGCCCCTTATGATGGCAAAATTCATATTTCACATTTAATTGTCTTTTTACATTTTTTTTATTTTCTGTACCATCTCATTTGCGTGCCACTGCGCTCTGCTTAAATAGCCAATATCGGCCAAAAAATATTGATTTTTGCAATTTTAAAACAGTTTTGCATGCCAATGGCCATAGTTTTGGCCATTGGCATGCCTAATAAACATAATACATTCTTTACTTTCAGCTGTTATGCCCCATTTTGATTTTTGCAGAAATATACACAGTAAGTAACTAAATAAATTTCTGCTGCAGACACAGCTCCAACACGGATGCCTGTCTGCTTGCTGAATCTCAAATTCACCTCATTTGCATGGTTTTCACTAGCTAATGAGGTGATTTGCATTAGTCCATGGTGTCTGTGTTGGAATAGTGCTGGGAGGCTCGTGCACTCCCCCAGCTTTGTTTACTGGATAGCACAGGCTTTGAACTCCCTGTTCGAGCTGTACCACTATTCTTGCACTGAGATTAGCTCCATGTAAGCCTGATAGAATCCTGGCCACTGTCAGCAGCATTTTGTTCATCTAGCTGAGAGCTTTCATATGAGGTAAAGGAGTTCTATCAGTGTTGGTTGTTGAGCTATTTAGAAAAATGTGAAAATTATATCTATATAAATTAATATCATAAAAACAATGGTTAATATCTATTTACCTGCACTAGACAGAGGTCAATTATTAATGCACTTGAATTTGCCATTGTGTAAACTTTAAGATTAAATTTTTAAAAAAACTTGTGCATAGCATGGTTTTGGAATTATTTATGCAAATATGAACAAGCAATATTTGACGCCTAGAAGTGTCAGTAGGAGTTAACTGCAAATGCACCTAGAGGTGTCACTTAGAGGTAATAAGTTAACTATGAACTGTAATCATTTGGAGACTCTCATTTTCCTTCATAAGAATTTCCTGCTCCACACTAAAATACTCTGTCATATCTTCACAGCTTTGATTTTAAAGCAAAAAATACCAGGAGAAATAATATTAAGTCATACATTTTCATCAACAACTTCTAACTAGCTTCATTAACGTTGAGGAAATCAACACTTATTTCACATTGAGAGTGCAACTCAAAATTAGTTTCTTTATGCAAGCCAAATTCTCCTGCTTCAACACAGGACATATCACCTAGCCTATCTCCTTTCCATGTCTCTTCTCAAGATTCCCTGAAGATTGACCCACTTTAGAAACTAATATATATAGATATAGATATAGATATACTGTACATTACACTCTCCTTGATTGTATATTGCTCACTGCTTGATTGTCTCCTGGATACTGCTTCTTCTCTGGAATGTATATAGACAGCTGTTGGGTATAAGCATATATTATGCCACTAAAATGGTCACATACCATTTGCATGCCAAATGGGTTAATCATAACTCTATTTTTGTAGACAACAGGGTCATTTTTGCTGTCTGCAAAATTTCAACTTGGATTCAGCCTTTGACACAAATAACATTCGGAATACAACCTAGCCAGTGGGATTCATCATCAGAATTTTCCTCTCTATGACATTCTGGGGCATAAGGATATTTTTTTAAACACAACTCTTTTATTTCACACCCAACTCAAAATGTACACTACATGTGTGCAAACTGCATGAATGGTGCACCATTTGACTTTCTCCGTCTGCTGTCTGCTAATATTTCTATTCATTTTATCTTTTCAGATTAACTTATACAGGTGATCCAGCCCAGTACCAGAGTTTACATTTGCTTTTATTAAAACCACTCTTTCCAGCCTTCTCCTTAAAATATTTTCATCTCCCCTTCTTTTACTTTCTTATTAATCTTGAAATTTTAATTTAACAAAACGTTATAAATAATTATTTACATCCCTCCCATTTTCTTCTCCATTTTGCCCTTTGGGGCCTCCCTCCTTTTTTATCCTTGTCCTTTCACTTTCTTGTCATTTCTTTTGTTTATATCCATTTGTTCCATTTCTGACAATATCTCGCTATTTCCTCCGCCATTCCTCTCTCCTCTGATAACTGATTTATCAGCTGTTTTAAATCATTTACCTTTGGACGCCTCTCTGTTTTCCATGTTCAGAAAAAGAAGTGAATTCCACTAAAGAATGCTCAACAGAACAAAAAACAATGTAAATATTGGAAGAGCGTTGGACCACAGGTATTAGTATTTCATCTGAGTATTCAAAAGTTGCTAAAGAACCAAAATGGCAGAAAGACAGCTTCAAAACAACAGCTTCAATAACAGGCTTTTACCATGTTGAGTCCACAATATATGGAATATAGAGCTTTGTTGTTGTAAAAGTCAAGTGGCGTTGTAATTCCACAGCTTTAAAACATGTGGATGTCATAAAAACAGAAAAAACGAACATAAAAATGAAGAACCCTTCTGATGTAAACAATGGACAAGCGCTTTCAGCTTTTTCAAGCCTTCTTCAGATCCGTTTCATATATTGTGGACTCAGCATGGTAAAAGCCTGTTATTGAAGCTGTTGTTTTGAAGCTGTCTTTCTGCAATTTTGGTTGTTTAGCAAGTTTTGAATACTCAGATGAAATACTAATACCTGTGGTGCAACGCTCTTCCAATATTTACATTGCTTTTCCATGTTTTGATTATGGCCTTTTTCCCTAAGTTCATTGCCAATGTCATAATGTCCTTAATTTCACATGATCATCTCCATGTCACACCACAATAAAGATAACATTTTAGCCAATTTTTCCTCCTCTGGTTGATGTTTCTACATTTGTAGCTGTATGTCATCCTTGCACCTTTCCAACACATTACAGTCCCAAGTGAAGTGTTCCCATGTCCCTGCTTCCTCTCTAAACCTCCAGCAGATTTCTTCTGCCCGAGAAACATTTTGTAACCTTGTTGGAATGGCATTTCTATGCAAATATATCCTGAATTTACGAGACCTTGAAATATACCTGGACAGTCTGATTATGTTTTCTCACTCTTACTTCTGAATTTGCATTTCTAACCTTTTAACATTTTTGCGTCTTATCATTTGGTCTTTCTTTATCCCCTTTTTCCACTCACCTATCTTCTTCCTACCGTCAGTTGGCGTCTCATCTCCTTACAGCATTCTCTTCTACTTCTTACATAATCTCCAAGATTTCTATCCCTGTTCACACTTTCTTTTCGACTTTGTTCCATTTATTTATTGGTGCTCTCATTCCAGGCTATTTTCTAATTTATACCTCTGCTTTATTTCTACCCATACATTTAACCCGTTCTCTATTATATGTTGAGCCCAATGTTTTACTTTCTCTTGTTTTCTACTCCATCTCAAAGTTATTGTTTTATAATGTTTCTCTCCTCAAACATCCTATCACTACAACCCTCTTCCTCCACTTTTCCCAGTCTTTTCCCTTTTGATGGGCCTCAAATATTCTTTGTGCCTCCTTCATCCATTGCAGTTGTAAACCTGTCTTTGCTACCTCTAAGAGGATGTCTAATGTATCTTTTCCTTCCCTTAACTTTCATTCTCTTGCCATTATCATTTGTTTCCAGTCTGCTCACAGTCTCCTTAAGATATTCACTATGATACATGCTTGCAGGTAGTTTTCAAATCCAGAGCTCCTGTACCTCCTTTATCTCCCTTCTGTGTTAGTACCTCGGAGCTCACCCCTGGCTACCCCCTTCCCATACCAAGTCTCTTCATTTTTAAATAACTGATCCTTCTGGAAGATTCCAGAATGCCTTCTCCAGCTATTGTTCCATGATACACAATTGCTGCATATGTATTTTCTGGTCTTGGTCCATTTTTATAGTTTTCCACCCTTCCAGCAGCTCCCTTACATTCTTATAGATTTTTTCATAAGTACTCTCCAGTGACCCTTCCATTATGTCTTTTATCCACCCTCCAAGATATATCTCTTCTATCCACTACTTGCCTTGCTTACCACCCCCTATTCTCACATTCACTTTAGATTTTTCTTCATTTACCTTATATTCTGATGCTTTCTGAAACTTTGTAACAGTTTCCATACTTTCATCTAGTCATCCCAGTGGTTTGTGTTGTCGATATTTCATCTGCATAATTTTCTTTTCACTACCTCTCTTCTGATACCCAGTAATGTTTGACTTCCTCACTGCCTCTGCTAATGATTAATATACATTGAGAAAGGAAATGTGGACAAAGAACAGCATTGCTCTGCTCCTCTTCCTATATTGACCTTCTCTGAAAGTCTTGACCTAACTTTCAGCTTAGTACACAATTCTCTGTACATGTTTTCTATCATTCCTAAACGATTTTCTGGGAATCCCCTTTTTTGCCACCTCACATAATACTTCCACTGTATTCTATCAAATGCTTTTTCGGCATCCAGGTGCATTGTAGCTAATTTCTTCCTTTTAATCTAGGCATCCTGCATGAGCAACATAGTTTTTATTAAATTATCTGTTATTCTTCTTCTAATTACATATCCAGTCTGATCCCCTGTGTTTCAGTTTGGTAAGGTCTTCCCTAGTCTACCTGCTTTTATTTGCATAAAACACTTATAAACATGGTTTAATATTGATATTGGTCCTTACAGTGCCGCCATCTTCAGATCATTCACCTCCTTATGCAATGCTGTAATTACTGCTTTTTCCATGATCCCAGAGGATTGCACTCTTCCCTCATATCATTAAATAATAGCACTAATCTATTAACCACCTCTTCTTTCAATAATTCCCAGAACTGCAAAGGCCATCCATCACTTTGCAGTCACTTCCCTCTAGTCGTTTTCTCCCATTATTTATTATTGATTTCACCAGCCTTTTTAGTTCTTTTTCCCCCAACTTTTCCCACTCAGGCCACTTCCATGTATCCCCTTCCACCCCTCCATCATCCTCCCTCTCTTCTTCTTCTCTGTACAGATCCTAATAATATGTTCTAAACCCTTGTGGTAGTCTCTTCTCTATCTTCGCTCCCCTTTCCAGGCACAGCTCGTAGATACCCTTCTCAACTTCCTGCTGCCTTTGTCTAACTGCTAGCATTTTAGTAGCTTTGGGATTTGAGGCAAAGAATACTTTCTCCTTCACTATCCTTTTCTCCCAGATATTTCATCTTCCCAGTCCTGTATTATTTCCTTATGCGCCCGTTCCCGCTCATTATTGTTTCCCTAATTTCTTCTTCCGTGCCTTTTTTCCTTCTGTGCTGTTTGAATTGTTTCCCTCAAAGTTCATTTTTTTCTTTGACTTGATCCAACTATATCTGTTCATATTCCTTTTCCATCAGATATGCTGGCAATTTTCAATGCCTCTCTAGTTCTCCAGTCCCCTCCCTAACTCATTCTATTCTTACCCCTATCGTGACATGATCCAATATTGTGTTTTTTTTCTTTTTACCATTACTACCCGCCATTCCTGATTATATTCTTCCTTCTTGCTCTGTCTTCAAAATCTACTGCTTTCTCTTCTAGGTAATAAAGCCTTGCCTGGCCCACCTCTGCCCTTCCTTTTTAACTCATTTGTGTCAGTCAGTGACATTAATCCTGTATGTCCATTCATTCATTCCCATACCTTTAATATCTGCTTCCTTGTGCTGCCAATTGTCCTGTAATGACCATTCTATCTCCTTCAGCTCATGCCAGATTTTCACTAATGTTAGCTCCTCACTCTCGATCTCTGTTTCTACTTCAGTCACATTCTCTGCTGCTTCTCTTCTTTTTTCTGTTAATCTTCTGTAAAACTTCTCCTTTGTGCCTTGCCTTCCATTCTGACTGACTCTTCCTACCCTTCTTTTTGCTAATTTGCTCGTTATTCAGCTACTGCCATGGCACAGCGGGATAAAGCCCCAACTATAGCCCAGGTGACCTGGGTTTGATTAGTGACTCAGGTGACTAAAGAAGTTGCAATAAGCGATGGCTGCGACCATCTCTGGAGTAGGGTGGTGATGTGGGCAATTCCTGCAATGATCCTGAGTAGAGTCTGGGGATACCTCTGGGCCAGAGGTGTGGCACAAAGAGGAGGTGAGTATAGACATGGCTGAGCAGCCATTAAGGCAGGGTGATACATTGCAATTTCACCATTGCACACCCTACACCTGGATATAATCACAATGCCACAAGGGAGGGCGGAGAGGACACGGCATATAAGAACCCCCCCAACAGATGCAGACAGCTGAGACTTTTAGGATGCCCTTACAATTCATGATCAACCCCAGGGTTATCAGCGTAAGCATGAGGGGTTTGTTTCCTACTTGTATATCTGGTGTGTACATGGAGTACTGGATAGCAGTGCTGCTAAATGAAGTAAAAAGGAACACAAAATCACATTTTATTCATCTTTTATTATTTTTTTTTTTCAGTATTGTGATACTTTACAGACACAAATTTCTAGAACAACACCATACTTCTTGTGATTAAACCATACCATCTGTGATTAAATCCAGTATTACCCACACCCAGTTATTAGTTATTGCATAAAAAGTAATGAGATTCTATTTTCACTGACATATAAATCATTGTTAATGAACAACATTGGACCATGTAAGTTTGCCTAACTTCAGAATCTTACATCAGCAGAATTATTTCTTTTATGCAGCAGTTGTTGCAATATTCTAATTAAGCAGCCTTTTTTTTTCTGTTTAATTCATTTTGTATGGAGGGCTGTTACCTCTCATAATACCCCCACACTCAGTCTAAGCAAGAAAATAAAAAAAAAATTCATAAAGACTTGCTCTCAGGTCTAGTGACTTACTTTGGTGTAAGGCCTGTCTATAAACAGGCAACTGTGGAGACCAGATTCCAAAAGACCTGCTATTTGCCTGCTCTCATTGTAGGTGGTCACTTACACTTAGAGCAAGTCTTTTGGAATTTGGTCACTTGTGTAAGCACATAACATAATATTCTGGATCCACATTTACGTATGGTCCATTTTTATAAATGATCTCCAATAAATCTATTCATACATTATGAATGAGCTCTACTATGCCATTAACTTCTGCATTCATAAAAAAAATATATTAGAAAGACACCATTACAAAGGTAAACTTATAAAAAAGTCCTTGGTCAAGTTGCAAAATTTGTAAGACATGCAACAGAAAAAAAAAAAAAAAGAGTAATTACTTAGCTTTCACCCAAGTCAAGAAGTTAAGTTTATATTAAATAAAATCAGATACATCCTTCCCCTTCCTTTTCTCATATGACTCTATCTAAGTTTAAATTCAACTTTATCTGAAGGGGTGAAATAGTTATAAAAGATCATTTGATTAAATCAGAAAACTGAGGTTCTGCTATGGATCACTAAACTGCAAGTGTCAGAAATGCATTAAAATAATAACACAGAATGTTAAAATGAACCACTATCATTCATATAGTAACACGGAATGTTAAAATGAACCACTATCCTTCATATAATAACACAGAATGTTAAAATGAACCACTATCATTCATAGAATAACACAGAATGTTAAAATGAACCACTATCCTTCATATAATAACACGGAATGTTAAAATGAACCACTATCCTTCATATAATAACACGGAAATGTTAAAATGAACCAATATCATTCATGTTAAATAAGGCATTAGCATGCGGACCCATCAGTGACCCATAGTTGCAGGCTGCAATCCCTGACCCATAGTTGCAGGCTTCAATACTATCAGTTCAAAAAGGGCAAGGCTGCATCATACTCAAACAGATTTTGGGCACATCACCTTGAGCAGTATTCTGTGTAATATCATGACAAGAGCCAAAATGGAAGTTAGTTATAATTATACAATAACTACATGTGTTTGATAATGAACAGAATGTTTTCTGTACTTTTTCTTCAAAAGGAGAGCTTGCCTTTTGAATTTTGTGGTCATTTTGAAGAGATAACAGCTGAACTTGATAAAGAACTGCTGATTTATGCTACTTCCATTAACTTTTCAAAGGTATTTTTGTAGTATTTCATATGAGGTGAATAATTTATTAATTACAGTGACTAAATATAACCACCATTTCACTGTCTCTATTCTAGCCTTATCTAACCAGTTATCCAAAAATAACAATTCGTATTCACCAACCAAACATCCAGACAACATCCCCCCCAACTCTCTTACCTGTTCCTATCTCATCAATTAAGAAACTCCTTCTGAAACTTAAACCTACCACCCTTGCAGCTGATAATTTACCTGCCAACTTCCTAAAAATGGCTGCTGAATCCATATCCTACCCTGCGTCCATCCTCATTAACCGCTCCATACAAGAATCCTATATCCCTCAACTGTGGAAATTATCATACATCATCCCTCTTCATAAAGGTGGAAATTCTTACGACTTCTCAAATTACTGTCCAATCACCATTTTATCTCCCCTTTCTAAACTTCTAGAGAAATGCATTCACTTTCAAGTTATGAAGTTCCTGGACACACACACAAACTCCTGTCCACCACACAACATGGCTTCCGGCCACATCACAGCACAACTACTGCTCTTCTTTTCTTTACTAACATAGTTAACCAACACAGGAATAATAATAACTTCACATCTGCCATATTTCTGGATCTCTCCAAGGCATTCAATATCGTCTCACACACCATACTACTAGATACTCTAGCCTCCCTATCCTTTGCCCCATCTACTATTGCCTCGTTCAGGAATTATCTGTCTGACAGGCAGCAGTCTGTCTAATGGCAAGGTATACTTTCCCCTCAACTTCCAACTTCCATAGGTGTACCACAAGGCTCAATACTAGGCCCACTTCTCTTTTCTGTTTTCACCAACTTACATACCACAACCAAGCAGGCCTCACTTATACAGTATGCAGATGATTCCACTCAAATCTGCTCAGCCCCTTCCCTTTAATAACTCACCCAAGAATTCTTTAGCTCGGTGGAAAAATGGATTATTGGCATCCAACTCATCCTGAAACCCAAGAAGACTAAATTATTCTTATTTACCCCCAACAAATCTAAAACTACTCCGCTTTCCTTTACTATCACTTCCAGAAATGGTACCACCATTTCCCCTTCAACCCACACCAAACTCCTGGGCATCAAAACTGACAAAAAATTATTTCACTTTGATGTCCATATATCCCAAACTATCAAAAAGGTTCACAAAAAAATGGGTACACTCTATAGGCTCAAAAACTTCCTCTCAGATTAAGCTAGAATCACCCTAGCACAAACTGACCTATTGTCCACACTAATGTATACAGCATTCTTACCCATATCAGAAAAACAGACCTGGATAAACTTAACTCATGCTATAATAAGATTGCCAAGTTTGCTAACAACTCCTCCTTCAGAAAACACCACTATATAGCTCATAGGGACATACAATGGTTAGAATTTGCACAACTTCTCAATTTCCACCAGTCATTACTTACAACATTCTAAAATATCCTGATAAATCCCCATCACTAGGGCAACTACTGACTCAATACACAGCAAATTGCCCCCTCCGCTCTAATGACAAATCACTCCTCAGAATCTCTAGAGCTAATAATGCCACAGGAAAGGCACTATTCTCCCATACAGTTGCTAAAAACTGGAATACCCTCCCTCCTTCAATAACAGCAAGCACCTCTACCTCTCACTTCAAAAACACCCTAAAAGCACACCTACTGAATACCTGGTTATGTCCAGGTATTACATAAAAAGAAATGTTTCCTACCTCTCACCCTCCATTGACAATGATGTCTTCTAATTACTTCACTGTAATGCTAACAGTACTAACAGTTAAGCTACCACTTGTCAGTAGCTCATCAACCATGATCACTGCTGACATATATTCTGCGTGTATTCATATTTCTAGCCTGAAAATGTGAATAATGCTGTTTTAATATGTCTTGTCTGTCTAAAAATTCCTACATGTAAATATCTATTATGTTTTGTCTGTCTATAAATTCCCACATGTAAAGATCTATTGGTGTTCTTCACTGCTAGCTTGTTCTTATAATTCTGTTCAAAACATGTATTATTGTTATAATTCTGTATAAAACATGTATTATTGTTATAATTGTGGAGCTTTTCTCCCCGGGCCTCCGCTGTAAATGGACCTAGTCCAGTCGGACTTTCCCAGTAAACAAATGTAAAATAAAAATAAAAATAAAAATAAATAAATAAATTTGAATTGCTAAAACAACATTTAATCAACAAAACTAAACAAGCTGTGAGGGTTACGAAAGTGTAATGGTTCATAGATTAGTACTAGGCTAACGACTCTAGTGGGCCATTTTAAGCCTAGACAATGAAACCACGTGAGAATCGAACCCTGCATCTCATGTCTGTAAGGTAAAAACCTTAACCATTATGCCAACCTCCCACCTTCAGTGGTGTTACATGCTTCACAAGAGTTATCAATAGTGCCCAAAAGGTCTATGGGCTATGACAACATTCTCTGAATTACTCATTTAAGATATAAAAGTAGGAACTGGGCTTTAAATAAACAAATATCCTGATGAGCACAAACTGAATGGCACAACTTCTTTAATAAAAGACACCAAGTTGTCCCAGATGATTAAAAAAAATTACATAGCTGGTGAGGCAGAGATAAAGAAATAACCTCTTGTTTAATGTCAACAAATGTAGCACAATGAGACTGGACAAAAAGGAAAACATTTATGATTACAAAATAAATGGCCAAGTCATACATGTGGACACATGTATACATATACACACGCATACATATATATATATATATATATATATATATATATATATATATATATATATATATATATTATATTTATTTATTTCCAGTTTGATGACCAAGGGAAGTCCACTGGGCTCAGGCAGCCTGTTTTCAGTGGAGGCCCGAGGAGAAAAGCTCCACAATGCAAAATACAAATACAACTGAAGATACAGAAATGTGTAGTAAAAAGTTACAAATAGATGGTACAAATTGAAGAGAAAGAAATTGTATGTACAAAATTTACATAAAAATGTAATATGGCTTTTGAATACAAATACATTTCAGAGAGAAAGAGAAAAAATGATTACAGTGTTTACATAAAGAAGTATTATGTGGATAGGATGTATCTGAGGAAGAAGCATGCTTTTGAAAAGCTTAGATGCAGAAGAAAAATATAAAAGGCAAGGATGGAGTAAAAAATATGTTTCTTTAGTCACGAACCAATAATGTAAGCGCTTTTGGTCGCACTTCAAATGTGCAACCTTCATCAGACAACATCAGTTAGTTAATTAGGAAACATTTTAAAAAGCTCACTCAAGTGACATCATCATTACATCAGTTCCAGTCACAACATTTAAAGCAACAATACCCCCTTCTTGTCATAAAAGAATGCATAGGCACATTCCTAGCAAATATCATTATATAATACATATATAATACATTTTATACAAAAAAATCAATGTATTACAAATTCATATCAAATAATTATATACTTTAGTGTTTCATGAAAATAAAAATAAAAATAGAAAATAAAAATAAAAAATATATAAATATATCTATATATATACACAAAATGCATAATAAATATATATATATATATATATATATATATATATATATATATATATATATATATATATATATATAATATGAGATAATACTTATGTGCATACCAATAATTGTGTACTTAAAAGTACACCATGCTTCCCCAAAAAACTCATATGTTTATATAATTACCGTCTTTCTAAGGCCTTCGGTTTAAGCATACATTTCAGGGAACTAATTTCATTAAGTCCAGGAAACATATAGGCGTTTTGTTAACAATTGCCCCCACAGTTCCCTTTGTTCTAATTTTATGGACCAAGGACCACTCCTAGGGTCAAATTTCACTTGTTCAATAACCAAAAATAGGAAAAAGTGATCATTATGGACATTACTGTGTCTAGCTAGAGCATTAGTACAGTCTTTTCTCATTATACTGTACTGGTGTTCATACACTCTCTGCTTCAAATGACGTTCGTCTTCCCAATATAAAATTGTGGACACCACTGACACTCAGTCAGATATACTACAGATTTACTGTTACAATTAAACTTATCCTTAATGGAAAAGTCAACCATATTCAAGGTAAATTTATTTGTTACCTTTATGTGTTTACACTGGTTACATGAACCACATTTAAACATCCCCCCAGGTCTAGCAGGTGCTGCCCGATTTATTTCTATCATAAAGGGTAACACCCCACTTACACACTACCTTAGGGGAACAGGTACTTTATTCCTAAGGCTGCCATCATCCACCAGCAAGGTCCAATTTTTACACAAAATGGACCGTACATCATATGCATTAAGTGAAAAGGCAGTACTAAAAATAAAAGGAAAATTATCATTAAATCCATTTCCATTTATATTGGTAGTTCCTTCATCTATACTCGCATCATTAACAGATTTTAGATATTCAAGTGTTTCTATGGAATCCACCATTCCACTATTAAGTATAGGTTTAAACCACCTCAAATTGCATTTATTAGTGACCTCCTCAATCAATGTTTCCAATAAGTCGGGAGGATAACCTCGTAAAATAAACATTCCTTTAAGGGTCTCACATTCGATCAGATATTCATTATTCAAAGTTGTCATATGGGCAGCCCTAACTAACTGACCCTTTACAACAGACCGTTTCTGAAAAAATGGGTGGGAACTCTCAAAATGTAAAAAACAATTAGAATATGTTGGTTTACGATAGATTTTCGCTGTGTAATACCCATTCAAACTATCTTTTCTTAATAAGACATCCAAAAAGCTAATTTCATTAACGTGGAATTCGTAGGTGAATTTAAAAAAAAATGGTTAATTCTGAAATACTTTCCACAAACTCAACAACGTCAGCATGGTTCCCATGAAATAATATAAAAATGTCATCCTGGTAACGTGTGTACCAAGTGACATGCTTTTTGAAGATGACATGTTTAAAAAGCAACATGGTTTCCCAGTATGCCATAACACAGTTGGCAAAGCTCCCTCCACATGGGGAGCCCATGGCTATACCAGATTTTTGGAGGTAAATGTCCCCCCCAAAAAGAATATAGTTGTTAGCCAAAATAATGTCAAGAAGATATTCAATCAGGTTTATTTCATCACCGAAACACCAATCATGTGTAAAAATTCTCTCACCCAATGGACCCCCAAAGATTGAGGGATGACCGTATACAAATCACAAGCATCAATCGTTAGAAAGTGAACATCATCACGATACTTTAACTTATTGATGCTTTCCAAGAATCGCCAAGAGTCACAACAAATCTGGGTCTGTCCAGCAAATATCTCTTTAATTTCATTTCCACAACTTTGGCACAACCATATGTGATGCTATTACGCCCATCAACAGAGCCTGGAACTGATGTAATGATGATGTCACTTGAGTGGGCTTTTTAAAATGTTTCCTAATTAACTAACTGATGTTGTCTGATGAAGGTTGCATATTTGAAGTGTGACCGAAAGCGCTTACATTATTTGTTCGTGATTAAAGAAACAGATATTTTTTACTACATCCTTGCCTTCTATATTTTAGTTTGATTTTGCTTGTTGTTTGTGGTGTTTAGATGCAGAAGAAGCATGCTTTTGAAAAGCTTAGACACAGAAGAAGCATGCTTTTGAAAAGCCTAGATGCAAAAGCATGCTTTTGAAAAGCTTAGATGCAGAAGAAGCATGCTTTTGAAAAGCCTAGATGCAGATGAAGCATGCTTTTGAAAAGCTTAGATGCAGAAGAAGCATGCTTTTGAAAAGCTTAGATGCAGAAGAAGGAAGAAAGTTAGGTTGGGAGAATGCAGTTACATTTCCATTTAGAAGAGAGGTAGGAGTAAAGATGAATTTTAAAGTTGTCAGTGTTCTGCATAGTCCTTAGAGAGGTGGGGAGAGAGTTCCATTTCTTGGCTAAGGAAAAAGAGAGGAGATGTTGTCCTACGGGTTGCATGTGTTTGTGGACAGTAATTAAGTTTTGGTGTTCAGATCTGAGTGTTCTATTTAGGATGTATAAGGTTAGGATGTTAGTGAGTGCAGGGCATTTGGAAGGGTTGAATATAAGCCTGTGAGCAGTAGTAAGTTGGAGGTAGTCCAGATAATTAGGGAGTTCTAACCAATGTAGAGAATGGAGGGCAATACAATGATGGAAAGAGTATTTGGATTTGGTGACAAATTTTACGATTTTGTTGTAACAATTTTCAAGTTTAGAAGAGATGGAGGAGGTTAAGTTGGTAAGTAAGGGAGCACCATACATTAGGGAAGGAAGGAGGTAAGTAGAGGCAAGTGTCTGTTGGGTAAATGGGAAGAGGAAGTGATAGTTTCTGTATAGCATACCCAGTTTTTGATGGGTCTTTTTTATATTTTGCTGTATGTGGGTATCAGATCTTAGGTGTTTGTCTATAGTTACGCTGAGTAGTTTGGCGCAGGGAACAACTTCAATAGGAGAGTTATTATGGCTTTTGACTTGGAAGGAGATTTTGTCATAAGGGAAGGATTTTGAGTGTGGGAACAGTAATATTTTGGATTTGTTGGCATTAAGAGAAAGGTGGTTTTGGAGCATCCAGGTCTCAGTGGTTGAGAATGCAGTCTGGGTCTTAGTTAGTAGTTCAGGGAGGTTAGTAGCAGAGCAGACTAGAGTTGAGGCATCTGCGTATTGTATGACTTTGGCATTAGGGACAGCAGAGTGAAAATTGTTGATAACGATATTGAACAGCATTGGACCAAGAATGGATCCCTGGGGAGTAGGAAAGGTGAGGTGCCTTTATTTCATTTCACAGCCTGAGATCTATTGGATAGGTAGCTTGAGAACCAGGATAGGATGTTTTGGGAGAGATTTAGGTTTGAAAGATGGCTTAGAAGATGGGCGTCAGAAACAGTATCAATGCTTTGGAGAGATCTAGTAGGACTGTTGAGACTATATTCCAGAATCACGGGCTTGATTGACTGTGTCCAGAAAAGAGAGTAAAGCTGTGATTGTGCTATGACCAGGTCGGAAACCATGCTGGGTTGGAGTAAGCAGATGGCTTTCAGTTAGGAAAGGCATAGGTTGGAGGTGAATGCATTTTTGTAGGATCTTGGAGATATGAGAGAGGATAGCTATGGGGTGGAAGTTTGTGATATTAGTATTTTTCCCTCCTTTGTGGAGAGGTAGAATGAAGGCTGTATGCCAGAGTTTGGGCGCATAGGATTCCTGTATGGCTCTGTTGATTAAGATGCTAATGGGGATAGCAATCCCGTCATCAGCAGACTTAAGGAAGAAAGAGGGCATGTTGTCAGGGGCATTAGAGCAGGGTTTTAGTTTGACAGAAGTCTTTTTATGAAGGTGGTGGAGACGGTTTTGAAGTCAAACATGGGGGAGAGTTAGAATTAGGGGGTTGAGGGGCATGACTTGGATGGGGGAGAGTGTGGGGTTGAGGGTTTATTGTTAGGAAAAGTTTTGGTTAGTTTTGATATTGAGTTGCTAAAGAAAGAGTTGAATAAAAAAGCTATTTCTAGATCAGATTTATTAGGGTCAAGGCAGGGGTTATTTTTTGTGCCTGGGTTGAGAAGTGAGTTTATTGAGTTCCAGAATTGTCTGGGTTTTTTAGTGTGGTTGGACTGGAGTTTGATATAATAGGATTTTTTGTCTCTGATAATTTGTTTTTTGCAAGATTATGAAGCTGTCTATATTCAAGAAGGGTTTCAGGGACGTTGTTTTTTTGGTAAAGTTTCCAGCATTTTTCTCATTGATGTATAGCATGTTTGGTGTCTTTAGTTAGCCATGGGGCAGTTTTGGTTTTTATTCTTTTTGTTCTTGATGGAGCGAGGTAGTTTAGGGCATTTAGGAAAGTGGAGTTAAAGTAGTCTACAGCGCTGTCAAATGGAAGAGTTTTTAAAATGCTCCAGTTTATTTGTTTGAGGGAATTTGAGAAGGTGTTGGGGTCAAAGTTACTAAGGTTACAAATGTGTATGTATTGATGTTGAGTAGGGGGAGGAGGTAGCTCTGTGGATAAAGGCAGGGAGGTGGTCATTAATGGAGTTGGGGGTGGTACCAGAGTTGGTGATTTTATTTTGATGAGAGACTAGGATCCAGTCAAGTGTGGATCCAGGAGGGTTTGCTTTATTGGGTCTGGTGATGGAGGGGATTACTTAGGTAAAGTTGAAGAGATTATAGGTTCATAGGTTCATAGGTAGATACTAGGTTATCTGCCTTAGGACATTTATAAGCCTAGCCAGAGTGTATTTGGCTTCCACCTCCCTATTAGATTAGCCTACTGTGCCTCTGTAAAGTAGGTCACAGAAGGTACCCTTTTAAGATTAGTTTACTGTGCCTCCATCTAGCAGGGACACAGAAGAGATCCCAGGGGTGAATTTGCGATTTCCCATCCACGTGTCCAGATTTGGCTTGAAGAGGGTCAGCGAGGGGCTATGTCGAAGATGAATTGGGATTCTATTCCAGAGTGAGGGGAACCTATGGGAAATGAATCTGTCCCTCCAGCATGTCCTATTTAATTTTGTGCTGAGGTTTAGGTCCCTGGAGCGTGTGCAAAAGAGGCGTGTTTTTTATTGAAAGCTTTCTAAATGTTTTTATTTGATTGGTTCTTTTAAACTTGTTGAATTAGTTACAGTATATATAACTGTTCTGCAATGATTTTACTTTGTCTGAAGAAGGGTTTATCCCGAAAGCGCTAACCTGTGAATCTTTTTGGTGGATTAAAAGTATTTACACAGCAGTGTTCTGCCTTTCTTTTGTCTGCAGCTCTAAGGGACTTGGATTTTTTGAGGTGGAGTATGTCCATTAATTCTGGGTTTGACATGGCTTTGTACGTCAGGCATAGATCGTCTCTGAGTAGGCGGTAAGCAACTGAGTAGAGCTATAGTTTCTTTAGTCGAGCTGCATAGGACATCTGCTTGCAGCCCATGATCCTCTTGGTGAGGTACTTTTAGGGTCTCTCCAGTTGCTGCAGGTGTCGGGTAAGGTACATCCCAAAAGGGGCATTGTATTCAATTATGGGCGTGATGAGTGATGAGTAGAGGGGCACAATGACCTCTCTTGATCTAGATGCGAACCCTTTCATGATAAGGTGGGCTATATAGAAGGTCTTTCTAACCACTTTGGCACCGTGATTGTCAAAGGAGAGATTACTATCTACATTGGTCCCCAAATCTCTAATTACTTCTTCCGTACTTAATGGATTACCACCTATGTGGTAATTTGTGGGCACCTTGTTTTTCCCAAAGGGGATGACTATGCACTTTTTAGCATTTAGCTTGAGGCCGTGGCTCTGGCACCAAGCATCCATCTCTGTGAGACCATTTTGGAGGATGTTTGTGTCAGCTGGAGATTCGATTATGGCCCCCAGTTTGCAGTCATCTGCGAACTTTGTCAGCCATAATTCCCCTGTGTTAGCCTGAACCTCAGAGAAGTATATACCAAACAAGAGAGGTCCCAGAACTGAGCCCTGTGGGACGCCACTTGTAACTGGTTTGGATTCGGACATGGCACCTGCAATTCTGACCATGTGGGTTCTATCTCTGAGCCAGTTTGCAACCCATCTTGTGATATAGGGGTTGATATTTAAGCTGGTAAGCTTATTTATGATGCCCGAGTGGGGTATTGTGTCGAAGGCTTTTGCGAGGTCCAGGTAGGCTGTGTGGACTACCTTGCCCTCATCTATGGCTTTGGTAACTGTTTCAAAGAAATCAACTAGGTTTAAGAGGCAAGATCTGCCCTTAACAAAGCTGAATTGGGTAGGGTCCAGTGTCTGGAGGCTCCCAATGTCTATGTTTATGAGTTCCATGATAATACGCTCCATAGCTTTACAGACCAGACTAGTCAGGCTTATGGGGTGATAGTTTCCGGGGTCCGTTGTGGCACCACCTTTGTGGAGTGGGACCACTGTAGCTGTAAGCCATTCTTTGGGTACATATCCTGTATTAAGGCTAAGTATGAACAGTGACTTAATGTGAGGGTTCAGTTCTTCTTGGAGCTCATGTAAGACACAGCCTGGGACACCGTCCAGTCCTATAGTTGCTGTGTTTTTTGCTTTGGAGAGGGCAGCTTTCACCTGTGCATCTGTGATGTCAGGGAGGTTACATTCAGTTGGGATAGGCATTTGCTCCTTTGGGGGGGAAGGGGGGGAGAAGTTTGCGCTGAATCTGTCTGCTAGGATGTTGGCTATATCTGTAGGTTCGGTATATTTTGTGCCGTTATGCAACAATTCAGAGCATATCTGGGAGTTTCCGCCCATGCTCCTGACATAACTAAAGAAGGCCTTGTGATTATCTTTAGTGTCTAGGGCAATTTTTCTTTCGAAACTGGCCTCTGATGATTTTATGAGGGATCAAAGTTTCTTGCTAATACTGATCAGAGATGCCTTCCCTTTTTGTGATTTTGCTTTGTCATGTAGTAGCTTCCTCCTTCTGTTGTATAGTTTATTTATGGCCGGGGTCCACCAGATTTTGGAGGTCCTGTTTTTGGAGGAGTGAGTCTTGGTTTTATTTGGGATAGCACGATCCATGCATTCCTGCAGTTGCTCATAGAATGCATTTGTAAAGAATTCTGTGGATTGGGCTATATTATCCTCTGGCCCAGGGGCTTTGAAGGATTCCACCTCAGTCTTGAGAAGTGCAAAGTTGGCTTTTGAGAAATTCTTTACAGTGATTTCCTTGGCTGGGGGTGGGGATGGGATATGGATGTCCAGGGAAATTTGTTTATGGTCGGATCTTACCAATGAGGGGTTTACCTCTGGTGTGGAACATTAATAGATAGAGAAGGTGTGGAGTTATTGATTTTGTTCTAGTCAATGTTTATATCACCCAGTATGTAAGTCTCATGGTTAATCTCAGTTGAGGCTCATAAGAGAATGTCTTTGAGAGTTAAGGCATTATTTCCAGGAGGAATATAAAGGGCGATGATACAGAGGCTTTTGTGATTATTCTTTTTTCATAACCTGCTACTAGTTCTGTGTTAGTGAATTGAGGAATAGGATTTGGGAAAGGAATTATAGTGAGAAGGTTGGAGTAGATCAATGCAATGCCTCCATGTTTTCTGTTTAAGGGGTCACACCTAAGAGCTTGGAATCTAGAGAGTAGGATTTCAGAGTTAGAGATGTGAGGTTTGAGCCATGTTTTGGAGATGGCAACAAGGTAAGGTTGGTTGTAGCTTAGCCAGGCTTGGAATTTCGATACTTTGTTAAAAAGGCTCTGGGTATTGATAGTACATAGTTTAAGGGTTTTGGGGGGTATAATTGGTTGAGGGAGATGTGTTGTGATATGTAGATTGGTTGGGTCCAGGGTTAGGGTGAATGTTTGCTGCAAGGAAGAGGGAGTTATAGAGATGTATTATTGGGGAGGTTGTTTGGATTTTAAGTATTCTGGTAGGTGTAATATTGATAAACAAAGTACAAGCACCAAATTCCCAGCGCAATTCCAAGTGAATTAGTACGAAAGAGTAATTTTAACCCACCCCTACATCCTCAACTAAAAAACTTCGAATTATCATTAGAAAAAGAATTAAGAAATGGTTTAAGAAAGGAATATATATGTCCAAACCTTACTAAAAGTGAAGAAGACATTTTATTAACCTTAAGTATTGACAAAGAAGTTCGTATTATGAAACCTGATAAGGGGGGTGGGGTGGTTTTCATGGATCTTAACATGTATGCAGGAAAGATGTTGAACCTATTACATGATGTAGAAAAGTATACTGTTACTTCAATTAATGAGATTAATGTTGCGTACAAAAGAATATATGTTGAACTGAATGATCTATTGTTCGATGGTTTGATTGACCTAAAGACTTACAAATATTTACATGTGGAGAAGCCTAAGATTCCAACTGTTTTTGGAATCCCTAAGGTGCACAAAGACCAAATGGACCCTCCACTTAGACTTATTGTCGCTGCAAATGGATCAGTTACAGCCTCTCTTGCCAAGTATATAGATCTTAAAATTAAGCATATAATTGATGAGAATGAAAACATCTTAAAGGATTCTTGGCATTTTCTTAGTAAAATAAAACCCCATTTGTATGATGAGACCACTGGCTTTGGTACATTAGATGTTGTAGACTTATTCACCAATATACCTCATGATACGGGTTTAGCCTGGTTTGAAGAAATGTTATTACCCCTCAAAAGAATCTCCCAAAATGAATTTAGAACTATTTTAATCTTAATGGAAATAGTATTGAAAAACAATTTTTTATTTTTTGAAGGAGAATATTACAGGCAAACCAAGGGGGTGGCGATGGGGGCACATTGTGCACCAACTTATGCCAACATTATTATGGCTTACTGGGAGAATAAATACATTTTGATACCAAGGTTTGAAAACAAGTGGACACTATATGTTAGGTTCCTTGATGATTTATGCTTTTTGTGGAAGGGCACTTCTGATGAGTTTGAACTTTTTGTAAATTATGTAAATAGTACCACAAACTTTCTAAAATTCACTAGTTATTTTTCCAATACTAATGTGAATTATTTAGATGTATTTTTGGAGAAAAATGGTCAGTGTTTTGTATCAAGTGTGTATAGGAAGAAAACTTTTTCCAATACCTACTTACATTTCTCAAGTTCTCACCCATTTTTTCAGAAAAGAAGTGTTTTAAAAGGACAAGTAGTGAGAATATGTAGAATGACTTCTGATGATCTTCTGTTTTCAAAAGAATGTGAAAATCTGAAGTCTATGTTTTTGGATAGGGCTTATCCTATAGAATTGATTGATCAAACACTGCATGAGGTACTAGAAGGAAGAGAGGGAGATTTGCACCTATATTAGGTAAAGTTTTAAGTGAAACAAATGGTAAGAACAATAAAAATAACATCCCTAGGGATGGATATGCCTCGGGCCTTATTCTAACCTATGACGGACAGACTAAAAAGGTTAGAAAAATTGTAGATAGTGAATGGAACAATTTCGCAAAAGTATCTGATTTAGGTTATATTTTTGACAATGAAATCAAGTACACTTACAAAAGAGGTTGCAATATAAAAGGAATCCTTGAAAAGGCTAGTTATGCAAAGGGATGTGATGAAAATAAAAAGAAAAAACATGGTGTTTTTAAGTGTGGCGCTTGTGGATACTGTAAGAATTTGAAGACTGGTAACACACATTTTTTAGTAGCCCGCAAAAAGACACTCACTCTACACTCCTTTGCAAATTGTAACACAAAAGGTATTATATATATTGCATTATGTGGAAAATGCGAAGCATTTTATGTTGGCAACAGTGAAAGAAAAATGAAACAGAGAATCTATGAGCACCTGTATGATATCAGGACCAAGCGGGACACAAATTCTTTATTTAAGCATACCTTGGTCTGTGATGGGGCTTATTTTAATTTCTTTGTTTTAGAAGTTGTACCATTAGATCCTAGGGGAGGTTGTTGGGAGACTTTGGTTGCATACAGGGAATTATATTGGCAAATAGTTTTAGAGTCAAATAAATTCCCAGGTATAAATGATATGATCACTTTGGCACCTGTGTTGAAAATGAGATCGGCAAAACTTTAATTTTAATTTTAAATGTACATTCAGTAGCAAAATTGTTTTAAAATATGTATAATAAGTGGTTTTAAAACTTTTTATAAAAGTCATTAATTTGTAGTAGTCCATCATTTATTTACATACATCAACCACTAGAGGGCATTATATGACTTGTTAACATCAGAAAAATTCACTATTATGTACATAAATTTTCATTAACACAATCAAATAATTTTTTTATGTATTTATGAGTTTATTCTGTATTGTATAAACAAAGTAACAATGTTTCTAAAGTTTTTAATATTTTTAAAATGACTTTGGTTTTTAATATATACATTTTGTAATTAATTAATTTATTCAAAGTAAATGGTTCTCATAGGTCAGTTTGAATTTAATTAGTGTATTTAAATGTTATTCCTAGGCTGTGTAGTCATTCTGAAGAAGTTGTGGACGAAACGTGTGGTGTATTTGTTCCTACGTACTGTTGCTGCTGTGTTGGATTAAAGTTGTTGCTATTTGGAATATTCTTTGTGTCTGACTACAATTATATATACATCTTGCAGCCCTAATTGAGGTACTGTGCGCTGGGAATTTGGTACTTGTACTTTGTTTATCAGTTCATTTTTGCACCATCCATTCACCTTTTATAGGTGTAATATTGGTTTGGGTATAAGAAGTTTTGCAATGGTTGGCATAATTTTAAGTTTAAAGTGATGGAATAGGTTAGGTTGGAATAATGATGGAGAGATTAGGTAAAAGTGACTGTGTATGGGGTGTTCATGCGGAATAATTGTGGGACTATGGGAGGAAAAAGAGGGGGAAGTTGGTTGTTGGTATAGGAGCTAGTGTGGTATAAGGGAATTAGAAATATTAAGAGGATAAGGAGTGTGGAGGGTGTTGGGTAGAGAAGAGAGCATGGCTAAAGGGAAGTTCTTTAAGGTGATTAAGATTTGTAATGGGAAGTTAGAGCAGGGATTGACAAGGGGTTGGGTCAGAGTGAGAGTGTTTAAGTAGTGCAGGTGAGGAGAGGTGGGATAGAGTATGGAAGCTGATGACTGGATGATGGATGTTGGAGGGGTGGGGAAAATGTACAGAATAAAGGTAGGAGTAGTGGGGGTGGGTGGGAATTGGGGGCAGGGTAGGGGAGAGGATTAAGCCCACAGGGTGAATTGAGCGGGTAGAGCCACCCCAGCTGATACACATGGAAAAGTTATCAGAGATTGCAGGTAGGTGCTAACAATGGTAGAGAACAGTCTACAGCAATTCAGTACATTTATCTGTGTAGGGGAGCAGGGTCTTATGTGTATAAGGGGTGGAAGTGGAATCCAGTCTAGTAAAGCTAGGTAGGGGTGTATTTTGAGTTTAAAGGTGATACACATGGAAAAGTTATCAGAGATTGCAGGTAGGTGCTAACAATGGTAGAGAACAGTCTACAGCAATTCAGTACATTTATCTGTGTAGGGGAGCAGGGTCTTATGTGTATAAGGGGTGGAAGTGGAATCCAGTCTAGTAAAGCTAGGTAGGGGTGTATTTTGAGTTTAAAGGCAACAGTAAGGATTGTTTGCAGGCAAGACTATTACCAGGAGCAGGCTTAGCACTTGGGGGAGATTATGGAGCTTTGCTGCCACCTACTGTAGAAGTGCAGGTGGTGTGGGAGAATAGAGAGGCAGAGAATAGGTAGACCCTGTGAATGAGTGAGTGAGTGAGTGAGTGAGTGAGTGAGTGAGTGAGTGAGTGAGTGAGTGTACACGCTATCGGGGCCGCACAGAAGGTATGCAGGTCATACACAGTAAATCTATTCCTACTTATGCTTACATGCACTACTGCAGCTGCTGTACATAATATAAATATATATTATCTATTTTATATATATATATATATATATATATATATATATATATATATATATATATATAACCAACAAAGCAGAAGTCACATGTAGTAAAATACATATCCACAAAGAAAACCACAGCTCCGTACAAGAAATGGAATTTATCAGACCACCCTTCAGATAATGTAGGCAGTAAAACCAGGTTTCCCTCCCAACGTCAACAGCCTGTTAAATAGTGGACTGTTAAATAAGTTTAAACACGTGTACTGGGCTGTGATTTCCTTTTTAGATATGTGCATGTATATGTATTTGAATAAGTATATAAGGTATATATTAAGTAGTCGAACGTACAGAATCTCGACTACCCTACCATCGACACATATGTGTAGAATGTGCACTTGAGCGAAAGGTCACATCAACGATTTCTTTCAAAGAGAAAGAAACCAGTTGGCCGCTGTTTTAAATTTGCCCTTCCCCCCCACTGTAGTGAGATCTCAGAGTTATATTTAGTTAGGGGTGGTGTGGGGGGCACAGCCTCCCATATTGGGAGATGTGGGGGGGCGAAGCCACCCACTTCATAGTGTTTGTTATATTGTGTTGTGCATAGTTGGCCTACTGATTTCTTTCCCTTGTGAAGAAATCGATGATGTGGCAGTTTGACACATATGTGTCGATGATAGGGTAGTCAAGATTCTGTACTTTCGAATATATAATATAGACCATAGGGTAGTCGAGATTCTGTACCTTTGAGTATCTAATATAGACCCTGTATCTATACAAATGCCATCATTAATGTTCTTGTGACAGTGATAATGGATAAGAATTTAAACTATGACCAGCGTTTATCTATCAAAACTAAAAAATTATATTTTGTGACTAGTTTGACTGTAAATGGCATATTTAGTCAAGCAAAGGAAAATACTAAAATGCTTTATAACCCAATGATCTGACCAATGTTGAATGCTTTAATGGGTTCTGAACAACTTCTTGAAACAACATGAAAAACTGGAATGATTCCTTAACCGAAAAAATTGTAGTGTTGAAAATTTTGAACTATTTAGAAATGCTACAGAAATTGTCATAATATCCTATTTCTTATTGATTACTTAGGCAGGACCACTACCTAATGTGTAAGAAAGGTGTAAGAAAATGTCTGATCAGTTGCTACTTGAAAGCCTATACCTAGAATCCTCAGTTGGTGTGGCTAGTGCCAGATAAGAACACCTGTTAATAAAAACAAATAATAGCAGATAGAACATATTGCCATAATTATTGACCATGCTTCTCCTTGCAGACAGAAATCAGTCATTAATTTCCTGTAAAAATAATTTTGAGATATGCGAGTTCCATTCAACCTCTCAAAGCAGCAACTTTCTGAACAAAAAAAAAAAGATGATACAGCTGATCAAAAATTAGCTGATCACATTCATTGGCTTTTTTCATTGCCCTTTCCTCACTATGATTTAGTCTTGGAGTAGGCATATATTGTTAGCAGTGGGTGCAAGGGGATCTCCCTGCTAAAAAGTAGATTATGTGCTCTTTCAAGTTTTTGTGATTCAAATTAGGCTGTTTTTGAATCTTTGTGATTTGAACTTAGTGGTATGACAGACTTTTGAAGATTTGACATCTGTCGTACACTCTGTATGTATGTATGTATATATATATACATGTGTGTGTGTGTGTGTGTGTGTGTGTGTCTGTATACACACACACATATATGTGTGTCTATATTATATATTCAAAGCTTCAAAATTTCTGACAACATATGAGTGAAACTTGACACCTTGAATATATAACAAAAAACTAAAAAAAAAATGTACCTTAAAGCTCTGAGCAGGGGGGCAAGCCCCCCTGCACACCCACACCCCCCTTCTTAAATATATCAACTCCTAGACCGCACTTCAGTGCAGAAAAAGGAAATTTTCCCATTCTGCATGTATGGAGCTGATGCCTTTCACCTTCAAACTTTTCAAAGTTCGATCATATGGCGTCGACCATATGACATTCAAACTTTGAAATGTTTGACAATTGAATATGGACCCTATATATATATATATATATATATATATATATATATATATATATATATATATATATATATATTATGTGTGTGTGTGTAAATGTATATATATATATATATATATATATATATACATAGATATATACATATATATGGGTCCCTATCAAAGCTAAAAATACCACAATACTGAACTGCAAGACAGCGAGACTGGAATGGCAAAAGTACAAAATAATAAAGTCTGAAAACAATGAAACCCAGAACAATGAACTTGCTCATGTCAAAGATAAAAGAGTAGAACATCACACATAAAAGCTATTGCATGGGGTCAAGCCTGTGTGCGCTCCCCACCCCATCCCACTAATTAGATATACTAACTCCAAGACTGCACTGCAACTGGAAATGGGCAAGACTGAAAACACAGCTGTATCATGATGCGTAAATGGGCGTGCCTTAGTTGAAGGTTGAATGTCGAGCTGGCACCTCGGCGTTTGTCAAAATCTACTGCCAGTCATTAGCGGACCGGAGTTCCGCTGTGGCGACCCCTAACCGGGAAAAGTCGAAAGACAACTACAACATCATGATCTTGCACAATAACTCACCTGCTTGCTTTGTTGTTCTGAGTTTCTGTGTTGAAGGGCTTTGTTATTCTGCAGTTTCAGTCCTGTCTTGATGTTTTATAGTTTGGTGTTGTGGTCTTTCATGCTTTTGATAGGGGCCCATCAAAACTGATTGATTTTCTTATTATTTCATGTTCCATCAGTGTACCAACAGTGGTTCTATGCAATGGGTTGAAGGCAGTTTGCCCTTTTACTGCATTGTTGTGCAGTGTAGAAGTTGGGAGGGGGTCTTAATTTCTTGCTATTTGTTGTTCTTTCTTAAATAAACCTTCAGTCAATATAAATTGATCAATGGTATTTTAGTCAACATAATGATCTTTTACCCTTACCTTATATGCTCTTTCACATATATTAACAATAAACCTACATTATATATGACTGTATGTGAAGTGCTCAAACTAGAAAAAGTCTGAACCCTCAGAAACTAAACAAAAGTAAAAATCACAAAGACTCAAAAGAGTTTGAATCTCAATGATTCAAATAAAACAAAAAGGAAACCATTTCTATTTTGTTGTTTTTCATTTTTTTTTTTTTTGTTTTGTTTTTTTTGCAGGGAGGAATGCACCTCTTTTGCCTAATATACCAACTTTGAGATTGCACTATAGTGGGAAAAAGACAAATTCCCATTCACCACTGTACCACAATCTCAACCATCCATGTGCCAGCAATGTTCAAAAAGTTTATTTTCAAACTCTTTTGAAAGTTCAAACACTTGAACTACAGACACACACATGCATATGTGTATATATATATATATATATATATATATATATATATATATATATATATCAAAATTGAACTGACTAAAAAGACCACAAAAAATCTTCACCTGAATTCAAAAAGTAAAGTCAAAGCACGTAATCACAGTCTAATGATAATGTCCATGTTAGGGAGAGCGATCTAACTGTAAAGTTCAGAATAATAAATTTAGTGCACTAGGGGTACCTCCTTCAATATTTTCATAGGTACTATTAACTTTTGAAGGCTGCACATGTGTACATGTATATCGTTATTTCAATAGGCATAGAAAGTTGTGCCCTTATGTGCCATTTGGGAATTATACATCTTATGGCCATCTGATTATGATTCACTTTCATGTCCAGTATAGGACAATATTTTTCTCTTTACCAGCTGCTGAGCATGTCTATACTTGCCCAAGTAATTAATTCATTTAATCTTCACCAGGCATGAGATCCAGCAAAGAAGAAGTGTCATTTAAGTGGTCATCGTTATTTTCTTTTAAGTCCTAACCCTATGTGCATGGCAAGTAACACACTCCAGTGTGTGTCCTGCAATGTGCGTGAGTGAGGGAATGTTGGTCATGTTTATAAGTAATGCAACCTTCTCAAGACTGCCCTCCCCACTAAGGCGTCAGCACTCCCATTGTGGTCTCCCTCCTTCCCCTGAACAACATTGCTAGTGAATGCCACATCTCTCCTCCCTTCCCCCTGCCAGCTTCAGCAGGTGTCTGAGCTATATCTCAACCTTGGGTCACCACCCTTATGACCATTACTTTACTCTTCTATGCCATTGGAGCTCCATATATGCAATATTTGTCAAATGTATGCACAATAGGGCTGCATACAGGAAGAGGAAGAACAGAGGAGAGCAGATGATAGGAGAAGAGACTGGGTGGACAACATGTAAAGTTGCCCATCAGTCATTATTTGTCATATGTGTTATTAATGTCACCCTTTGCAGAAAACATTCATGAGCTATCCTCATTATCCATCCCAATTGCAGTGATACCTTCATTATCATAAAGCAGGGACCATGTCATGAATTAGGAGGAAAAAAAATGGAAACCTCCAGAAGGTCTAGAGCCACAGCCTCCTATATCTGAGACTGAGCAATGATCTAGTATAGTGAACCCTATAGTGCAGCAAAATGAAAGGGAAGAGGATTAGTGGAAATAAAATACCAGCACAACTACAAGAATGGAGTCTCTTTCAAAGAGTAGCATTGATGCATTCTCTTTCAAAGAGTAGCATTGATGCATTCAAGGGTGAGAAAATATCCCAGCAAGCAGTCTATAGTAGTATGAACCATATATATGTATACAATATAGTTTTGCAGATTTATTAATAGGGTTGTTATTCCTTTTGTTTTTTTTATTTAGAAAAAAAGTAATTTTAGTTATACAGGTTTGTTTATTCATTTGTCTAAGACTGCATGTCTGGTATATTGTAATTTGACAAGATCAGTGGTACCTTATATCAGTTGTTCTAGATAACTAGTCTTTAGTCCACACATACTGTAAAAGACCCTTTCAGACAGATGGGGATTATAGATGTCTATATGTGCATTTATTGCTGCCAAATATATGTGTGCTTCACCTCACCCTTTGACTTTATTGCCATGTTTATAGAATTACTGTGTGTGACATTGTTCCCACAGCATACATCAGGCCGCTTCATACTTTGCTAATAATTCCTGTATAATAGGGTTATCTGTTCCACTATTAACAGTCCACAAATCAAAGTTATGTCCTTCTGAGTGTTACTGACATAGACATTATCACTTGTTATGCTCTAAAATAGATGACAAGCAGGTGCTGTATTTCATTTAGATACTTTAATATATAGAAACACATCAGGATGGATAGCAGCATCATAAAATATAAACAAACTGATTAAAAGAGACCTTACATGCATATATTCTTACATCTCAACAGCTAACTATAAAATAGCAGTCAGGCTCGCACATGCTTAGTATTTACACACTTGTGCAAGCCTTTGGATAGCTTCTTAAAGGCCTATATTCACACACATTGATCTACATCCTCCCTCTTAAAAAGATTGCTCTTTGTAAAAACAATATCAGAGTTAGACATGCATTACTATATACATTAGAAACAAACACAATGTTCATGTCCAAGTTGCCGTGTATCTGTAACATGGTCTGGAAATATGACATGATTTAGTAACATAGTATTCAGAATTGGGTTTAGCAACAGGGCCAGTCTTCAGTGAACAACTTATATCAGGAACTTCAGGATTTATCACAGGAATGGGAATATTCTCTGGCGCTTCCTCTGGAACTGGAACACTGGACAACTCACTCTGCGATAAAGGGATTTTCTCACAGGCTATGCACTGTGGTGTAGGCTCGGACACTAGCATCAAATGTTTCGGATTCCACCTAAAATCTGCTCCTTGTGATTTCACAATGTATGATCTTGGCTCTGGGCAAATATTCTTCACGACTCCAATCTGATCACAACCTTTGGACATTTGCATCCTTACCACTTTTCCTTCTCATAATGGATTGAGCGGTTTTCTGGTCTTATCGTAGAAGGACGTCTGGGTTAAATGCTTCTTCAACAAATTGGGTTTCACTGACCTGTTGTTCTTGACACATGGAACCAACAATTGACTACTGATTGGTAACATGGCTCTGGTTTGCCTCAACAAAAGTCTCTAAGCAGGTGAACCAAGATGTTTATCACAAGGCATGTATCTGACTTTCAAGAAATTCAGGAAAGCATCGCTATTATCTTGCTTTGACTTCTCTAGTAACTGTTTTGCACTTTGAACTGCATGTTCTGCCAAACCATTTGACTGCGAATAATCTTGGCTACTTGTGACATGAGTAAAGTTCCATTCTTTGGCAAATTTTTTGAACTGTTGGCTTGTAAACTGCTTGCCATTCTCAGAAATGACTTTGTGTGGACTACCATGGACTGCAAAATGATGCTTCATCTCTGTAACAATAGTATTGGATGCTAGATTAGGAAGTAGTCAATCTCAAACCAATTGCAGTAAGTGTCTACTAACACCAAATAATGTTGAACATTCCACTCAAAAATGTTGATGGCTACTGTTGACCAAGGTAGTTCAAGAACCTGGTTTAGCTAAAGTGGTTCCTTCTGTTGATGTGGCTTAGTACTATTATACAGAGAACAAGATAATAGTACTCTTTCAATATCTTGTGACATAGAAGGCCAAAATAGTAGTCCTCTCACCCTTCTTTTAGTAGAGTTAGTTGGTGGGTGACCACAGTGCAAGATAGTAATGTACTCTTGTTCCAAGGACTTTGGAACAATTACTTATGGACCTTTCATAATGATACCATTGTCAGAGAAGATCTCATCTCTGTATGGAAAATAAGGTTGTACTTCTTTAGGTAAACTAGTTGCTTTGATGGCCATCCTTGATTGATTAAGTGGTTAAACCTCTGTAAAACTGGATCTGTGGCTGTGTGATCTCTCAGCTCATCAAGATGTGTGGAAGAAATATGTCTCACTTCCATGACTTCAAAATCAAGGTTCTCATTCTCATGCTGTTCAGTGGTGTTTCTTGGTGATTTGGATAATGTAGCAACAAGATAAAGAAGCTTGCCTTTCTTGTAGACAAGAGCGAAATCATACTTTTGCAATCTCAGCATCATTCATTGCAGTCTGGCTGGAGATGAATGCATAGGCTTTCTCAGGATAGTGACTAGAGGTTGGTGATCTGTTTTGGTCTGGATAGATCTACCATAAACACAGTCATGGAACTTCAAACATGCAAACACAATTGCCAAAATCTCTTTCTCGAGCTGAGCAAACAGCATTTCAGCTTGGGTAAGAGTTCTCGATGCATAGGCAACAGGTTAACCCTGTTGTAGAATGACTGCACCAAGACCAAATTTCAAAGCATCACGTGAAACAATGACTGGCTTGTGAACATCATAGTATCTGAGAGTTGGTGGACTGGCAATTCTCTGTTTCAGGACATCAAATGCTTTTTGGTTGTTGCTCTAAGACCAGGATACATCTTTACATGTCAGCTCTCTGACCGGTGCTGAGAGTTCGCTCAAGTCTGGAATGAACTTGCCTAGATAGTTAACCATGCCAAGAAAATGTTGCAGTGCTTGAACCTTTTCTGGAGCTGACATCTCGAGAATGGCTGCTTGTTTAGAAGGGTCTGATTGTAGGCCTGAACTGGTAAATACATGACTAACATAAGTAACCTCTTGTAGCCTGAATTTGTATTTCTGTGGCTTGAGCTTAAGATTCACTTGAAGTGCTCTTTCCAGAAATTTTCTGTGGTTTCTGTCATGCTCAGCTTCACTATTGCCTCCTAGTATTATGCCATCAACTATAATAGTACAATGATACCCAGAAAAAAGTTGCTCCATTGCACGTTGAAAGACTTCACTTGCAGAATGTATCCCAAATGGCATTCTCCAAAATCTGTACCTTCCAAATGGAGTACTGAATGTAGTGAGCAATGAGGATTTCTTGTCAAGCTGAATTTGCCAAAATGAACTCTTTGCATCTAAGACAGAAAAAACAGTGCCATTTGCCATCAGAGCTGCAACTTCCTTAATTGTGTGCATTGGATGATGAGGTCTTTTTTGTGTTTTGTTCAAATCTTGTGGATCAATACATATTCTGATGCCATCTTAGCTTTTTTTATGAGCTACCACCATGGAAGATACCCATTCAGTAGAAGTAGACAGACTAACTGGACAAATCACACCTTGTCGCACCATTTTATCTAGTTCAGCTTTGACTCTGTCCTACATAGCTATTTGAACTTTTTGGGCTGGCCTGATAATTGAACTGACATCTGGTTCTAACTTCATGAAGTGCACAACTGGAACCTTCACTAGTTTGTCTTCAAAAAGATAAGTATTGATAGAAAAAATGTACTTTGGGAAATTAGCGTAGTTGTCTTTCAATCTAATTTGATGGAGTTCCTTATTAAATGAAAGCAGTGCCATTTTCAAATTCTTCCTGAGCCCTAATAATGACTGGACATGCCTCTTGACCACATAAAATAACAAGACGTAACATCTCCCAGGAAAGTAAGATGAAAGCACTACTGAGCCTTCTGTCTGAGTTTCTTCACCACCATAAGCAACAAGCTTTGCACATTTTGTCAAATCAAGGCTTTCACCATGACACACTCTAGCAAATGTTTCTGCTGACATAACATTGCACTTGGAACCTGTGCAACTTTGAGCTTTGTGGGTTTTCCATTTATCTGAACAGTGCAAAATACTTCATTCTTTGCCCATAAATCTACTGCATTAACTGTTTCATAAACACTGACACACCGTCAAAATAAAGAGTAGGGTTGCAGCTTTCTAATTGATCAACTCTTTTCATGAAATGTTCCCTTTTAATGTAAGAATGTCAGCCTTTTGATTTACAAAACCTTTTGAAATGATTCCATTTATATCATTTGTGGCATTGCTGACCAAAAGCTAAACATTTTTCCATTTTAGATTCATGATTTCCACCACAATTACAACAGCTGGCAATGAAACTAGATGGGGGCCCATGTGTCGAGTTTTCTGACTCACTCTTATGCTTCACTGCGACTATGCAAACTCTGGAATGTGCTGGAAAGCTCTGGGATTTAGGAGTGGGTGCTGCAGGGGCCACAGTAGCTGCCATGTGCCTGGGCTTGTTTCTTTTAACCACATGCTGCATATTATCAACATCAGCTCTAGAAGTTACTAGAAGTATGCATCTCTCATTTGTAAGCATATTTGTATGCTTGTCTGTGTGCTCATATATCTGACAAATCTCAATGGCCTTATTCAAAGTTAAATCACTGTCACAAAGCAAAATCTTTCTCACAGCATCATCTTTAATGCCACACACAAGTCTGTCGTTTATCAACTCATCCCTTAAATCATCAAATCTGCATGTTTTAGCCTTGTTTCTCAAGTCATTTATATATGCTGCAAAAGTTTCACCAGGTTTTTGATCCCTTGTATAAAATAAGTGCTTTTCCATTGTAATATTTGTCTGGGGGTTACACATCTCTCTGAATTTACATTTTAAGCACTCAGGGTCCTCCCTTGACTCAGCTGGTATAACAATGTGATGGTTTTTCACCCTCTCCTGCATAGATATCAGGTGCATACACAAATGAATGCTCCCTTTCAGTGGCTTTTGACCCAGCTAAATTAAGCAAAATAAATGCCTTTGTACAGTCATCTTTATCAGAAATTGCAGCTTGTGTGAAAATGTACTTTTGCTCAAACATTCTCCAGTTCTCTGCAATATTATTGTCAAACACAAGTACACAGGGTTTGCGATATCCATCTACCATGCCCACAAACTATGCATAAACACACTGAAAATATGGCCCCTGTAATTATATACAATCTTTTCTGTGATCTTGTAATAACATTCAAATGTACAATAAACTCTTCGAAATACTGCACTTTGCGAAATATGCTCTGTAATGGCAGTATCTTGTGAAATAACTTTACTGTAATACTGCAAACATGCGAACACTTTATACACTTCTGATAACTTGGATATATTTAATTAATACGAAAAATATGTGCTTAGTGAAAATGCTGTCGTTTCACCTTATTTTATTTGCTTTATACTATTCAGACTTTATTTCAAATATTATCTGTAGTATTTCGAATATATTTGTCAATATCATGCATATCTGTTTATTTGAATGTCATTTAGAGCATTCTGGATGCCTCATTACATATTTTGCGAAGAAGAAATTATTTGAGAAAGTTTTAACATCTAAAAGTCATTTCTGACCTGTTTTGTGAATAATATGTGCAGTAGGGATGATCCACCCTTTATATTCCTCCAATACCAACCCGGTGCCTCTCAAACTTAAATTGAAGAAACTGGAATTCTTTCTGGCAACAAGTCATTTTAGCCATGCCTCTTCTGACACCATGTCGTTTTAAACATGCCACTTCTGACACCATGTCACTTGTCCCTCTCTAATATAGATGTCAAGCAGGCAGGGTATTTCGTTTAGATGTTTTAATATAAAGAAACATTTCAGGATTGATAGCAGCATCATAAAATATAATCAAACTGATTAACAGACAGACCATATATAGGTTCATAGGTTCATAGGTAGATACTAGGCTATCTGCCCTAGGGCATTTATAAGCCTAGCCAGAGTGCATTTGGCTTCCGCCTCCCTATTAGATTAGCCTACTGTGCCTCTGTAAAGTTGGTCACAGAAGGTACCCTTTTAAGATTAGTTTACTGTGCCTCTGTCTTGCAGGGACACAGGAGAGATCCCAGGGGTGAATTTGCGATTTCCCATCCACGCGTCCAAATTTCGCTTGAAGAGGGTCAGTGAGGGGCTATGTCTAACATGAATTGGAATTCTATTCCAGAGTGAGGGGAGCCTCTGGGAAATGAATATGTCCCTCCAGCATGTCCTATTTATTTTTGTGCTGAGATTTAGGTCCCTGGAGCATGTAGCTCTAAGGGACTTGGATTTTTTGAGGTGGAGCATGTCCATTAATTCTGGGTTTGACATGGCTTTGTACGTCAGGCATAGATCACCTCTGAGTAGGCGGTAAGCAACTGAGTAGAGCTGGAGTTTCTTTAGTCGAGCTGCATAGGACATCTGTTTGTAGCCCATGATCCCCTTGGTGAGGTACTTTTGGGGTCTCTCCAGTTGCTGCAGGTGTCAGGTAAGGTACATCCCAAAAGAGGCATTGTATTCAATTATGGGCCTGATGAGTGACGAGTAGAGGGGCACAATGACCTCTCTTGATCTAGATGCGAACCCTTTTGTGATAAGGTGGGCTATATAGAAGGTCTTTCTAACCACTTTGGCAACGTGATTATCAAAGGAGAGATTACTATCTATGTTGGTCCCCAAATCTCTAATTATTTCTTCCTTAATTAATGGATTACCACCTATGTGGTAATTTGTGGGCACCTTGTTTTTCCCAAAGGGGATGACTATGCACTTTTTAGCATTTAGCCTGAGGCCGTGGCTCTGGCACCAAGCATCCATCTCTGTGAGACCCTTTTGGAGGATGCTTGTGTCAGCTGGAGAATCGATTATGGCCCACAATTTGCAGTCATCTGCGAACTTTGTCAGCCATAATCCCCCCGTGTTAGCCTGAACCTCAGAGAAGTATATACCGAACAAGAGAGGTCCCAGAACTGATCCCTGTGGGACACCACTTGTAACTGGTTTGGATTCGGACATGGCACCTGCGATTCTGACCATGTGGGTTCTATCTCTGAGCCAATTTGCAACCCATCTTGTGATATAGGGGTTGATATTTAAGCTGGTAAGCTTATTTATGATGCCCGAGTGGGGTATTGTGTCGAAGGCTTTTGCGAGGTCCAGGTAAGCTGTGTGGACTACCTTGCCCTCATCTATGGCTTTGGTAACTGTTTCAAAGAAATCAACTAGGTTTAAGAGGCAAGATCTGCCCTTAACAAAGACGAATTGGGTAGGGTCCAGTGTCTGGAGGCTCCCAATGTCTTTGTTTATGAGTTCCATGATAATAAGCTCCATAGCTTTACAGACCAGACTAGTCAGGCTTATGGGGCGATAGTTTCTAGTGTCTGTTGTGGCACCACCTTTGTGGAGTGGGACCACTGTAGCTGTATGTCATTCTTTGGGTACATATCCTGTAGTAAGGCTAAGTTTGAACAGTGACTTAATGTGAGGGTTCAGTTCTTCTTGGAGCTCATGTAAGACAAAGCCTGGGACACCGTCCGGTCCCATAGATGCTGTGTTTTTGGATTTGGAGAGGGCAGCTTTCACCTGTGCATCTGTGATGTTAGGGAGGTTACATTCAGTTGGGATAGGCATTTGCTCCTTTGGGGGGGAAGGGGGGGGGGGGTTGCGCTGAATCTGTCTGCCAGGATGTTGGCTATGTCTGTAGGTTCGGTATATTTTGTGCCGTTATGCAATAATTCAGAGCATATCTGGGAGTTTCCACCCATGTTCTTGACATAACTAAAGAAGGCCTTGTGATTATCTTTAGTGTCTAGGGCAATTTTTCTTTCGAAATTGGCCTTTGATGATTTTATGAGGGATCGAAGTTTCTTGCTAATACTGATCAGAGATGCCTTCCCTTTTTGTGATTTTGCTCTGTCATGTAGTAGCTTCCTCCTTCTGTTGTATAGCTTATTTATGGCCGGGGTCCACCAGACCAGTCTCCTGCTTTTGGAGGAGTGAGTCTTGGTTTTATTTGGGATAGCACGATCCATGCATTCCTGCAGGTGCTCATAGAATGCATTTGTAAAGGATTCTGCGGATTGGGCTGTATTATCCTCTGGCCCAGAGGCTTTGAAGGATTCCACCTCAGTCTTAAGAAGTGCAAAGTTGGCTTTTGAGAAATTCTTTACAGTGATTTCCCTGGCTGGGGGTGGGGATGGGATATGGATGTTCAGGGAAATGTGTTTATGGTCTGATCTTACCAATGAGGGGTTTACCTCTGGTGTGGAACATAGAGTCTCCATGTTGGTGATGACCAGGTCCAATATGTTGTTCCCTCTTGTGGGAGTGGTGACCAGTTGTTCCATTGCGTTAGAGTTTATAAATTCAAGGAACCATTGGGCGAGGGTGTTTGGGCTTGAGTAGTTTGCCCAGTCAATGTTTGAGTAGTTGAAGTCACCCAATAACATAGTGTTTGGAGAGACCTTCATATTTTCCAGTGTTCACAGGAATGCCAAGTGGGGTTCCTGTAATAGGGAGGGTGTTCTGTAGCAGGCTACAAACTGAAAAGTAGTTTTGCCCACTGTTAGTGGCACATGGATGGTTTCCGCTGCTTCGTGCAGTGCCACTAACCTGGAGGTGTAGGTAACTTTGATGGATATAGATACGCCCCCTCCTTTTGTGCTTCGGTCCGGGTTTTGGGGCCGAAATGCATAGTATGAGTTATAACCTGTTAGTGCTGGGGTGCTCTCGGGAGCCTTGAACCTCGTTTCTGTTACTGCACAGACATCGATTTTCTCCATACTGAGGAGAGCCTCGAGTGCATGCATCTTGAGGTTTAGACTTCTGGCATTGAGTAGCATTACCTTTAGTTTTTTTATCCTTGGGTTGTCTATGGAGGTGGGTTTGTCCTTTGACCCTTGCCTAAAAAAGGCACTATGGGGGTGGCAAGAGCCTTGGCCAGTATACGAAAGCCTAAGGGTGACAGGTGCAAGCTGTCCCTAGCGAAGCAACGCGGCTTGTCGAGCATGTCATCCCAGGCTGACAGACACTGGATCCCCTTTGAATGACACCAATACTTTAGCCAATTGTTGAAACTGATCATTTTGTCTTTATACTGTGGCATCATTCTTGGTGAGGGAAAGATGCTACTCAAGGTCAGGGTCATACCAGCCTGGGCTACATGGTCAGAGAGCTCCTCTATGTCTCTTTTCATGTAGTCCAGGGAGGTACATCTCAGGTCATTCACACCAGAATGGACAATGACGGAGTCATACTTGTATTTGCTTGGGAATGACCTGAGTGCTTGCGTTATGTGGCAGATCCTGGCACCCGACAGGCAGCTTATAGTGACCTTCTCCTTGTTTAGTCTGGTGAGTGGGACATCAGTGTGCCAGACAATACTGTGCCCTATAACAAGTGTATTTGGTGTGTTGTTTGGCCTTAAGGGCTGTGACTGTGAGGCACACTGATTTTGTGAGATATGTGATTTGTGGGTATTGTTGAGGGGTGGCTGTTGCTTGGATATTTGCTTAGGAGGTCTTTGCTGTTTAGGCAGATTTTTATTTAGAGCCTCTGAGTATGTTTTTGTGTGTTTATGTGTTGGGTATGCAGATGCAATAGGTCTGTGTGAGACTGGATTTGTGATGTGGGTGGTTACCTTTTCCTCCTGACTGACTGTGCCAGTCTTGGGTTGAGAGAGCTCTGCCTCCAGTTTGGCTGTGTAACTGCATCTCTCACACGTATTAGAGTTTGTTGGAAGGAGGAGAGGGCTGTCTGTGTACATAAGGCAATTGTAACATTGCCTCAAAATTCCCAGATTCACCAGCTGGACTGGAGAGTAACCTTGAAACTGACCCTTGGACATACCAGATTAGTATAGGGAACTGTTTTTTTACTGATCAGATTAGGGAAGGGAACTGATTTTTCACTTGATCAGGAAGGACCAATCGGGAGTCTAATACTTATGAGAAGTCAAGGAGGGTGTAGTGCTTTAGTTAGTGTTTCCTTATAAGAGCTGAGCAAGTGCAGGACTTTAGAAAGAGAATAGAGTGATTACTTTGAGAGTACAACAGTTCTAAGGGAAAAAGTGAAGAGCAGACTTTGTGGAGCCTGGAATAGTTTAAACCTGTTTAGGCAGTGCTGCCCGACGCTGCTCAGTGCGCAAAACCACGCAAAAAGAGAGTTGTAGGGTTTTATGAGAGAGATCAAGGAGTTTAGAATTGACCCAAAATGGCCAATAAAACTACAGCTTCTAGGTAGTAACCACTCCTTCAGGGACAGGCAGGCAGTTCAGTGTTAACCACTCCCACTGATGAACACAGATACTTCCCTTTAGCCCAAGCAAGCACTGGCCTTCTAGAAACTTCCAAACATACATGCTTACATCTCAACAGCTTCTACAAAACGGCAGTGAAGCTTGGACATGTTCAGTATTTATACACTTGTACAAGCCCTTGGATAGCTTCTTAAAGGTATATACACACACATTGATCTACAGACAGTAGCTGTTTGTACGCATGTGTTATCACATTTATTCTCATGTTTCTCCCTTGTTTTCTTCTTTTTGAAGCACACACTCTGTATAGTAAGTATATTTAGACAGCATCATTTATTCATATACAACTCATTCCCAGCATTCATTGCTACATTTGTACATGCTCTCCCTCATTGTCGATTACTTGCACTCGTGCTTGCTATCAGTTACTGGAGTTCTTTGGCTTCACTGTTCTGACTGATTTCTCTACGTACAGACCATATTCTAAAAGGTGTCTTAGCAGTCTGTGTGCGTGACTTCTTACCATGCAAAGGTTATGCTCTAAAGTACGGTATGTCTCTGAATCCTACCATACGTCATACTAAATGTTTCTGAAGCCTGTACAAATTAAACCTGACTAATAAGAAAGGCTATTTTGGGAAATCCCTCCAGGAGAGGTAACGAGCTACATACTATAACTCATGCCGAAATATTTCGGGTAAAACCTACTACACAGACTCTTTATAAATTGCCTAATAAAATGCATTATGTTTTTTGTCAAGTTCTACATGAATGTGGGAAATGCAATGGCAGACAAGACTGTTCATTGATTTCTATAGTGTGGCCTTGATTACACCTGAATCTCTTTGTGCCGATTTCCAGCAAACTGCAGACACTGTATGAGGCAACAGTATATTCCTGAATGAGTGGTTTTCACTTGCTAGGCTGAAAGAGCCCAGATGTTTTGATTAGGGAAGATTATTTCCTAAGATTCCTTCTGACAGTAGCCAAGAAAGGAATTGTTACCTGCTCACTGTTATGAATCGGATCCAAATCAGAAGGTAAAAAGGACACCTGGGCAGACTGTTCAGAAAAACTTCACAATGAGCTGAAAGGTTTAGAAATGAGTAGCAGAGGGGTACCCTAATCAGGAGATGCAGTGCTTTCTTGTTAGAAATGAATGTTGATGGTCTTTAGTAGCTCCTACATATGTACATTATAAAATGGAGTGTGCTTCTTGTTTTGGCAATAAAGATCATATATTTCTTATTTTTTTCATAATATTTGAAATGAATATGTACCAAATATTTTCCATTAATATGGATTGTAATCCACCTATTATTTTGCTTTTTTTAATATTTTGTAATCGGCATTTTGGAATTATATGCCTGGCAAAGCATTAGAGAATGGGCAAACTGTATAGTAAACCCTGGGTGTTAATGTAGAAGTAATGTTCATTGAACAATGAGTCCATCCCTTCACTTCAACATATTAAGCTGCCATTAAGCTTGCACAGTTGAAAAGCAAATATCCATCACTTTCTTATGCTTGCTAAGCAACTCTTTGCTGCTTAGGGAGCATAAAATTAAAATAAGTAAATAAAATTAAGAAAAGTGTGTGTGTGTGTGTATGGGTGCGGGTGTGTATGTGCGTGTGCACACGTGTGTATGTATGCGCATGTGTGCGTGCAGTGTGCGAGCGTGTGTATATGTGTGTGTGGGTGTCTGTGTGTGTGTGTGTGTGTGTGTGTGTGTGTGTGTGTGTGTGTGTGTGTGTGTGTGTGTGTGTGTGTGTGTGCAGTATGTGTGTGTGTGTGCAGTATGTGTGTGTGCATGCAGAGTGTGTGTGTGTGTGTGTGTGTGTGTGTGTGTGTGTGTGTGTGTGTGTGTGTGTGTGTGTGCACATACACGTGTGAGTTTGTGCATGTGGGCTCGTGTGTGTGTGTGTGTGTGTGTATGTGTGTGTGTGTGTGTGTGTGTGTGTGTGTGTGTGTGTGTGTGTGTGTGTGTGTGTATTTGCACTTAGAAATTATATACTTACATAACTTATATTTTAGCTGTAAAATACTTATTTCAAAAATTATTTTATGTCAAAAATATAAAACTATATAACAAAAGAATACAAATGATTTTATAGCTATCCCATTTTATAAGAACAATAATGCCTTGCAGGGTGTATGCTACAGTGTAAGTAATGCCCTTCCTGGGGTGTAGAGGCCCTCCACAGAGGCATCGAGCATTAGAACACCCCTGGACATGAATTATTTGCACAGTAACACACACTTGTTGCACATTATTGCTTGCGTAGTGTATTTACATGACCTTCAATGGAAATTCCCTGGGTCTGCTAAATCCATTTTGTCCCTTACTGTTTCCACATTTAATGCTTTATTGATCAAAAGTCAATAAACGTATTTTTCAACAAAAATGGAACGATGAGAGAGCAGAATAGTTTTTCTTTTTCATTTTATAGTGTTTTATTGGTAAAAAACTCAATAAGCAGCTATTTCAACAAAATCAAAATGGTCAGGAGGCAGAGTATGTATTATTTTAAAACACTAAAATACGTCTGGCAAGCTTAGAAGAGTTGTGGTTTCATTATGTCTCATGTAGACATTATTCGTGGTACGACAGCAAATCATTTTTAAAAGGGAAGAAGCCTTTAGTATCATCTGGATTATTCAATCTGATTGCACAACTGAAATGCTTGAAAAGTTTAACATGCACAGTAAACCTGCTGAGATTAGCAACAGAAATATCTGAAAGGTTAGTTAGAAGGCTAAATAACCCTGTCATAATTCATTTATCTTCAGTAAATTATTTTTGTCATGGCAGGAATAATTATGTAGAAATAATTGCTTGTAATTAACTATAGTCACCCTTGGCCTCATTTATAGAACCTCAGTTTGTTTTCCAGGCATGACTCTACTGACTTTAATGGATATTTCTTGTTTGCAGTATACTTGCAGAAGTCTGGTAGCTTCTTTTTTGTCTATTTACATTTCTAATTATGGTGCTTATTGTGGAGTATACAGGTTGTAATCACACACTGTACAGCATGATCCAAAAAGAAAAAAAAATAGACTAAAAAATTAAAAAAAACAAAAAAAAAAACAAACAGAAAATACACAGACAAAGAATTATTGTATGTATTAATGAAAAATCATGAACAATAGCATCTCATTAGGCTCTCTGTAATGTACATCTTTCTGTGCTAATTATATGTGGTAATAATTTAAGTGCAGAACAAATCAAAGCAGTCATGCAATATGGCAAGGCATTGTTTACAGTTATTTAATTATTGAATGAGTAAATGAAAGCCGTTTCATTGATGCTTTTCAGCCATGATCAGGGCAACAAGATCAAAGACTACTGAAGCTTATATATTGACAGTTAAGTGTAGGCAATACAAATTGGATTGAATAGGAGAGATGAAACTGCAATACCCAGAGAAAGCCCATGCTGTCATAGGAGAGTATGCAAAACTCTACATTAACCATGACTAGACATTTTAATTCAATTTTATCCACTGGGATTTTGAGGCAATGATACCGCTGAGCCCCAGTACCACCCTGATATTTTTTAGGTAATGTGAACTCTTGCAGAAAGCATGGTGTTATTAACCTGGAGCTTGGATGGCCTAACCTGACAGTGTTTCATGTAGTAAGTAAACATTTTGTTTGTTTGGAGAGCAAGAGCAGAAGACGTTATCACTTTACGGGAAACTTTTATACTCATATTCAAATGAGTAACAATCATAGATTGTGCAAAACTTGATTGAAGCTGAATTCCTAAAACAATGTTGTCAGCTTGGAGCACTTCCAGACTAGATACTAAATGAGTATCATGCATCTTAGATCCCAACGTCGTCAAACTATTTATAATATTAAATAATAAAGTGCATGTCCCTGAAGGAATTAAAATGGATTCTAGTAAGCTAACATCTTAGCACAGAAAATGAAATCTGGATACAAATAAATGCTGACTTTACTGGAGTTCTGTTAACACAAAAATGAACAAGAGGAAAAGAATCGAACTCGACTCTTTAACAAAGTTGTGAAGGCATTTGTTCTGCTTTGGGGAGTGCAGTGACCACAGGCGTTATACTGATAGTGGGCTTGTGCTCTATAAACAGCATCTGACACAACTGTGGATTTGTGTAACTGTGGTATTGGTGTGCTGAGTCAAAGCAGAGAAATGATTATCTTTCCCACCTTTGACTCTGTCAGGAAACACATGAACAGTTAAAACAACTTACCTTTATTAATGCAGTGGAGAAAAAAAGGAGGGGAGGAAAAACACATTACCCTGAACGAGAATGTTTCAGGAGTCCTTTCAAAAAGCTGTAATTACTAGAATAATGATTATCTGCCCTACTTCAGTGTTATAAACACATTTCCATTAAAAACACTCTAAGTACTACAGTAAACAAAACTATTATACAACATGACTACAACATGTGCACTGTTTCTATACATTGTAACTGTATACATTTTGCACTGGGAAATTTACCAGGGGGGATATTAAATCTTTCTTCTTTTATATAACCTATGAAAAAATATTAAGATTTTTGTGTATGCAAATTAGGTTTGTTTCCTCACATTCTCCATCAGCTCTGAATTCCTTTAAAAATGTTTCCAGTTATCATGGAGTGTCTGTTTGATGGTATAAATATTGAGTGTGTACTCAAGACAGAAGTGTGCTAACCTTACCTCCACTCCGTGGTGATGAGTATCCCACCCACATCACTGCAGTGACTGCCTGTGTTCCTCTATGCCTGTTTATGTACAATTCTTGGCATGCAAAACAGAGTTACCATAACTAACTTGCGCAGCCACAGTGCATGCCCTGCCTGACCGACTGCTTCGTTTGGTGCTATATGTGGCCTCCATAGCACTACTTCAGAGCAGCAGAGATGGTTACAACCATCTTCCCTCCCTCCCTCCCTCCCTCCCAGGATAGGCACTGCTCATTCACCCTGCCTGCCTGATAGTTGACTGAGCCAGTAATTGAATTCATGTCATCAGGGTAGTAGTCCCTTTATGCCATTAGTTGGCCATAGCCATTGTGTTTTAAAAATAAAGAAGCAAAATCCTATATATTTAAGTCAAAGAATGACACATCAACTCGGCTGCTTTAAATATTTTGCAGAAAGAAACACTGCCTCTTTTCTTTTCATTTTTTGCTGCCCATCCTTCAAGGTAAATTTTAATTTCATGTTGGGGGTGAGTACATGGTCACACATAAATTATTATTTTAAATGCAATACCACTTGCAGGCCTCATGTCAACTTAACATAAAAGGAATGTTATAAGGGCATGTTTTAGTACCTCAAGTACAGTTAAGTTTATACTGACAGTGTTACTACAGTTGCAGCACCAGTACATTTTTATGTAAAGAGTTGATTTGGCAGTAGCTGAGATGTTTTTTGCATAAATCTATACATTTGCTGTTATTCTATCAACTAGAAAACATGAGTTTACAAAAAGCAAAATTCAGTGCAATATGTGCCAAATAAAAAAGTTCATACAGTTATATTTTTCAAAGTAATTATGAAGTATGCTAAGGAAAAATTCCTTGTGAATAAACATTGCATATGAAATGCATAAGGACAGATTCAAACTCAGCACCTTTGAACATAAAAATAATATTTGATAAAGCTATTAATAACTCTGCCTCTACTAGTTTATTTACTAAATGTTGCATGTCCTCTCGTTTTTGGATATTGTGTAAGTAAGACAGAAACTGTGCATGTGGTGTAACCACCATGAAGTCTATATTTAGATTGAAAGCAAGTACACATATTATGTAACTCCTTATAACCAGCCAATTATCATTTAAAATGTATATATCTATATGTATCTATCAATTTAAAATGATTGGATGATCTAAATGCCTTCAACGTCAACAACAAAAGTAGAAAATGCAGACTTTGACATACTGTTTATGCATTTGCCATGCAATAACTTTGACACATGTAAGTATACCAAAAATAAACAAAGAAAAACATAATTTTGATGTGAGAAACATAGCCACCTTACACATCCTGCTAGTTATGTGTACTAACTCTGTGATTGGTCAATGTCATTGAAAGGGCATATCCCCAAACCCTAATAACTGTCTGATTTTGCACACCTGTCGATATCTGCCACCTGTCGATATCTGCCACCTGTCGATATCTGCTTAGGTGACCAAAAACTGTTGACGAAGCCTACATTTGACAAAAGAAAATAGATATGGGTGTATTATCTAATGTTGCATAAATGTGCACAATGCCAACATCTGTTTGCTTGGCACCATGTGGTTGACAGAAACAGATGGTTGATGTGCACAAGACTGACAATTTCTGGACAGGGGAATGTTCCCTTTCCCTGGGGTTTGTTTGAAATTGGAGTTAATATATGGGTATGGGGTATAAGGGGGCTTTCCCCATATGCATATCATCATTCCATTTTTTTTACATCAATATTATCAATGCGGACAGTTTGATTATTCAGTCTATTATAACACTCTCCACACCCTGCAAATTAGATATACCTTCTCCAAGATTGTAATGCAGTCAGGTACTACTGTACCTATGTCTCAGACGAAAAAAGCTGGTATATGCGATCAGCTGATTTTTGATCAGCTTTACCGTCTTTTTTCTGTTCGACAGTTTGAATTGTCAGTCAACAATAAACCTGTTGGTACTGAAGGATTACTCTGTCTGGCATCTGTTTTTTTGTTTTATACACAATGTGGTGTTATTATTTTGTTGCTTGTACAACCATTGCAAGGGTGCATGGTCAGTGTCTAAAGTTAAACCACGTCCCAGCAAATAATATTGCAAAAATGTTAGCCCCTACTGAATGGAGTTACAATATCATTCTAATGCAGAATATTTTGAATCAGGCTTTCTTAATTTTGTACTTAAATAGCAGACTGAGTACTCCTACCCCCTGCTTCCTGAATGACACAGCTCCCATACCTACTTTGAATATACTGGTGTACACAAATAAAGGTTTTTCAGGTGCAGTCAAGACTGGATCTGCACGTAAGATATCCTTCGGCTAATTAAAACCCTCATCTGCTTCCATGGTTCATTTTGTCTGACTACTTACCTGACCTTTTGCAATGTCTGTCAGATGACAAGCTATGGAAGCAGAACTGAGTATAAATGCTCTTTAGCAGCCCACTCATCCTAAGAATACTTTCTCTTGTATGGTGCTGGGTATGGTCAAAGTTTAGCATTTTTTTTCTGTTTGTGGTCTAATTACTCCTTCTTTCTGAATCATGTACATAAAATATCTAGCTTCAGTCATACAAAGCTAATTTTTGGTAACATTAATTGTAAGGCCTTTCTGTCATAAAAAGGTCCAACAGGACTTCCACTTTGGAAAATAATGACTCTCAATCTTGTGAATGAATTATTAAATTATCAGGGTGCACATCTGAGTACCAGGCATGAGATTTCAGAATTTTTGAAATTTTTCAGGAAAGTGGCAGGTGCTCTGTAATGTTCAAAGGGTAAGACGGTAAAATGAAATTGACCTTTAGGGGTAGAAAATGTTGCCTCGTATGTGACTTCAAGAGTGAGGGGAATCTGATATTATCCCTTGATTAAAGTGAAGTATTGAAAAAACTTGCTATGCTTAGCCTGTGAGCTCATCCATGCTAGGCACTGAATACGTGTCATGTCTGGATGTGTCATTAGGTCTCTGGAAACCATTACAACATCTTTTGGAACTATCTGTTTTAGGCAGCAAAATAATCAGGCTGTTCCATTCCCTTTTGGACTCATCAATTTATTTTTACTTGATGACTTAAAATATTTCTCTGGAACTTGGATTTCCTCTACTGTTTTATGTTTTTGGTTTAGGGTGATACTATATTAAATCTATTCTACCAGGCTATTCAGAAAAAAATATATATTTTTTTTCTCAGACAAAAACATCTCTTTTACTTCTTGCTTCTGGACCACAGTCTTTTGTCTAGTTGAACAGCAGGGATATAATTTCCTGATACCATGCTGTTGATGTACATGTCATCTCCCAAGCTTACTACAAAATCTTTGTCTTCCTTTCATGGTTTTAACACATTTATGTGGCATATCTACACTGGTTCCTAGGTGAGGATCTTAAGAAGCCTAGTCCTGAATTCCCATAGTACTGATTAGCCTGCATATTGTGCAATTTGAATTTCCAAAGAGGTTCTTTGTATGTTCCTTGAACATGTACACATATATGTTGGGTACTTAAATGTTTTTCTTATTCATGGGGCCATTGGTGATAAACCAGAGGTGAACCTGTGGTTACCCATCCATTTTTCCAAGTTACATTTGAACAGAGTAAGAGAAATACTTTTCTTTATGTGAAGGTGAAGCTGGTTCTATAGAAGTGGTATTCTTTGTGATACATACCTATCCTTCCAGCATGTTCTATTAACCTTGTAAAAGAGACTGAGGTCCCTTGAGTGGGTGTTGCTGATACCATTTGATTTCTGAATGTGTAATAGGTCTGACTGACTGAACAAGGCCTGTTGAGGCCTATACACTATACAGTACCTGATACAATATCAAGGAAAGAGACAAGGTTTTGAGATGGTCTGCATTGTTTTTATGATTTAGACCCTTGATTTTGTGTGTGTGTGTGTGTGTGTGTGTGTGTGTGTGTGTGTGTGTGTGTGTGTGTGTGTGTGTGTGTGTGTGTGTAAGGAAGCATGGTGGCCATTATAGCTGTGACAATTGTTTGGACAGGTACTCATTAAAACTTGATGATTGGCCTAATGAGTACCAAGTACAGAAGAAGAATTGCATTATTTGGTCTGGGTGCCATTCCCTTTCATATAAGGTGTACTTTGAAAAGGACTTACTTTCTAGATTGTCTTATTTTGAATTGTATCTCCTTACTTTTCTCTTGCCAGCTTGCTAGAATCTTATTTTCAGAAGAGGAAATTATTACTAACACTTTGCCATCTGTTTTAACCTCTCTAAATCTTGATTGTTTTATTATATACTCTCTGTTGCATCTATTTATGTTCTGCATATGTTCCTTAACTATTGGCATTACAATTTTAACCCATCTTGGAAGTTTGTATAATATCTCACACTTTTAAATACTATTTTTTCTCCATCACAAGTTTCCATTGCTATGTCCAGCAAGCCTTAAGGATGTCTTGAGTATAGTAGCTCAAACAGGGGAAAACCATGTTGAAGCTTGAAACACCTCTCTTGTAGCAAACACAATGTAGGAAAGTAACTGATATTAGTTCTTGTCTTTCTGCTTCATTGCCATCTTCAGCACTGACGTCAATGTTATTTTTTTTTAAGAATTCCATTAATCCATCAGTTTTTATATGTTTTACTCTAAATGACTGGAAAGCTGGTATCTTACCTTGGATATGAATGTGGTTTCTAATCTGTGAGTGCTTCTTTATGAAACCTTGTATGAAGAAAGTAACACAGTCTATCAGAATACTAACCAAACATTGGCTTTTCACAAGGTTGCTCATCAGAAAATAAGGCACTACATATGTAACAATCATTACTAGACTTTATCTGTTGACCTACAAGATCCAGCGCTATCTGCTCAAATGGAACTTCAGTAAAAAGCATAAGATATAAGCAGACTTCTGAACCCAGGATATGCAGCAGTCTTTTCGCATTTAGTGCAAGCTGCACAGAAGTTCTTTATGTCTTTTGTTGTGCCAGTCAAGTAAAATCTTGTTAAAATTGTAGACTTGGTTTTATCCAACCTTAACTTTCATCCCAAAATATACTGTATGTATGTGTGCCTGTTTCATCACAAGTATACTAAGAGATTTGTAACTAACAGGTGGTGTAGTATTTATCGTTTTTCTTAGCTTATCCTGTTCAGGAAGTTATTCCTCACCTAAAAGTGGATATGAGATGGGGCTAATTTACAGATCTGTTTGTCCTTCTGTCCTGGGCATTTGTACCTTTGGCATTGCTTAATGTATCACCCTCCTGTCATACTGTCCTAAAATTGTTTTTGCTCATCCACAAATCTGACAAAGTGGAAATATTTCTTCAGTGCATTGAGACGGATTAGAGGGAACGGTCTCTTCATCTCTGAATACAGGTTTAGGTGTTTTTTCTTCTCCTATTTCTTCCTCTGTAACAGACAACTCATGATGGTGACTTACATCTACTTTTGGTATTAGACTTGCCAATTCTTTTCTCAGTAACTTATGTCTCTAAGTCCTTGCTACTGAGAGTCTTATTTCTGATTACAGTCTATCTTGATACTTCAGAGGAAAACCCAGACTGTTCATGTTATCTTTCATATCTAACTGGTGTTATTACTATTGGTCTTTCTCACTCTGAATGAACACAGGTATTCTTCCTTACTTTAATGGTAGGAATTTTCTAAGAATGTTAATATTGTGTACTACCATCCTTCCCTTTCAATTTCTGTAGTGACTCATTTCAATAAATTAATATCTGTTTTTTTATTATTATTCGCAGGAGCATGTTTTTGATACACAGATTCTTCAATATCTTTCAGACGAACCCACACTTAAGTCGAATGCTGTTCTCTCCCCCCAGAGTCCCAGAGTTTCTACAGTTCTATTAAATGAGGAAAGTCTTTGCCAATTATGAGAAGTAATAAATTACGTACTTAAGTTATAGCATGTAGTAGTCTTTGCAAAAAGAGTTTAAATTTATGTATGTGTTATAGGATATAGACATATTGTTCCAGGATAACTGTGACTGTACTACCAGGGTATAGTCACAGAGCAGAAGCCAAAGTAGTGTACTGGGGCATCTACAAAGCATTAAATTCCATCCTGTCCTCCTTTACAATACAATTGGCTAACTTGGCAGTGGCATAGAAACAATACAGTTATTCTACTATTCCAGCAGTTACATTATTGCATTCCATTGGTACATTTTAATTAAAAGAACATTGGTTAGAAATCACATTTTTAATACATACAACATCCATATTTTCTTTGCCAGCATGTTGGAAAGAAATCACATTGTTCTTAAGTATGCCATTCCTATTATATGTTAAACCATGTATATCAAAAGCCCCCTCTTTCCACATCTAAAACAAATTAATTAATGTTCTGATTATCTTTTGTGTGTTCACAGACATCTACACCTTCTTACAAACAAGGTTAGGTTTCTCACTTTTTTTATCATGCTAAATTAGTTATTAACCACTCAAATAGTAAAACCAATGTAATCATTACTTTTAGGTTCACTCTGAAAAGCCCATTTCCATAACTGTACCTGTACTGTACATTACTGTACCTGTGTACTATGTATGTATTCTACCTATGTTCCAAATTTCAGCTGTACACCACAAATCTGTTATTACCTTTATTTTTAAATTAATATTTTCTTGTTTGTTCTCTCCACTGTAACTGTTGATGTGCTGCATACCACTGTAAAAACATGTATCTTGTAATTTGTGTGTATAATGATCATGTCTAAATATCTAAATGTATCTGTAATTTGTCTATGTGGAGCTTTTCTCCCCAGGCCTCTGCTAAAAAAGGACATTTTCGGCTCAGTCAGAAACAACCGGTTAACGAATGTAAAATAAAATAAATAAATAAATTACTTGAGAGTGCCCTTTTGGTTTTATGAAATGATAATATTCCTGTAATTTTACATTTACTTTTCAGTTCTGGTTTTAGCTGCAAGTTTAAAACACAATTGAAATCAGACATTTCTAGTTTTGCCATTTTACTTGAATTAAAAGTTGAGTTATGAAATTTCACTGTTTGTGAAGGCTCACCAAGTCTAGCTAGCAGTTCTTTTCTTTACTTTTTCATTGTCTATATAGTCAGTACTTTCCATGTCCATTTATGTCTTGAATGCTTGCCCTATTTTATTTCAAAGGTTTAATTTTTGCCTGATCAGTTTGAGACCACTTCTTCTGGGTGTCATGTCTTTTAAAGGAAGTAAGCCACATTACAAGGTCATTACCCTCATTCTGTTTCTTTAGTGGCCATGTGGTCTTTTTGGTCATCATTTTCTTGCTAACTCAGTCACTGCACCAATAGCCTCACTTCTCCATAAAAGAGCCATTGTTTATTCATCAGAATTTGTACTGGTCTGCATTAAAATCTCAGTCTTTATCTACATCATAAGCAAAATACAATGGCTCATTCAAAAAAAGCTGCTTCTGTATTTGTGGGTTGGGTAAACACAGAGATAATAAAAAATGTCTTTCTTCAGTGAAGTTATCAGGCTGTAATCCATGAATAAAAAATAGTGTATGTTCTTTTTTCTCTCTGGGTGTGTATGCATATATGTATGTGTATTTATGTATATATCTAATCTATCTATCTATCTCTCTATCTGTCTATCTATCTATCTATCTATCTATCTATCTATCTATCTATCTATCTATCTATTTATCTATCTATCTATGTGTGTGTGTATCTAACTATATGGAAACAGTGTTAGAATTAGTACAGGCTATGTACAAGGACTGAATGTCTCAAGTATGAACATTTTTCGGTCTCACAGAGTGGTTCTTGGTGGGAGTGGGTATGTATCAGGCTTTACCTTTGAGCCCACTGCTGTTCATATTGGCAATGGACTACATCAGCAAGCAGGTTGGAGGGGACAGATCAACAAAGTTGATGTATGCAGAAGATGTAACATTACAGGCAGACTCTGAGCAAGGAGTTCAGCAAAGGATAGAGAAATGGAATTATATGCATGGTATGAAACTGAGTACAGATAAGGGAGTTTTAATGGCAGCAAATGAGGGATATCAAAAGAAGCTGAGAATTGAGATAGGGAAAATGGAACAAGTTTACAGCTTCAAGTATCTGGGTGGGATGGCTGAGGAGAAGAGAAGTTGGAATGAGGAGGTCATGGCTAGAATTGGAGGAGCTATAACCAAGTGGCACTGAATGTCAGGCTAATGTATGACAAAGAATGCCAATGAAGCTGAAAAGTAAGGTGTGCAAAACAGTGGCCTGGCCAGTACTTCTGTATGGTACATAAAACTGGGCAGTAAATAAAGAGCACTTGAGGAAGTTACAGGTGATAGAGATGAAGTTCCTGAGATGGGTGGTAGGATGTACACTGTGGGATAGATGAAGTAATAAGGGCATAAGAGCAGAAGCCAAAGAGGTGTACTCAGATATCTTCAAAGTACTGACCAAGCAACAGGAAACTTTCATCATGTTAACATGCCATTGTCAGGCAGAGTAGGAATGGGTGGCAATGGTTAGGCAATCAAATGTAAAAGAAAGCAGTATAAATAGGAAAAGGTAATCACAGAGACTTGTTAACAGGTAAAAGCCAGAATGGGAATCTGGTTAGGGATGATGGAGGCAAGAGGTGGACTAGATCATATAGGATAGAAAATATAAAAAGGGAAAACAGTGATCCTTTCCCAGTGGTCCACCCACACCAGGTAATGACTTCTATGTCTACTTCAGTGACATCAAGGTCAGTCACCCTAAACTGTTGAATCTGTCCTCTAACTGCTCAGACGTGCACTCCACTGACAATAAAACCTTTCCTTCACACTCTTCCAAAGTTACTTGTAGTCACACTCTTTCTAAATACTGCAGGAACTTTTTTATGCATCTTTAACATGCAGTTCCACCATTTTCAGCTTACTTAAATCCCTCCACCTGCTTTATCAGTCTCACCCAGCCCTGTCCTCATCACCTCTGTAGACATTTTCCTTCATATTTTTTTAGGTTTACTTTCAAATGGGTGATCGGACTTTGTGCAATTCACATTAGTCCGAATCGACCGATTTGGTAGTATCAAAAGAATGAATGATGAAATGTAGAAATGTACAACAACAGATGCAATACAACAAATGCTGTTGTGACATTCTACATTTTTATGCAGATTGCACTATAGTGGCGATCGGGAAATGTACCCTTTCCCTCACGGTAGTGCGCTCTCAGAGTTTGTGTATATAAGGATCAGGAGGTGTGGGGGGCACAGCCACCCACGTGGTGGATGCAGGTGGCTTACCCCCTGCAAACACGTTGTTTACTGTGTGTCGGAGAGTGAGTCCATTTGCAGAAGTGTGGTGCATGTTCAAATTGTGTGAAATCTGAACATTCACCACTTCCACACTCAACATTTGCGTTGTTCACTGATGGTGCTTTTCGTTTCTATGGTTCATATAAATGATAGTCCATATGAAGTGCGATCAGAAAAATGATAGTAAACCTTTTTTTAAATAAACTGAAGGAAAAACTCCACCTTCTGTTGTCACTCTTTATTATCCAGAAGACCTTTATTATCTTTTTGTTTCAAGATCCTGAAGGTACCACAGTCTTCCCCCCCCCCAACCAAATCTCACTTTGCTTCATAAAAATGTGTTCTGACTGTTTTTACTGTTAGCCAAGTCACCACCTAAATGTTACATCCCCAAATCATTGCAAGTGCTTACATAAGACTAACTAAGGTGAAACTCTTCTTAAGAGATTTAGTTTTTAACATAAATCCTTTACAGATTATATAAACCAGTTCTATCACATTATATCCACTGAAGTTCTGCTATCCATATAGAAAAAAATTTAAGACAAGAGAGATAATACTAAAAGGTGATTAAAACGTCCTTACCAGATCTAGGAATACCAACTTTTATTCAGTGCTATTCCTTTCACCTAGTGAAGAGTTTGTAGAAAATAGTATTTCAACATGTAACTCTGAAAAAAAAACCTGCAGTTTACTCTGTTTGTATTAAAATTTAAACACACCATGAAATGTTTCTTAGCAGCTTATAGTCAGTACAAAAATTAATCCAGCAAAAAGAAGTTATTAATATCAAATATTACTGCTAGGTTAGCTTGGATGACATCACTTTTTGTCACCTGACTTTAGTTCCCATGCTAAACCCCCATTGTCAAAAATTATCAGCATTTTAACATCTCCCTGTGAAAAATACATATCTCTCAGATCTTTGCAACTGCTGGAAGACATAAAACAATAAGACACAAAACACTTACAAAACAACACAGAGCGTCCCCTAGTGTAGACATTCTGTCACTTGTTGACTGAAACTGAAAGATAACTTTTATAGCACAATCGTAAAACAATTTAATTTCAACTATTTTCTTGAAATGTTGTAAGTTAACCCTCTATGTTCTAACTTCCACTGTTAAAAACATATACATTCACTTAATTACAATAGTATATATATATATATATATATATATATATATATATATATATATATATATATATAGTTCTAACACAGCTGTAGAACAAGCATCTTATATGAAGCATGTTGGCATTCACAAATGACACATAACCACTTACAAACTTCCATATAGCTGGACTGGCAGTATCTCCTTCTGTCACACTTTTATATAAATCTTATTAATGTTCTCAAATGACATATACTTATTTACAAATTCCAGATAGCTGGGCTGGTAGTGTCTCCTTCTGTTACATTTCTATAAAAATCCGATAGTCCAAGATTAAGCCAGTAATTTATAACTGTATGTAGAACAGCTACCATAATTATTTTATCTAGTGATCATAAGCACAAAGTGGAAACTAAAGTTAAGATGGCACTACAATCCCAATCACACCATTTTTTTGTTGGAAGTTGAATAAATTACAAAAGTTCCTAAGGCTGTAACACTGCAAGGGAAACTACAATGTGATGAAGAAATACTTATTTCCATTTCTAATTGAGGTGAGGTTTTCCTTTAGATATAAACATGCTAATTTATATACAACAGCGCTTCTCTATTTCATTCACCACTTGCTTTTTATCTTCATAAACAATCTCACCGGAGATTTCTCAATATCTGTTCAATGGACTGCATATTGTGTGGAATGGATACTATATGTCTACATTACCACTGATGCACACAACTTCTGAATTTCTGATTTGTGTATGGCCAACCATTGTCCTATATATTTATTAGATATCCCTCCCACAAGTATATTGGTATTAATGCACTACTCATATTTACATGTCTTGTCTGTATGTTTCCCCATCTGTTTGTTTGCAGGGAACCTGCAATAATTATTTACACACCTGAAATGCAATCCATCCTTAAAAGAACCAAATCAGTGCCACCAGATTTCAAGGATCTAGTACTGGAATACTATTTTTTCTACATATGGGTTATTTTTTATGGTATGCTTTACAATATGTACAGCTTTGTAATATGCATTCTATATCACTTGCAATTCCTGGCCAGTATGTTTTATTTCTTATTTTCGCTATATAGTATACACTTTAATTTTTCTCAGATATATGACTAATGTGCTCCTCATGTATTTGTCTTAGGTTAATTGGAACTGTTGTTTTGTCAGCTTGCACAACTTGCCTGACATTTTTTTTCATTAGGCTTCATTCTCCTTGACATCAGATTATGACATATGTATTTGGGGCCTGTGCCTCTTATTTTATATTTGCTCTTATTTAACTTGAAATTATGCTATCTTAGTCCCTTCTCTGGCTGTGTAAATCTGTTGTCATGCTGTGCTTCTATCTGACCCCACACAAATCCGTTATATTTAAAAAACTGCAACAATTCATTTACTTGTAGAACAGATATTTGGAAAACATCCATCACTGATGAAATCCCAGACAGAAATGTCAGAAATAGGTATTTTATAATGATTTGGTATGCACAGTTTGGAGCTACTTCTTCTAGCACAAAAGTTTTGGTTTGTAAATATATATGATATTTTGAGACCATTTCTTTTGTTGTGAGCAATAGGTATTAATTACCCTGTTTTAATCACTTTACTCAGATTGTATGGATCATGTTATCCATTCATATGAATCAGAGCTTTTCCCTGACTATCTTCAAACACAACTTGTGTGAATGGATGGAGACTCAGAAATTCAATTTGTGTGTGTGTGTGTGTGTGTGTGTGTGTGTGTGTGTGTGTGTGTGTGTGTGTGTGTGTGTGTGTGTGTGTGCGTGTGTGTATGTGGGGGGGGGTCTTTTAGCCATTATAGACAGTGGCAGTCTGTAAAATACTGAAAGATATAGACATAAACTTAATCTAGCTTTCAACCCTTAGATATTGAAAGTCTGAGTAAGTCTGAGTGATAATGGCTAGGCTTGTAAGGACTGTTGAAACATTAGCCTAGTAATCTCATATAAACCTGTGCTCATTATAAATTTAAGTTTATCTTACTTTATAGCAGTAACCACACTATTCAACATTAACCAAACCAACCTGCTTTAATGAAACTTCACTTTCTTACTTGACACACCTAAAATATTATACAGTTAAGATAGAGATGCCAAAAGAGATGTAAATGAAGACAATGTGGGATAATAACTCATCAGTTAATTTTAATGGGCACAGTATTGAAAAATATAGCAATAACCTACACCTGGGTGTGGGTAATGCTGGATTTACCCACGGTTGGTGTGGTTTGGTCATGAGGCCGAAACCTGAGTGGCCAAACAAAGCCAACCGTGGGTAAATCCAGCATTACCCACACCCAGAAGTGGGTTATTCCTATTATACAATGACATTATTTAAGAAAAAAAAGAATTACTTTTCTTAAATAATGGCATTGTATAAAGCCTCCTTGCTGCCCTTCCTCAGCTGTCTGGTATTCTGCGGCAGTTCTGATGTACTGCGCATGCGTATGCCCACGCAGTTCATCAGAGCTATGGGCAAAAGCAATGGAGAAAGAAAGATCTCCGTTGCTTTTTACAAATTATTTCGCTATGTTAAATGGGTTTAACATAGCGAGACAGCTTTAAAAAATGCAACGGAGAATCTCCGTTGCTTTTTTTAAAGCTGTCTCGCTATGTTAAACCCATTTAACATAGTGAGACAGTTTTGAAAAAAGCAACGGAGAAAGCAAGATCTCCGTTGCTTTTAACAAACTGTCTCGCCATGTTAAAGGAGTTTAACATAGCGAGACAGCTTTAAAAAAAGCAACGGAGAATCTTTGTTGCTTTTTGAAAGCTGTCTCGCTATGTTAAACTCATTTAACATAGCGAGACAGTGTGAAGCAATGGAGATCTTGCGTTCTCCGTTGCTGTAAAAAAAGAGTTATAGTAATGGAAAAAGTCTGGGCGACCGGACCTTTTTCCAGTACTATAACTCAGATTTACAATGTGCATGCTGCCAATCAGCGTGCGCGTTTTTGAATATTAATGGGGGGCTGTTGTATAATGTCAAATAATTTTCTATGAATATAGCAGAAATACACTTCATACAGAGGTGAAATATCTGACCAAGCACATGGCATAAAGATTTCTAACATTATGTAAAACTTGCTTGCAAATGACTATCTTAATTGCCACATGAATCTATGACCATTCTGTATTTCTTTGCATGTGTGCTATCTATTGAGAATCTTGCTAAAGTATGAACAATTTATAATTGAGGCTTTAATTTTTTTAACTGAAGTTTTGGACATGTTCTTTTCCTTCACTTGCTTGTTGTGGACCTTTTCTGCACAGGTCTTCACTGATGGTGAATATCATTCTAGGCGAGATCCCAAGTAATCCAAAGACAAATAGGAAAATAAACAAATAAATTATAAACTCAAAGTGTATTCACAAGCAGACTAGAAATTAATTCTAATGACACCAGTGTAACACTTAAACACTTCCGATTTAGACTTTAAGTAATATTTGTAACATTCCATATTAGTTCACAGGATGGACTCAATAGTTAAGAAAATGTCAATAGTTAACACTATGCACATAATGGAATTAAAATGGATACCTGAAATATAACATAGCAGCAAATTAAGTATGTATTTGACTTAATTAATGCCAAAGCAATATGTGCTGTGTAATTATAGAAAGAAGAGAAATGCTTATTTCTTCTACCTTTGGGTTTAAAGGTCACTGAAAGCCATCAATCTTTATTTAATCAGTGCAAGAAGAAAAGAGAGGAAGAATATATTGAAATTAATATATCTGAACATGTTTCATATGCTCTTTCAAAAATTATAGCTGCAATTCATACACAATCAACCCCCCATACACATGCGGGTCTACCTGAAAATGCTGAAAGTCCACAATGTTGACAACGAGAACACTGACACTGGAAGATCAACAATGGAGAAGACAGAAAGTTGAGAATCCCAATGCTGAGAACACCGACATGTTAAGGTAAGTGTGTGATAGGGACGGATGTTAGTGTCAGGGTGTGGGTAAGGTAAGTCTGTGATAGTGACGGACGTTAAGGTAGGGTGCGGGTCAGGTAAGTGTGTGATAGTGACGGATTTTAGGTTTAGGGGCGGGTTAAGTGAGTTAGGGTTAGGGTGCAGGTAAGGTAAGTGTGCAATAGTGACATACTTTAGGGTTAGGGTTTGGGTTAAGGTTAGTGCATAAAGAGTTGTGTATGTAAGGTTTAGTACAGGTTTGTAAGGTTTTTGGTGTGCTTGTGTTGTGTGTGTGTTTTTCAGGAAAGGTATTTGTTTTGTTGATTGTCGGGATTGTGGTTTGTGGGGCATGTGAAGTTTCATGTTTTGGAACTTTTGTTTTTTCATGTCGGTTATTTCGTTGTCGGTGTTTTGGCATGTCGGTGTTATCAGGTAGACCCACACATGCACATAAGCTGTATATAATATATATATGTATATATATATGTACATATATAGATTTTTATATATATATATATATATATATATATATATATATATATATATATGTATTTATAGATGATTTATATATATATATATATATATATATATATATATATATATATATATATACACACACACACACACACACACACACACACACACACACACACAAAACATATTTTATTTACATCATATGGGAGAGACAGATAGAGAGAGAGGTAAATAAAGAGGTCTTGTGTCAAGCCATCCATAAGTTTTTTTTTTTTAAATTCTACTTAAGAAAAAAACCCTTCATTTTTGTATTTCCATTTTTGTTTATTTTCCTGAAGATAAATGTAAATTTGTGTGTGAGTTCAGATATTTTAAACAAACCTCACTCAATAATTACATTTAATGGCATGCTACTCTCAGCTGCTGACATTATTTACAGTAACTTGAATGATGATCTCCTAATAGCAGAAATGTTTGTGAATATGACACATGCCTTTAAAATTGTGGGTTGTGAACTGCTGCTGGCCAGAATTACACAAATGTATTTTTTATTAAAAATGTTATAGAGTGGTTCCATAGCTACCTGGGCAGCTGGACATTTCAAGTTCTCTCCAATATGCAGTTATCAACTACTGACACCCTTACTATTAGAGTCCCACAGACTATGTGCTAGGTACTGCACTTTTTTATATTCATTAAAGAAAATACTCAAACCTTGGCATTAGGTAAAAAAAACTCACTCTTTATGCAGACAATATACTTTTACTTCAAGAAAATAAAAGTTCTATCACCTTACAAGTGTAACTCCAACAGGCCTTCTCATATCTCTGTCAGTGCCCCAATCAAAATAAGCTTTTGATTAATAAAAAATATTGCTTTGCTTTTTGCCTGTTCTCATAAGCTATAAAATCTGTCACCTATTAATATCTGAGACAATTATAACCTTCTTCTTAATCTCACTAAGTACAAATGTTTAGGTTTAACATTTGATCCATCATTAACAAACTCTTCTTACAACTAAAAACTGTGTTATAAAATCTTTCATCTTCTCTCACCCATTGCCGCAAACCACTGGTTAAAAATGTCCTTCTCTCAAAATGAGAATATGGACTTCCACTTTGTTCTTTTACCCTGCCTACTATATTCAGAGATAACAAGTCTTAATTTTGCCTGACTGAATTATTGTTTGCCTGACTGAAATATTTTATATATTTTCTGGCATTGTTTTATGTTTCCCATCTGTCCTGAAACTATTTTTCCCCCTCCCACCCTATTCTTGTAGAGTTTTTATAGTTGATGGCTTTGCAGTTGCCCGTCCCAACTGTAAATTTGATCTGGGACACCCCTCCCAGTATGATGTTCACTACTTAATACAGAGAGAACATTTGAGAAGGCCAACCCACTTAGGTTCTTAACCTTGAATTTTTCTTCTGCTCCTCCTTCCTCTCTCCTTGCACTTTACTAGAAAAATAATTGCACTTTAGTTTGCTTTTGCTCTTCTGAAAAGTATTCAATTGTATTTATTCTGCTGCATATATTACTGCTTGGTAGTAGCTCGATTACATTGTAACTGTTATTCTAAGCCTTTTGGTTTAAGCACTCGGGCTTCAGACCGGTTGTTTTACATTAAGAAGGTCTGTGGTCTGCACTGTTGTGGCAGGACAGGTAGCTTACATCCTTCTAAACTGGGAATTGCTGATTGAAGGCTCTGTTACTCCAAAAGTGTATTAGTTCTGGTTTAAGCATTTGGGCTTCAGGCCAGTTATTTTACATTAAGAAGGTTTGTGGTCTGTATTCTTGTGGGAGGAGAGGTTAGAGTCTGCCCTTCTGAGCTGGGAATTTCTGGTTAAAGTGCCTGCTTATTTGAACTGTTCCTTTCTGAAATTGGTGCACCTTGTTTGCTGTAGCATAGACTAGATTTCAGGCATGCTGAATCTAGATTTGTTTGTATAACTTGAGCACTAATCCAGACCATCTTTTTTGGAGAAGGGTCCCCTGCACCCTAGTGGCAGGAGTGTGCAGTTAGAACTTGTCTGATGGAAGACTGCTAGAACGGGGCTCAGTTTTTAGCTTTTTATTGGTTAATTTGTTTAAATCAGTTTGCTCATTTGCTACTGTTATATTAAAAAACAAAACAAAATCAAAAAAATACACTTTATGTATCGCCGCTGAGTTACAGTTAAACTATCCCTGGCGCCATAAAGTCTGCTCTTCAAATTTTCCCTTAGAATTAGCCAGTTTTTTAGTTTTAGTGCTCAAATCTTTTTTTTTTCTTTTAGCTCAGCACTTGTTCAGAACTCATTGTAAGTACTAAATAAGCTACAAATTACTACAGCACTCAACTTTCCTCACTTGTCTAGAGGAAAACAGTTTTTAGTACTTAATAAATAAGCACATATCCAGGCATGTCTAAGGGACAGCTCCCGGGATTTTCTCCTGTCTACCTGATGAATCTGGGCATCTTGGGGCAATGCAGCAATTGCCTCATGTACACAAGACAACCCTCTCCTCCTACCACACAACACTACAACCTGTGAGAGATGCACTTATATAGCCAAACTGGAAGCAAAACTGTCTTCACCCAAGACTGGACAAGACAGTCAAGAGAAGAAGGCAAACACTTGCACACACCACACTCATCACATACTCCCTCAAAACCTACACCACCAAAACACACATATAACAGAAAACACACAGCTACATTTGCAGAGGCTCTCAATAAAAATCTGCTCAAGCAACAGAGACCTCCAAAGCAGAAACACATGCAACCTCCACCCCCCCAACAGAACCCAAATGACACATAGCCCACAAACTCAGTGTGCCACTCAACCACAGCCCATAAGGCATGACAACATACCCAACACTCTAGTTATAGGTGATTCTATAGTCAGGCAAACTGATGTTCCACTCACCAGGCTAAACAAGGAGAAAGTTACTGTCAGCTGCCTGTCGGGTGCCAGGATCCACCACATAATGCACTCTCTCAGGTCACTCGACAACAAGTATAAATATGACTCTGTCATTGTCCATGTTTGGTGTGAATGACCTGAGACGTACCTCCTTGCACTACATGAAAAGGGACATGGAGGAGCTGTCCGATCTTGTAGCCCAGGCAGGTATGATCCTAGCCCTGAGTAGCATCCTGCCATCACCCAGAATGATTCCACAGTACCAGGTCAAAATGATTGACTTCAGCAATTGGCTAAGCTTCTGGTGTCATTCTAAGGGGATCCAGTATCTGTCTGCCTGGGATGACATGATCGACAGACCATGATGCTTTGCCAGAGATGGCCTGCACATGTCACCTTTGGGATTACAGATACTGGCTAAGGCTCTTGCCACCCTTATAGTGCCTTTTTTAGGCAAGGTTCAAATGACAAATTCACCACTGTAACAGGTACAAGCAAGCAAAATCTGAGGGTAATGATACTCAGTGCTAGAAGTCTAAACCTCAAAATGCATTCACTCGAGGCACTCCTTAAAATGGAGAACATTGACATCTGTGCAGTGACAGAGACCTGGTTCAAGGCTTCAGAGAGCAACCCTGCATTACCAGGCTATAATTCATACTTTCGGCCACCTAACCTGGACCAAAACACTAAAGGTGGAGGTGTGTCCAAATTCATTAAAGATATCCACACCTCCAGGCTAGTTGCTCAGCATAATGCATCCGGGATTATCTAAGTGCAATTAACTCTGGGCAAGACCACAATCCAAATTGTAATTTGCTACAGATCCCCCATCATGCCCCAGGATTCCCACTCCTCATTTCTTAATACACTGGAAAATATTAGGGTACAACCCAACACCCTAATAATGGGCGATTTTGACTAACCCACCATTAACTGGGAAAACTACTCATGTACCAACTATTTTGCTCAATGTTTTCTAGAATTCATAAATTCCATTGCCTTGAATCAACTTATCCACACCCCCACCAGGGGCAGCAATATACTAGACTTAGTCATTACCAGCATGGGTGACACCAGAGGTCAATTCCTTCATTGGTCAGATCCAACCACAAGCTAATCAGTTTAGACATCCACATCCTGCCCCAACCCCACATTTTGGAAATCATTGTAAAAAAAATTCTCCACAGCCAACTTCACACTTCAGACAGAAGTGGAAAACTTCACAACACCCATGCAGATGGACAATAGAGGTACGACTGTAGAATCCTACACAAATACACTTTATAAACACTTACACGAGTGCATGGATTGTGCTATTCCTAACAGAACCAAGATGCTATCCTCCAAAAAAAGGAAGCCAATCTGATGGTCCCCTGCCATAAACAAACTCTACAACAGAAGAAAGAAACTGTTGCAAAAAAGAGTAAAATCCCATGACTGGATGAACTCCCTGGACAGCCTCAGTAAGAAGCTGAGATCACTCATAAAATCCTACAAAGCTAGTTATGAAAACAAAATTGCCACTGATTCTAAAGACAACCATAAAGCATTCTATAGCTATGTCAAGAATCTCAATGGCAACACTCAGATCTGCTCTGAGTTACAGCACAATGGCACTAAATATACAGAACCAACTGATATTGCCAACATCCTGGCAAATAGGTTCATTGTTAACTTTACCCCCCTCACCCCCTAAAGGGCCTATCTCTATACTGGAAGAATGCAAAGTTCCTGTAATCACGAGTGCACATTTAAAAACCACACTCTCCAAAGCCAAGAACACAGCATCCATGGGACCTGACAACATCCCAAGCTGCGTTCTACATAGGTTCATAGGTTCATACTAGGCTATCTGCCCTAGGGCATTTATAAGTCTAGCCAGAATGTGTTTGGCTTTCGCCACCCATTTTAAATTTATTTTGCTATGCCTTTTTTCGAGGTTAGTATACTGTGCATGAAATGTGTACATGTGTACATGTGTATGTAATGTGTACATGAACTACAGAATGAACTGGCACCCCACCTTAGCACCATGTTCAATCATAGCCTCACCTCAGGCTTTGTGCCCACTGAATGGCACACAGCGATGGTTCTCCCACTCCACAAAGGGAGACCCACCACGGACCCCGGGGACAACCCCCCCCCCCCCATTAGCCTAACAAGCCTGGTCTGCAAGGCCATGGAACATATCATCATGGAACTTCTAAACAAAACACTGGCAATCTCCAAACTCTGGACCCCACCCAGTTCAGGTTTGTAAAAGGCAGATTATGTCTCCTAAACCTGATTGATTGACAAGATGGGTTGCCAACTGGCTCACTGACAGAACCCACACTGTGAAAGTAGCAGGCTCCAAATCTGACTTCAGACCAGTGACAAGTGGAGTATCACAGGGTTCAGTCCTGGGTCCTCTCCTGTTTGGTATCTACTTTACTGAAGTACAGGCTGATACAGACGGTCTTTGGTTAATGAAGTTCACAGATGACTGCAAACTAGGAGCCATAATTAAAACTCCTAATGATGTGGACATCCTACAAAAGGACCTCACTGAGACAGATGCCTGGTGTCAAAGCCATGGACTCAAGCTCAATGCCAAAGAGTGCATTGTCATCCCCTTTGGTAAAAACTCTGTACCCATGAGCTACCACATAGGTGGTAGTCTATTTAACACCAAAAGTGTGATAAGAGACCTTGGGACACAGGTGGACAGTAGCCTCTCCTTTGATAATCACATCACCACAGTAGTCAGGAAATCCTTCTACATAGCACACCTCATCACAAAAGTTTTCTCATCCAGGAAAAAAGAGGTCATTGTTCCCTCCACTCATCAGTCATTAGACCCATTATAGAGTGCAATGCCGCTTTTGGTATGTACCTCACAAGACATCTACAACAACTGTAAAGGCCACAGAAATACCTCACAAAGAGGATTACTGGCCTCAAACAGATGCCCTACGCAGACCGTCTCAAAAAATGCCAGCTTTATTCCATAGCAGCTCTAGGGACCTAAACCTTGTCACCACAATAAACAGAACATGTTGGAGGGATAGATTCCTGTCCCAGAGACTTCCCATACTCTGGAACAAACTGCCTATCTATATCAAACAAAGCCCCTCATTAGCACTCTTCAAAAAAATTCTTGATGACTGGATGGGAAATTGGAAATTCACCCCGGGGATCACCTCTGTGGCTCTGCTCAACGGGGGCACAGGAAAATATTTTTCTTGGGTGGCGAAAGCCAGGGTACTTTTTTGACTAGGCTTGTATAGGCCCTTGGGCTGATAGCCTAGTACCATCTATGAATCTATGAAACAAATTTGTTAGATTTGTCTTACTTGCCAATTCAAGGCCATCGCACTGCAACCTATTAAAAGATCTAAAGTGTCTTCCTATAGCAGAAAAAGGCACTCATTTAATTAGCACACTAATGAAAAATCCTAAAAGCAGGACATTGTTTCTTATGAAAAGAAATCTCCCAATTACGGAAACCTCTCTCTCTATGAAATACCCATCCTGACTCAATTCTATGTATCCATCATGCATTTAAATCACTTCCTGATCAAAAAACCTTTTCCAGAACTGGCCCAGCTCTCAGGAATCAGCTTCTAGCTCATATCAGTGGTCAGAACACGCTGTCTGTAAAAATGACACTATTGCCAAAGATTTTTTATAGAGCTTTAGCACTAAATGTTTCTCCTGGGAATATATATATATATTAAAGTTATAAATAAATTACTAATAAAATGTTATGGTATCTTAATAAGAATAGAATTGCACATTTACATCATATCAGGACTTGGGACCAAGAGGGTATAACGTTCCCAGACATAGATACATATATGAGAGCATCGCTGTTTAAAGATGTTATAAATTTGATTGACCCAAAATGTAAATCTTACTGGAAATACTTACATCTTAATATTTTACTAAATGAAAATAACTTGCTGGCAAAAACTTTTCTAAGTAGTCAGTCTTATAAGTTCTGGTACTTTCTTTGCCATATTATACAGTACAGTATAACAAAACCCACAAGCTAAATTCTTTAAATCATATCATTAGTAATTTTAGGAAGTTTGTTAACTCTATTATGTTAAAACCTGGTTAGATTTATTAATACCTTTTAAAATTACAAAGATTTTCCATATAATCTACACACTAATATATTAATTTTAGTTGCTGGCAGCATTATCTGAAAGACTTGAGCTCACTGGATACACAACAACATATTAAGACATATAATCTATCACAAGATTGGCTATTATTACAGAGCATACTAACTTACTAACACGACGTTTGTAGAATCATTAAAAACTCATCTTTCTTTGATTAACTTTCTTAGATATTCTATCTACCTGAAATCTTATAGAATACTTTTAAAACTGATAACAGCACAGCCAAATTATACAGTATCTTAATAAATTACAAGATCATATTAACATCTATACTTTGGAATTTCTTTATTAAAGGCCTTTCTCCTAGTTAAACCCAAGATGAGAAAGCTAAAATATTATTCTCTGTAAAGATACATCTTGGAGTCAATACTGGAGAATTTATACTTTGAAGTTTCTCCACAGAGCATTTTTAAAATTTAATAAACTGAAAACATTAAATGTTGGTGATTTTAGAGCAGTGTAAAGCAGACTGGTGTCCCATTTTTTATGATGGCACCAAATGAACTCAGTACTGGGAAAATGTTTATCATTTTCTTAAAGCATTATTTACTGATATGTTTTCATGAACTAAAACCATTGTCTCTCTTAATACGAATGAGGGCTACACTTTGAATAATAACAATTCTTATCTTGTATGAACTATCCCAGCCATAGCTAGGAAATGTATCACTCAAAAGTGGAATTCTGTTACCTGTCCAAGCTTTGACGATTTCCTGACCCTGTTAAAAGAAGTAATATCCAAAGAAACCAGAATTAAAGAGATCAGACTGCATCCAAAGATTTTCCTTAACAATCCTTCGGTAAAGGTTTCATCACTTTATTGAGACATTTAAATGAATATTAACTCTTTCTAAACTTATTTTTCTTTCCTTTAAATAAATGTTTATTTGCTTGATCTTTTATATTAATTTCAGGCTTTTATATATTGTGAATAGTTACTGTTTTTTATATTTGAACTTAAGTTTTAAAGATATTTATTCTATTGTTTTTTTTTTTGTTAAAGAAAAAAATTTTCAATGAATTTATTTGATCAAAAAGAACACTCTGTGCTCAAGACGACACTTTCAGAGCACTATTTTAATGAAGCTGAATGTAAATGCTTTAGTGACAACGGATAATACTAATTACCAAGCAATTATTAATAGCAATACTTGGTTTAAGTTTGCTTATCCGAACTAACTATATTTGGTACAGTTTGTTATGATTTCAAACAAAGACCATTTTATCTTGTGAATTGTTTACATACACGTAATATAACATTGAGCTGGCACCTCTGCATTCGTGAAAATCTACTTCCAATCATTAGCGGACCTGAGTTCCGCTGTGGCGACTCCTAATTGGGAAAAGCCTAAAGACAACAACAACACGTAATATAAATTAACTACAACTAATATTATAATGGTCTGTAAATGTGATGTAAATTACTTTCATTTTATTGTACTTAATGTTGCTTCTGTGCATTGGTAGTGCTTGAAAAGGGTCTTCAGACCCATCCACCTACCCTGGTTATCAAATAGTAAATAAATAAATAAATAAATAAATAAATAAATAGTGCTATAACATTTGCAAAACTTCAAGTAAAATTAAGCTTATCAGGGCAAAGCTATTACAAAACCAATGCTAGCAGATTTCATTTCATTTTTGCGATTGGCATTTTCTCAAACTGCTTTTGTCAATTCACTTTCAAATTACTTTGGGAACAGCATTCATAGGTTCATAGGTTCATAGGTTCATACTAGGCTATCTGCCCTAGGGCATTTATAAGCCTAGCCAGAGTGTGTTTGGCTTTCGCCACCCATTTTAAATTAATTTTGCTATGCCCTTTTTCGAGGTTAGTATACTGTGCCTCTGTCTAACAGTGACACAGAAGTGATACCCGGGGTAAACCTATGATCTCCCATCCACTCATCAAGATTTCTCTTGAAGAGAGTCAATGAGGGACTCTGCCTAACCTGGACTGGGATTTTATTCCAGAGTGAAGGGAGCCTCTGGGTTATGAATCTGTCCCTCCAGCATCTCCTATTTATTTCAGTGCTGAGGTTCAAGTCTCTCGAGCGCATAGCTCGATGAGATTTGGATTTTCTGAGGTGCAGCATGTCCATTAATTCTGGGTTAGACATGGCTTTATACGTCAGGCAAAGATCACCTCTGAGCAGGCGGTATGCCACTGAATAGAGCTGGAGTTTCTTTAACCGGGCAGCATATGGCATCTGTTGGAGCCCTATGATCCTCTTGGTGAGGTACTTTTGGGAGCTTTCCAGTTGCTGCAGGTGTCTGGTAAGGTACATCCCAAAAGGGGCATTGTACTCAATTATGGGTCTGATGAGGGATGAGTAAAGAGGCACGATGACCTCCCCTGATCTAGATGTGAATCCCTTCATGATTAGGTGGGCTATATAAAATGTTTTTCTAACCACTTTGGCCACGTGGTTGTCAAATGAGAGATTGCTATCAACTTGGGTCCCATGATCCCCAATTACTTCTTCTGTACTTAATGGATCACCACCTATGTGGTAATTTGTGGGCACTTTATTTTTTACAAAGGGGATGACTATACACTTTTTGGCATTTAGCTTGAGGCCATGGCTCTGGCACCAGTTGTCTGTTTCTATGAGGCCCTTTTGGAGGATACTTGTGTCGGCTGGAGAGTTGATTATGGCACCCAGTTTGCAGTCATCTGTGAACTTAGTCAGCCACAGTCCTTCCATGTTGGCCTGTACCTCCGAGAAATATATACTGAACAAGAGAGGTCCCAGGACTGAGCCTTGTGGGATGCCACTTGTAACTGGTTTGGAGTCTGACATGGCTCCAGCAATTCTAACCATATGGGTTCTGTCCTTGAGCCAGTTTGCAACCCATCTCGTGACATAGGGGTTTATATTTAAGCTGGTGAGCTTATCTATAATGCCCGAGTGGGGTATTGTATCGAAGGCTTTTGCGAGGTCCAGGTAGGCTGTGTGGACCACCTTCCCCTCGTCAATGGCCTTGGTGACTGTTTCAAAGAAATCAACCAGGTTTAAGAGGCAGGATCTGCCCTTAACAAAGCCGAACTGGGTAGGATCCAGTGTCTGTAGGTCCCCAATATCTTTATTTATGAGGTCCATGATGATCCTTTCCATAGCTTTGCAGACCAAGCTAGTCAGGCTTATGGGGCGATAGTTTCCAGGATCCGTTGAGGCACCAACTTTGTGGAGAGGGACCACTGTTGCTGTACGCCACTCTTTGGGTACATATCCTGTAGTAAGGCTGAGATTGAACAGTAGTTTTATGTTTGGGTTTAGATCTTCTTCGAGTTCATGTAGGACGCAGCCTGGGACACCATCTGGTCCCATTGATGCTGTGTTTTTTACTTTGGAGAGTGCAGCTGTTACCTGAGCATCTGAGAAGTCAGGGGGCAGCACTCTGCTGGGATAAATATTTGCCCTTTTGGTGGGGAGGGGGCGAGAAGTTTGCGCTGAACCTGTCAGCTAGGATGTTGGCAATGTCTGTGGATTCGGTGTATTTATTGTCATTTTGGAATAATTCAGAGCATATCTGGGAATTCCCACCCAGGTTCCTAACATAACTAAAGAAAGCCTTGTGATTATCCTTAGTGTCCTGTGCAATTTTTCTCTTGAAGCTGGCCTTAAACGATTTTATGAGTGCCCATAGTTTTTTGCTAATACTGATCAGAGATGCCTTCCCTTTTTGGGATTTTGCTCTATGATGTAGTAGCTTCCTCCTTCTCTTGTATAGTTTTGTTTATGGCTGGGGTCCACCAGACAGGACGTCTGCCTTTGGAGGATTGGGTCTTGGTTTTATTTGGGATTGCATGATCCATGCATTACTGAATGTGTTCATAGAATGCGTTTATAAAGGATTCTGCGGTCTGGGCTGTATTTTCCACAGGCCCGGGGGCTATGAAGGATTCCACCTCGGTTTTGAGGAGTGTGAAATTTGCTTTAGAGAAGATTTTCACTTTGGTTTTCAGGGCAGAGGGTGGAGTCGGGATGTGAATATCCAGTGAGATTAGTTTATGGTCTGATCTTACCAGTGAGGGATACACTTCTGGTCTGGAGCATAGAGTCCCCATGTTGGTGATGATCAGGTCCAGTATGTTTTCCCCTCTTGTGGGAGTGGTAACAAGTTGTTCCATAGCATTTGAGTTTATAAATTGTAGGAACCTTTGGGTTAGGGTGTTGGAGCTAGAGTAATGCTCCCAGTCTATATTTGGGTAGTTGAAGTCGCCCAATATAATGGTGTTTGGAGAGACCTTCATATTTTCCAGTGTTCTCAGGAAGGCTGAGTGGGGTTCCTGGGTTTGGGAGTGTGGTCTGTAGCAGGCTATAAACTGGAAGGCAGTTTTACCCACTGTTAGTTGCACATGGATAGTCTCTGATGCTTCGTGCTGTGCCACCAACCTGGAGGTGTTGGTATCTTTAATGAATATTGATACTCCCCCTCCTTTTGTGGTACGGTCCAAGTTTTGGGGCCGAAAAGCATGGTATGAGGTATAACCTGGTAATGCTGGGGTGCTCTCGGGAGCCTTGAACCAGGTTTCTGTTACTGCACAGATATCGATGTTCTCCATGCTAAGGAGAGTTTCGAGTGAGTGCATCTTGAGGTTTAGACTTCTGGCATTGAGTAGCATTACTCTCAGTTTCTTATCCCTTGTGATACCTATGGAGGTGGGTTTGTCTTTTGAGCCTTGCCTGAAAAAGGCACTATGGGGGTAGCAAGAGCCTTTGCCAATATCCGAAAGCCCAGGGGTGACAGGTGCAAGCCGTCCCTAGCGAAGCATTGTGGCTTGCTGAGCATGTCATCCAAGGCTGACAGGCATTGGATCCCCTTTGAATGACACCAATACTTAAGCCAATTGTTGAAATTGATCATCTTGTCTTCATATTGTGGCATCATTCTTGGTGAGGGTAAGATGCTACTCAAGGTCAGGGTCATACCGGCCTGGGCTACATGCTCAGAGAGCTCCTCTCTGTCTCTTTTCATGTAGTCCAGGGAGGTACGTCTCAGGTCATTCACACCAGCATGGACAATGACTGAGTCATATTTGTACTTGCCTTGGAGTGACCTGAGTGCTTGTGTTATGTGGCGGATCCTAGTGCCAAACAGACAGCTCACTGTGACCTTCTCCTTGTTCAGTCTGGCGAGCGGGACGTCAGTTTGCCTGATGATAGAGTCACCTATTACAAGTGTATCAGGTGTGTTGTTTAGCCTTAAGGGCTGTGACTGTTCGGCATACTGGCTTTGTGAGCTATGTGTTGCACGTGTTTTGTTTTGGGGTAGCAGTTGCTTGGGTGTCTGCTTTGGAGGTCTCTGCTGCTTAAGCAGATTTTTATTTAGAGCCTCCGAGTATGTTTTTGTGTGTTTATGTGTTTGGTTTACTGTCGTGGTAGGTCTATGTGAGACTGGAATTGTAGTGAGTGTGGTTTCCTTCTCCTCCTGACTGGTTTCACCAGTACTGAGTTGAGAGAGCTTAGCCTCCAGTATGGCTATATGGTTGCATCTTTCACATGTGTTGGAATTTGTTGGGAGGAGGAGAGGGTTGTCTGTGTACATGAGGCAGTTGTAACATTGCCTCAAGATTCCCAGATTCACCAGCTGGACCAGAGAGGAGATTGACAAATGACCTTTGGACATGCTAGAATAGTATTGGGAATTCCTTTATAATTGAAAAAAAAGGGCCAATGGGGAACGAGGTACTCAAGGGGAGTTTGTGAGGGTGTAGTGCTTTTAATATTTTAGTGCTGACTTATATAATTGCTTTAGTGAGCAAGTGCCAGGTAACTTAAATGCAATGTGTTACAGGTAAATTAAATGCAAAAATGACAAACAGTAACTTTCGTTCAAGTGAAACAAGGAAATAAGTACAGTAAGCAATGCAGATATCACTAGGGATCCACAGAAGCACCGAAAAGCCGTGTTTTAGGTGAAATTAGCATTTCAGGGAAATAACAAGCAAACAAACAAGCAGCATACAAATAAAGCTAGATTCAGCAGGCCTGGATCTAGTCTATGCTACAGCAAACAAGGTGTACCAATTTCAGTAAGAAACAGTTCAAATATGCATGCACTATAAGCCTTTAACCAGAAATTCCCAGCTCAGAAGGGCAGAGCCCAGCCTCTCCTCCCACAAGAGTGCAGACCATGAACCTTCTTAATGTAAAATAACTGGCCTGAAGCCCAAGTGCTTAAACCAGAACTAATACACTTTTAGAATAACAGACACTGAGCCCTCAATCAGCAGTTCACAACTTAGAAGGATGTAAGCTACCTGTCCTGCCACCACAGTGCAGGCCACAAAGCTTCCTAATGTAAAACAACTGGTCTGAAGCCCAAGTGCTTAATCCAAAAGACTTAGAATGATAGCTACACTTTAATCAAGTTACTACCAAGCAGTAATAAATACAATTTAATACTTTAAAGAATGCCTGGATTAGTGCTCAAGTTATACAAACAAAGCTAGAATCAGCAGGCCTGGATCGAGTCTATGCTACAGCAAACAAGGTGTACCAATTTCAGTAAGAAGCAGTTTAGATAATTCAGTGGGGGAAGGAAGATTCTTCTTTTCTCCACTATTGTGCAAGCTCAGTGTTGGTATATATAAGACGTAGAGGATTTGGAGGAGGGATGAAGCAGTTTTAGTTCAATAAATGATGATTTCTCATAATTTTTCATTTCTTTGTTTTTTTTTCATTTATACTAATGAATTTGATCCACAAGTATACTTTTGATTTGTCCAAGCTGAACTGAAGATAGCTAAACGGTACATTTAAGGATGTGTGTCCGTAATGTAATATTTGCTGTCAAGTAAGAAAGATGATTTCACAAAAAATAAAATAAAATTCATTGCATATTATTATTCCTGGCTAAATAAGAAATAAATTAAGGTCATGCTGCTTGGAGTCTAAACATGAAACTGCACTCATTGCAAGCATTCTTAACCCTGGAAAAATGGTGACATCACACACTCATAGAAACCTGGTTCAAAGCTACAGAGAGCACCCCAGCCTTACCTGGTTACTCATCCTGTCATACATTCAGACCCCAAACTGTGGGCAGTAAAGACAAAGAAGGTGGAGTTTCAATACATATTAAAGATAGACACATCCAGGCTGGTCAAAGGGTTTGATGCACAGGAGACACCCCAGATGCAGTGAGCCATTGACAAGACCCCTATACAAATTGTAGCAGGCTACTGCCCCCCAAATCTGACTCAAGATGCCCAATCCACCTATCTAGACCTCTTCAAATCTATCAAGATTCAGCCCTTTTACCCTGATCCTGGGTGACTTTTACTACTCAAACATAGATTGGAAGAACTACTCATGCCAGAACACAAATGCCCAGAGATTCCTCAATTTTGTCAATGCTAATGTTTTGGAACAGCTAGTCCATACCCCCACAAGAGGTAATACTATCTTGGATTTGGTATTAACCAACATGATTAACCACTGCAGCATCCCTGCAGCATCATCCTCCCTGGTAAGATCCAACCATAAAGTGGTCACTTTTGAAGTCACCATCTTCCCCAACCCCTCTCTCTAGCTAGGGTCAAGCAAAATAGCTTCTCCAAAACTAATTACAACCTCCTGAGGGATGGTATAAACAGCTTTACAGCCCCCTCCCCCTCTCTAGGAACTGGCACCAGTATCAAAAACTACAACAAAGCACTATATGAATATTTGTATAGATGCATGGAATCAGAAATACCCAACAGGACTAAATCATGCTCCGCAAGGAAAAGTAAACCTGTCTGGTGGACATCTGTAATAAATAAACTCTATTACAAAAGGAAAAAGGAAAAAAATGCTGTCCAGGACCAAGAAGGAGCAGGTGTCCAAATGGAAGCAATCTCTCCGTAGCCTGACCAAGCAAATAAGAGCACTTGTGATATCCTCCAAAGCAAACTTAGAGTCCAAATTGGCCACATGTATTAGAGACAATCATAAGACCTTCTTCACATATGTCCACAATCTCAGAGGAAGCACCCAGATCTTTTTCAGAAGTGGTGCTCAAGGACACCACATATACAAATGTCGTAGATATAGCAAACTTGCTGGCTGACAGATTCAGCAAAAACTTCACCCTGCTGCCCCCCCCCCATGAGTAAATCAGGACATCACCAGTACCTGCCCCTTCCCCTTATATCTAGGGAACAGGTCATACTGCTCTCTCAAAGGCAAAACATACAGCCTCCATGGAACCCAATAACATCCCAGGCTGCATCCTGCCTGAACTCAGACAGGAAGTTGCAGCACCATTACTACCCCAAAGACAGTTCCATCCAGTTCTGCTCATCTGCTCACTATGCATGTGGAAATGGTCCCTCTTACTGTATATGTCTACATCATGTCTCTTTTAAGGAATAGTGTTTATAGTTTTCACGTTTCCTCCTCTAGTTGTTTACATTTCAAGCATTTTCCTTCAAGAAAGAGATATTTTAATAAACAACTTCTTAAACTTTCAGTCTTCTATCCATCTGATAAGAGTGTAAGATCTCCTACTTCATTAATTCACACATTATACCACATTCTTCTAAACAGTGGCTTATCAATCCAGATTATTGAATTTCCTCACAGGTTATCACTTTGTGGATCCTTAGCCTAAGAGACCTCTTCTTTTTCTATCGCCCCCACACTTTCTATTGTCTTTGCAAAAGAGTTGACTGACTCTCCTCTGTAGCCTTTCTGATCCATTCCTTGATTCACCTCCCTGTTTTCTCTGTCCTTGGCTGAATAACCACCCTCATTTCCTTAATTACTATTATGGTTTATAAACAAAATTAAGAAGAAGTAGTAAGCACTTTAAGAAAGGTGTCATTACACTGAATATTATTTGTCTGTTTATCTATCTATCTATCTATCTATCTATCTATCTATCTATCTATCTATCTATCTATCTACCTATCTATCTACCTATCCTTCCTTTGTTGATTGGGATAGTCACACTTAGCCAGTGGCCTCTTTTCATACTGAATAACCACCCTCTTTTCCTTAACCCACTCATTTGTTCATTGTGTGCTCAAAATCACACTTATTTTAGCTGACTCTGTGTACCTAGAGAACTCAGGGGGACCATATTCTCCCGCCATCCTTGTCCCTGTAAACAGAACCTTCCTCTGGTAGGCCTTTCACCATTTTAATTTGGTTACCCATGGGTATTTTTTCCGACCACATACATAGACTTTGGGAGGAGGATCATCAGGTGAACTGCATTGATCTGGCTTACTACACCATCTACTCTCTGATTCCTATCTTTCTTGTTCTACCTGGCCAAATTTCAGGAAATTCCCAGTTGTGCAATGAACTGTAGACTTTCACATGTACATGTTTTGTCATTTCCCATTTCTCTGTTCAGTTCTCTCCAAGGCTGTTCTTTACCTTTTTCCAAATGATCATTTAACAGACTCATCAAAGACCCTGCACAGCCTAATTTACACCTCACTTAGGTAATCCAGATATTAGCAAGCAAGGATCTACAAATGATCTAAATGGGTTAGTTTGCTGCCATGACTTCCATCTAGGTTATTTTTTATTTATGAGCCCAAGCTTCAGTAACAAGTAAATCCAGAATAAGAGAGAGGGTGTTTGCCTATCTAATCTCTTTTATGACTATTGCTCTACAGAAAGAACCATTAACAGAATCCTTATTTAGAGTTGAGCCACAAGGTTTTTATCTATTTCATAAAGAATGACACCAATCCAAACTCTTTTAATACCCGGAATAGAAATTTATCTCCAAAAATAAAAAAGGAAGCAGTCTGACATTTGGGTAACTTATAGAAGGTTATGACTACTGCATTTTATAAGGAAGTTTTTCATCTGAATGCCATTTCTGGTCTTAGGGCCATCATGCAGTGTTTAGGTGGTATGTTTGGAGAGCAATAGTAAACAGTGCAGCATATTTTGTTCTTCATTTAAATCTCTCTGTAGCATACCTCTCAACCGTCTAGATGTATTTCGTATATCCAAGTCAGTTTTAGTTTGTTCCTCATAAAATGTGTAATTTTCTGAGCAAATTATTGAGGGTTAAAGTCAGTAAATAATGACAGACATTTGAGTATCAGAATTTATGTCCTTCAGAAAATGCATACAAATGCAAAATCTGCTATATTAGCAATGTACTAAGTTAATAAGAGCAATATTTAAAATGTATTTATGGATTTGTCCAGAATTCTTTCACTAAGAGGTTAAGAGGTATGCTCTGGAGTGGAGTGTATTAGATTATGACAGGGAACAGAGGAATGCATTACCTCACTTGAGGATCCTTTTAATCAGCGAACAGGGCAGCATGTTGATTCCTTGCCTGCTTGACTCTACAGCCTGCCCTGAGGAACCTAATGTAATTATTGCAGCATTAACTTATTTGACTTTACAGAATTTTGGATTCATTTGCTCCACCATACTGCTCAACTTGCAGATACTAAAAATCTAGACATTGGTTCTTGAAAATTCAGTGCATCTGGCAAAAAAATCCACATAGTTAATTGGCATATCATTTGCATACCAAACCAACATAACCCCTCCCACTTTCAGTTGGCTGATGGGATATCACTACTCAGGAATACACTTTTTTAATAAACCAAGTGAGTAAATGAAATTCACACTTCTTTTCTGCATTAATTTGGTCATATATACTTGTCAGAAACCATTTATTAGAGAATAGAGAAAAACAACTTTGGAGTTAGGAGCAAACACACACACACACACACACACACACACACACACACACACACACACACACACACACACACACGCACGCACGCACACACACACACACACACACACAAACAAATAAAATCCTGATTGCTGTCAATCTTAGGAGGATGTTCAGAGGCTTGGAATCACTACACTGAAGCTTGCAAGTTATTTGCTTTACCTTCCCCATTAGTAGATATTTCTCCTTAACGTTTGTACTAGATCCAATTAATGAAGGCTAAACTAATGATATTTACCCCTTCCAAAAACATCATCCTTGATAAAAACTCATTCTCCATCACCACCCAAAATAACACAACTCTCGAAATAGTTTCTACCGCAAAACTTCTTGGGATTCTTATTGATGTTAAGCTCAAGTTTGATAGCCACCTGAAAATAAATATTAAAAAAAACACATAAAATAATTAGGCATGCTTTATTGTCACAACTGCTATATCTCTCCCTCTTCCAGGCTTTTTCGTGCTACTACCTACCTCTATACTTATCAATCTGTAATCTTCCCTCAAAACAAAGCTCTCCTCCTGCTACTATAAAATTTCAAAATTTGCAACTGGCCACAGAGTCAATACCCATCACTGCATTTCCCTACATCAATTAAACTGGCTAGAACTACCTAACTATCTTAACTATATCCAACTAATCCAAGCACATAAACATATTTTTGACCACTCTCTCTGCCCCTCTCTTGCCTCAACCTTCAAAATCCATCTTCCTGATAGGTGTCTATGATCTAATTCCCAGAATCTAATAGAACTGCATAAACCATCCCATCCACCAGGCAATCACCTCCTATCTTTCTAACTTGCACGCCACTGGAATTCTCTTCCACCTCTGATCCGTACCACAACTAAACTCTCTATCTTTAAAACCCTACTTCATTCACACCTAACTTTACAATGGAAATGTTCCTGCTCCCATCCTTCATAGTTTCCTCACCCATAACTACTCTTCACTAGCCAGCATAACTATAATAGCCTCCTACAGTCTAATAACTTGCAACAACAACAGTAGGAATTATGATATTTGTATATAAACTGTATTGAAGCTAATTCAGCATACTAACTAGGATCTCATAATGCCAATCCAATGGCATCCCATCACTTTGTTTGATGTTAAATCCCCTCTTAATTGTGCAATTTTTATCTTATATTCTTGTGACTTTTTGCATTGTATTTTGTATCCATATATTCTTGTACTTCTGGAGCTTTTCTCCCCAGGACTCCATTGAAAACGGGTTCTTCAAGGCCCAATTGGACTATCCTGGCAAACAAACTGAAAATAAAATAAATTAAATAAAATGAAGTATTCCTGTTTCTTTCTTATAAAAACTGCAAGAAACACACAGTTTTCATAGTGTAATACCTTAAAATTCCTACAGTGGAGGCCCATGGGATATATGCAAATGACCCCTTATGAACATTCAGTGTTTTAGCTACATGGTTCCTGAATGCCCATAACATTTTACTTTTTTTAATTTTAAGTTTTTATGGGTACATTCTGACCAATAAAGCCAAATTCTACTAGCTATAGGCAGGCATGTTTTGGCCTTTGTAATGACCTCAGCATAAGTGGATTGTTTGTCTATACTTAAGAAATACACAGATTAAAAATTAAGCCTGACATCCATAAACATTAAGGTGCCTGAGAAATATCCCAACTAACATCCAAACCAAAGGATAAAAATTGCACACAGACAAACCATTCAGTGAAAGCTACAAGAAAACCCCAGCTAAGCTAGAGTTTTCACTGTTTAGTACCTTAAATCTCCAGCAGTGAAGACCCATGTGATATATGGCTTTTGAATGTCGATTATGTTTTACTTTCTTGCTTTTTAAGTCTTTATGGGTACATTCAGGTCAGTAAAGCCAAACTCCACTAGCTCTAGACATGCATGTTTTGGCCTTTTTAGTGACCTCATACACTGTTGAGGTTATTAAAATGGTCAAACAGACATGCATGTCTACACGACCTCTACTTAAAGAATGCCTTTTCTATGAAAAGGTCTTCCATTCTACATGAGAAAAAGTACTTTTATTACTCTGTTCAAACATAATTTGGATGAATGAATGGGTAACCACAATTTTACTCCTAATATAGCAGCCATGACCCTCATAGATAAGGGAAATATTTGTTCAGCCTATCTCTTTGTTATTCATATGCAAAATATAAGGGTTAAAACTGCTGTGGGAATGTAAGGCTAGGCTTTATAAGATTCTTTAAGATTAGTAGTAAGTACCTATGAACCTATGAACCTATAGTTGACACCCATGGGATATATGCAAATGACCCCCTAAGGACATACAGTGCTCCAGCTACAGGGCTTCTAAATGCCCATGATTTTTCCTTGTCTAACTCTTTATATGTAGTAAAGTCTTTAGTAGCGTCACTGGTGCAGCAGACAGCACATTTGCCTTTGATGAAGAAGGCTGTTGGTTCCATTTCCTCATCAGGTGGATCGATTGCTGACACTGCAGTATGGCTTAAGTGGGTGCTGCACTTCTAAGTAACTTTTGTATGAAACCTTAAACTGAGGCCTCATCTACTTGAGTTGTTGGTAGCTCAAGTTGATGTAAAAAATCCCACTGCACCTCTCTGAAGGAGTAGGGGAATTACCCTCATGCCCTGGCCAAATTTCTCTTAGTAGTATAAATGCCGCCTTGGGTTTCCCCTGAAAAGGGAATATTAGCATAGTGGGGCTGAACTCATCAAAAAATGATAAATAAATAAATAAAAATAAAAATGTACATGCAGGCCAATTAAGCCAAATTCACTAGCTGTAGACATGCCATTTTTCTGCTTTTTTTCTAAACTCATAGGAACAGCATAAGTGGACACTTTGGCATACTTTAGAAAAATGGGGTTTATAAACAAGCCTGATGTCCATAACATTATGATGGCTTTAAAATATCCCACATAATATCCGAGCCAGTCAGGGAAGACACTAACTTTGCTGTATCTTTCTTATAGGTTTCACTAATTGTTTGCTTGTGTGACACAAAAGAACAAAACTCCTGTCAGTGAGGAACATAATTTAGGCTATTCGGACTTTGATAGAGGACACACAGTTTTGTAACCAGGTAGACTACTGAATAGTGAAGCATTTCATAAATATCAGAAGTAGATTAGTTATTCAATCAACAGTGTAATATGCCATGTATAGTTATGAGCAATGGGAGTGTTAATAAAACAACTTTAGAGATACATACTGCAAAATACTATGACTCAGATTTAGTAAGTGGCATTTCGTGGTAGCTGCAGCAGTGGCAAAGATACACAGCAAGCCAAGTGTGTTTATGTACAGAAGGACATGATGCCTCTAGAATGAATAAAGTGCAAATGTTTTCTTTATTCCTTCATTCCTTTATTCTTTCATTATTTTCTTTTCTCATTCATTCATGTTTATATAAAATAAGAAAAAAAAACATAACTGGAAGGTATAGAACACTTGAAGCGTATGAGAACACCAACAAGTGTAGTGGAGCATAAACGGCCAAAATCTTGGCACTTCCAAAACTTTTTGAAAAACTTTTATAACAGTTTAGCACTGTCATTCCTTATATGTCATGGAACTTCATCAGAACTACAATCAAATTCAAAAACTTCAATGAAATAGTAATTTTAAAAGGTCATGTGATGACATTGTCCACTAAAGTGCTAATAAACTGCTATTAATGTTTTTTGAAATGTTTGGGAAGTGCTGTGATTTTTGCCTTTATTGCTTGACTATGGTTTTCGGTGCTCTCATTTAGTTTTATAACTGTGAAAGTCCTGAGTTCATTTACAATTGAAGTGTGTACTTGCTGAGAGAAAGGATTACAGGCACTAAGGAATAAACCAGAAAACATAAATGCAGACAAAGAGAATGGGGCTGCAAGATAATAATCAAAAAACATAAAGTATTTAGAGGAAATGTGGGGATAAAAAGCAAAGACATAAGAGAAATGTTGAAGATTGAATGTTGGAGCAATTCAACAGTACAAGAATGGAGGGCTGGAAAAAAGGATACCCAAGACTATAACTAAAAAAGACACAGCATTTATAAAAATGCTAAACCCTAAGAAACTAAAACAGAATAAGATAAGGATACAAAGGAATATAAATATATTTATTTTTTTTTTTTGATTGGAGATTATCCCCAAACCACCATGCAGGTAGAAACCAACTTCACTCCCAGCTTTTAGATATTTACCACAAAGGTTGCATGCTTCTTGGAAAAGAAACATAATGTATTTCGATAATTATCTCATATAAATCAGTCACAATGAGCAATGAGATGCAGTGCCAACCTTCATTAAACTGTGTCATTCCCATTTTATAATTGTAATCTGGGTTCTTTTTGCCAAGTCATAATATGCTACGTTTACTAACATTAAATTGACCTACTACATTGGTGGTGCTGCAGTAACATTGTCGCCTCACAGTAAGATGTTGTCCTGTTTGATTCTCATCTAGAGTGTCTTCTGTGTGGAGACATGCGTGAATGGGTGTACCTTCGTTGAAGGTTGTGCATCAGGGCCATGAAATTCGGCACATAAAAATCTACTGCCAATCATTAGCTGACCAGAGTTCCGCTGTGGTGACACCTAACCGGGAAAAGCAAAAAGACACAACAATAACTAACATTAAACTGACATTGCTGCAACTATACTAGTTTTATTATCATCTTGAGGATATTGCCAGCTTTAATTATACTGTTCTGCTGTTCAGGTTGTAGTCATAAGTATATTTGGTTACTAAAAACCTGGTCCCACTTTTATATCTGAGAAGTATATCATGAAAAGAAATGACCCACAAACAGAAAATGTTGATAGATCGGTAGCAACCACAACAGGTCTGACAGATAACCCACTTCACACAACACACACACACACACACACATACACACACACACACACACACACACACACACACACACACACACACACACACAAACATGCACTTAATTTAAAATCGTTTTTTTCTCTAAAAACTGCATTTTAGCTGATTTTGGCCTAGCACTCAAGTGTGGGGTCATTTATTGAACTGTTGTGAATATTTTGCTGCTTGTGTATCTCTGCTACCTTTAAACTACAACAAAAAAGTAAAAAAAAAACAAAAAAATCTTGCTTTTTTCCCACTTTCTGAAAGTTAAGAAAGTTCAGTGCAGATTTGCTGTTCTGAACTGTTTGGAAGTTTCTAAAACGTCAGTGCTTGCTTGGGCTAAAGAGAAGTTTCTGTGTTCACCAGTGGGAGTGGTTAACACTGAACAGCCTACCTGTTCCTGGAGGAGTGGTTACTACCTAGTAGCTGTAATTTTATTGGCCATTTTGGGTCAATTCTAAACTCCTTGATCTGTCTCTCTTAAAACCCAGCTGCCTCATGCTTTTGGCATCTTTTCAGACTTGCTAGTTGTTGCTGAAGCACCCACCAAGAGGAGAAAACGCTGAGAGAAGAAAAGGAGCCACTTTTGTGATTTTAAGTGTTTTCTTCTGATTTTTTGTTAAGTTTTACTGCTTTGCCGCCTACTTTTTGGCATTTTCTGGCTTGCTAAAATTTATATCTGTAACAGTAACAGTACTTGGAACACATCTAGAGCCTATTTACTGCATTTCCTGTGTTGCACTTAATTTAAAATCGTTTTTTTTCTCTAAAAACTGCATTTTACCTGATTTTGGCCTAGCACTCAAGTGTGGGGTCATTTATTGCACTGTTGTGATTATTTTGCTGCTTGTGTATCTCTGCTACCTTTAAACTACAATAAAAAGAAAAAAAAAAACAAAAAAACAATCTTGCTTTTTTCCCACTTTCTGAAAGTTAAGGAAGTTCAGTTACAGATTTGCTGTTCTGAACTGTTTGGAAGTTTCTAGAAGGCCAGTGCTTGCTTGGGCTAAAGGGAAGTCTCTGTGTCCAACAGTGGGAGTGGTTAACACTGAACAGCCTGCCTGTCCCTGGAGGAGTGGTTACTACCTAGAAGCTGTAGTTTTATTGGCCATTTTGTGTCAATTCTAAACTCCTTGATCTCTCTCTCTTAAAACCCTACAACTCTCTTTTTACGCGGTTTTGCGCACTGAACAGCATCGGGCAGCGCCGCCTAAATAGGTTTAAACTATTCCAGGGTCCACAAAGTCTGCTCTTCACTTTTTCCCTTAGAACTGTTCAAACTCTCAAAGTAATCACTCTATTCTCTTTCTAAAGCCCTGCACTTGCTCAGCTCTTATAAGGAAACACTAACTAACTAAAGCACTACACCCTCCTTGACTTCTCATAAGTATGAAGCTCCCGATTGGTCCTTCCTGATCAAGTGAAAAATCAGTTCCCTTCCCTAATCTGATCAGTAAAAAAACAGTTCCCTATACTAATCTGGTACATCCAAGGGTCAGTTTCAAGGTTACTCTCCAGTCCAGCTGGTGAATCTGGGAATTTTGAGGCAATGTTACAATTGCCTTATGTACACAGACAACCCTCTTTTCCTTCCAACAAACTCTAATACATGTGAGAGATGCAGTTACACAGCCAAACTGGAGGCAGAGCTCTCTCAATCCAAGACTGGCACAGTCAGTCAGGAGGAAAAGGTAACCACCCACACCACAAATCCAGTCTCACACAGACCTATTGCATCTGCATACCCAACACATAAACACACAAAAGCATACTCAGAGGCTCTAAATAAAAATCTGCCTAAACAGCAAAGACCTCCTAAGCAGATATCCAAGCAACAGCCACCCCTCAACAATACCCACAAATCACATATCTCACAAAATCAGTGTGCCTCACAGTCACAGCCCTTAAGGCCAAACAACACACCAAATACACTTGTTATAGGAGACTCTATTGTCCGGCACACTGACGTCACACTCACCAGACTGAACAAGGAAAAGGTCACTGTAAGCTGTCTGTCCGGTGCCAGGATCTGCCACATAATGCAAGCAATCAGGTCACTCCAAAGCAAGTACAGGTATGACTCCATCATTGTCCATGCTGGTGTGAATGACCTGAGACGTACCTCAGTGGACTACATGAAAAGAGACATAGAGGAGCTCTCTGACCATGTAGCCCAGGCTGGTATGACCCTGACCTTGAGTAGAATCTTGCCCTCACCAAGAATGATGCCACAGTATAAAGACAAAATGATCAGTTTCAACAATTGGCTAAAGTATTGGTGTCATTCAAAGGGGAACCTGTGTCTGTCAGCCTGGGATGACATGCTCAACAAGCCACGTTGCTTCGCTATGGACGGCTTGCACCTGTCACCCTTAGGCTTTCGTATACTGGCCAAGGTTCTTGCCACTCCCATAGTTCCCTTTTTAGGCATGGCTCAAAGGACAAACCCACCTCAATAGACAACCCAAGGATAAAAAAAACTAAAAGTAATGCTACTCAATGCCAGAAGTCTAAACCTCAAGATGCACACACTTGAGGCTTTTCTCAGTATGGAGAAAATCGATGTCTGTGCAGTAACAGAAGCTTGGTTCAAGGCTCCTGAGAGCACCCCAGCACTACCAGGTTATAACTCATACCATGCGTTTCGGACCCAAAACTCAGACCAAAGCACAAAAGGTGGGGGAATATCTATATTCATCAAAGATATCTACGCCTCCAGGTTAGTGGCACTGCATGAAACATCGGAAAACATCCATGTGCAAACTAACAGCGGGCAAAACTGCCTTTCAGTTTGTAACCAAAACAAAAACTCCCAAAACAGGGTAAAACTAGAAAATAATAATAAAACAAACAGCCAGTGAGGACGACCACGAGTAGTACGGTGAACCAAACAAATTTAATAACAAAAATGACTTGGCGCTTTCACCATTGCAATGCTGGCTTCTTCAGAGTCATTTTTACAATTACAATAAACCCATTTATAACAAATGCCCCATAATGATAGGCTGACTTCACAAATACAACAACCAATAAATGTCTTGTTCTAGCATTTAAATAATCCAAATTTTGACTTAAACATAAACTAACCTAAATAATAAAAATAAATATAAAAATTCATGTGATATCAAAAATACAACAAACATTCATAAGAAACAACACAAAATAATTTGTTAAAAAATACATATACAATATAAATTGTGTTTGAAATACTAAATTCATCCTACATCTAAATCTGATTTGATTTAAATTTCAAAATGGGTTTCAAAGACGCACAATCATTGAGACCAGGATATCTCAAGGCATTTAACCTAAGTTGCCATTCAGTTTCCAAAACAGCAACTTTGTTGACAACGTTCCCCCCTCTCTCAAATCTGGAGACACGGTCCGCTACAAAAAACAAAAACTTATTAAAATTGGAGCATGTAGTGGTGTGCAAGTAAAGTGCATTATGTGTATCTTTTTTCTTAATAGATCTAACATGCTCTGATATTCTGTCCCTTAATCTTCAAGTGGTCATACCCACATAAAATGCCACACATGACTTGCAAGAGGCTACATACACTAAAGTTTTACTGTTACAATTACAATACCCAGGACAAGCAATAGTGTATTTGTACTCATAAACACATAGGTAAGACCCCTCACAAATAAACCTGCACGACTTACATGCCCCACATTTTCTCATGCTTGATTTGTTGTGAGCTCTAACTTCTTTTTCCAGTATAGACTTTAAGTTCTCCCCCCTACTAAAAACACTAACAGGTTCAGTACCTAAGATCAACTTGTTTTCATCACTTAAAAAGTACCTCCAAATATTTCTCAAGCTGGCACACAATTCAGGTGCCATGTTATTATACTTTAATACAAAAAATGTTCCAGTTTTATTATTACCAATATTATCGAATTGAACTTTAGTGTTTAAAATTGGCATAAAATCTGTTCCCCTTTTCCTCATTACTTCTTTTTTAATTTTAAGTAAATGTTTGAGAGGATATCCTCATTCCAGGAACATCCCAATCAACTTAAAAATGTCCTTTCTAAATGTATCATCATCACTAACTAACCTCGATGTTCGAACCATCTGCCCCTTCACTACACCTTTTCTCTGGTGAAAGGGGTGACAACTTCCAAAATACAACAGGGAGTTAGAATAACTCTCCTTCCTATAAATAGTGCTAGAAAAACCTTCATTAGTTTTATTAATGGTTAAATCCAAAAAAATAATAACTTCATCATTCCACTTGTATGTAAATTTGAGAAAATTGGTGGTGCTGTTCAAGTAATCAACAAAATCCACCGCCGTTTTTTCTTCACCTTTCCATAAAATTAAAAGGTCATCTAAAAACCTATTGTATAACATAATGTTGTCATTAAACCTAGAGGGGAATACAAAAAGCCTTTCCCATGCCTACAAAACTAGGTTAGAAAATACCGGAGCACATTTTGCTCCCATTGCTACACCAGAAAGCTGCTGGAACACCTCACCTTCAAACAAAATAAAATTGTTTTTTTTAAAACCAACTCCATAAGATCTTGAAGTAAATTCATCTGATTTTTATCCACACTAATACTAGCATGGAGACTATCACAAAACCATTCTAAACCTATCTGGTGTGGAATAATAGAAAATAGGTTGACCACATTAGTTGTTAAAAAACCAAAACAGGAATTGTTAATTTTCACTTTCCTCAATCTCTCTAAACAATGCCATGAATCCCTCAAAATGTGTGCTGCTTCACTTACAGCAGACTTAGATAAAACATCTATGAACGCCGCAAGTGGTTCTGTCTTTGATCCCCTAGCAGCTACAATTGGTCTAAAAGGCAAGTTATCAGTGCCTTTATGTACTTTGGGGATACCAAAAATGGTAGGCATTGCAGGAAAATTTACAGTGAGATAGTTAAACTCAATTTCATTAATAACTCCTTGATACAACGCATCCTGTAAAAACAAATCAATTTTAGCATATGCCCTATTTACTTCATTTATAGAGACCCTCATGTAAGTTGACTCATCATTCAAAATTTCAGTCATCTTAGAAATATAATCAATTTTAGTCATTATTACCATACCTCCACCTTTCTCAGGTTTCATACACCTGTATTGGTTGGAGGCCCTAAAATTTCTCAACATGAGTCTCTCATTATCTGAAAGGTTGTCTGTTGCCTGAGTTTTCTGTGAACAGATCCTTCTAAAATCACACTCAACCAATTTTTTCCAACAAGGTGACCTCAGCATTGGGGGGGGGGGGGAATAAATGTACTCCTTCTTTTCTAAACTTGTGTAGCTTCAATACCCATCTCCTCATCCTTATTTTCGTTTGAGAAAAAAATCTGTAAATTTAACTGTCTCATAAAAAGTTTTAAAATAATAAGCACTTGAGCAATATCCAACCTAAAATTTGGCACAAAATTAATACCCTTACTGAACAGATCAAAATGTGAGTCACAAATCTCAATGTCAGTATAATTATAAATAAAAAACACGTTTTTTCAGGATCTCATGCCTCATAACAGAATGACCATCAAACAAACCAACTGTGTCAATGTCATCCTGAGGGTGTGAAGTCGAAACCTCATTGTTTACCAATACATCAATAGAATTACGCTCACTGGTAACACCAGGTGACACATAACTATCAACAAGCTCATCCAATTCCCCCACAAAATTCAAATTGTTGTAAAATGAAACATCAACAACATTAAAATCATCACAGGTTAGAGGTGTCCCCTTCGATTGCCTGGAAAACTACTCAAGCCCAAACACCCTCGATCAACAGTTCCTTGAATTTATAAACTCTAACGCGATGGAACAACTGATCACCACTCCCACAAGAGGGAACAACATATTGGACCTGGTCATCACCAACATGGGGACTCTATGATCTACACCAGAGGTAAACCCCTCATTGGTAAGATCAGGCCATAAATAAATTTCCCTGGACATCCATATCGTGTCCACACCCCCAGCCAAGGAAATCACTGTAAAGAATTTCTCAAAAGCCAACTTTGCACTTCTCAAGACTGAGGAGGAATCCTTCAAAGCCTCTGGGCCAGAGGATA